>NC_044033.1:34182931-34508021 GCF_901765095.1 Microcaecilia unicolor | reverse complement strand
ATTCATGTACTGCGGAAATAACTAATAAGTGATACTGAGACACTGCAGGTTAGTAATTCCCGCTGTAAACAAAGGTGTGGTAAAAAGCCAAGCTTTTATCGCACTTTAATAACTATCGCCTCTGCTGTGGTAAAACATTTACTTCCTGTGAGTTAAATCGTAACGTTGATTTAAAAATATCTGCTCATTATCTTTTCACACAGCCTGCGGTGTGCTGTTCCTCCAGTGTTTGATCCATATAGCCTTTAAAATGTTTGCTGGCCTGCTGTCATCCAAAGGTAGGGAATTAAGACACTTACGTTTTTTAATGGCAAAAATTACAGGTTGGAAATGTCAGGGTTTGCGACTATGCTAAGTTTAATAAAAAAAAAGGATTCATACCTTGTCTTCTTCTAACAAGGAGAAGTTATGGATATTAATGCATTTAGCAAAAATTTACAGAGAGAGAAACAGAACACATTTTAGCACCAAGGAGAGGTAAACGTTAACCCTTGGATCTCTATATGGTGCTCAAAATCGTGTGTGCAATTTAATTGAGAACAAGTCAATTAGGTCTAATAACTTGGTGCTAACAATTACTGTGTTAATTGGCAACAATTTGGATCTATGTGGCAGCTTGCTAAGCTGTATTTGGGAGTGGAGGAGTGGCCTAGTGGTTAGAGCAATGGGCTTGATATCCAGAGGTGGTCAGTTCTAAATTCCACTGTTGCAACTTAACCCTCCAGCTTCACAGGTACAAACTTTGATCATGAGCCCAACAGGGAAATATCCAACATACCTGAATATAACTCACCTTGAGCTACTACTGAAAACGGTATCAGCTAAATCCTAATAAATAAAATAAAGAGGCACAGGTAAGCTTTTAGCACACAACTGAAAAGGGGGCGGACATGAGAGAAGCATAGGCGGGTCAGGGGTGTTCACTAAAGATGGGATCCATGCCTAATTTGCTTGCTCCAAAAGTCTGGCATGGATCCCAGCGCTATGCGGTATTCTACAAGCGGCGCCTAACTCAGAGTGCTGTTTATTGAATAGCGCCAATATGAATATAAGAGCATAAGAATAGCCATACTGGGTCGACCAATGGTCCATCTAACCCAGTATCCTGCTTCCAGTAGTGGCCAATTAGGTCACAAGTATCTGACTGAATCCAAATCAGTAGCAACATTCCATGTTACCAATCCCAGGGCAAGCAGTGGCTTCCCCCATTTCCATCTTAATAATAGACTGGACTTTTCCTCCAGGAACTTGTCCAAACTTTTTTAAACACAGATATGCTAATCACCAATTCCACATCATCCAGCAACAAGTTCCAGAGCTTAGGTATTTGATTAGTGAAAAAATATTCCTCCTATTTGTTTAAAAGTATTTCCATGTAATTTCATGAGTAGCCCCTGGTTTGCATACTTTTTGAAAAAGTAAAAAATCAAATACTTTTACCTGTTCTACATCACTCAGGATTTTATAGAGCTCAATCATACCCCACCTCACCCATCTCTTTTCCAAGCTGAGAGCCTAACCTCTTTAACCTTTCTTCATATGGAAGAGTTCTATCCCCGTTATCTTCTTTGAACCTTTTTTAATTCCGCTTAGAAATTTCATTTTTTTTTCCAGTTCTCAAATTTGGGCATCATTAACAGAATCTAGTCCTAAGGAGCTGATGCAAAAAGTCACCTCGAACAGAACGCTCAATTACTGTGAGGTGCACATGCATGTTACTGGACGCACAATACAAAGGGGTTCAGTACAGAAGTTGACTTGCATAGTACACATGGCCACACAGCTTAATAAAACTGACACAACAGCCGAAAAAGGTTATTGATTGTGTGCGTCCCACAATTAGGTATTCCTCTGAAATGCACAAAGTAAATAGGGATTTTAACATGCATGCAACAGAAGAAATTCACCGCCAGGTCCGAGGCAGCATAGAAGGGATAGTCGAGAGGATTTAATGCCAGTGTTTGTGATTTACCTCCATTTTTTCTTTTTGTCTGCAACCATAGCAAGTACCTGCAAGACAGAGTGGGAAGTAAGAGGTCTGTGCGTGTGTCTGAGAAAATGAAAGCACCACACATATTTATTTTTATTGGGATTTATTAACCACCTTCATGTAGAGATTCACCCAAGGCGGTGTTCAGATGGTGTAATATAGAACTTACAATTTAGTTAACAGCCTAAGGATAGTAAAATGGCCAAATATAAACATGATTTAATCGTGGAGGAGTGGCCTATGGTCAGGGTGGTGGACTTTGGTCCTAGGAACTGAGTTCGATTCCCACTTCAGGCACAGGCAGCTCAGTGTGACTCTGGGCAAGTCACTTAACCCTCCATTGCCCCATGTAAGCTGCATTGAGCCTGCCATGAGTGGGAAAGCGCAGGGTACAAATGTAACAAAAAAAAAAAAATGAGGAAACTTGAGAACAGCAAATTAAAACCTAATAATAGAATTACCATGAAACAGTATCAAAAATATACATATTTAACAGCACTGAAATTCAAATAACAGAGCTGTAATACGATGTCAATAATACTAATGAAACATCTAATAAGCACACATTAGAACATTCAAATAACATAGATATGACGCTAATGCTTTTCTACAACACAGCTTACCATGTAAGCGAGGGGCCAAGTGCAGAGGTACTGCAACTTTTTCACTGCCTTGGTGGGTAAACCCAAATGCAATACAGTTATTAATCCAAACATAAAGTTGTAGCATAGATAATAGAGAGAAAATGCTTTTCATCAAAAAAACCGATGCAAAATCCTAAGTTGCTTTAAGTGGGAAATAACAATTTTGCTCTGCTGATATCAGTTGATGCGCGAGCAGCATTTTAGAAAGAACGTCCAAGTCGGTATGTCTTAGAACAGGACCCTGGTAATGTACAGCCTTTTCTAAAACTCATGAGAGATGGACGTCCATGTGCTGTTTACATCCAGCATGAACATCCATTTTACAAACTGAAATGTCTAAACTATAAACAGGGCAAAACGAGGGACATGAATGTCATTGTCGCAGCATAGGAATGTCCGTGTTAAAAATGTCACAATAGAAAAAGCGCTGATAAGGAAGGCAATGAGGAACTATCGCTTTTCGTTGGTTCAGATTCTTTCACTCAGTCTCTTTCTTTCTTTTTCCTCCACTCCCACTTCCCCCCCCCCCCACCATGGGTCCAGGATCTCTCCCCCTCTACAGTCCAGTCTCTTACTTTTCCCTCCGTCCCCCCCCCCCAGAGCTCATCATCTCGCCCCCTTTCTTCCCCCTCACCAATGATCTGGTATTCCTCTCCCCCCTGCAGATCTGGCATTTCTCCCTCCCTCCGCCCCCTACAATGGGTCTAGCATTTTTTCCTCTCTCCACCCCAATCCTGCAGGTCTGGCAGCTCTCCCTCTTCCCCCTCCCCACACTACTGGTCCAGCATCTGGCCCCCCCACAACCTTGGAAACCAGTGAGTTGTGTGCAGTTCCTGTTTGGTCCCGCACACAGGAAGTTTCATCAAAAAAGGCAGGATCAAACAGAGAGAAAGACCAGAGCAGCTGGAAGCAGCAGTGCGTCTTTAGCGCTGCCCACGACTTGTTGGTTTTCAAGGACCATTGTGGGAGGGGAGGGAAGAGGAGATGCTGTGGAGTTGGAGGGGAGGGAGGAAGAGGGAGAGCTGCTGGACCCGTGAGAGGCAAAGAAGGGAGAGTTGCCTGACCAGGGGGCAGGGAGTTTAGAGCGGCAAAAAATGGCCTAGCTGTGGAGCAGGGAGCCAATGCGTGAGATTGGGCCCCTTAAGGATGAGTTAGAGAGGGGGTCCAAATGGTGTGTCACACACCAAATGCGTGTGACTTGTCATGTCTGAAATATGAAAAACGAAGGCAGATAATGGTCACACAGCCCATTTCCTGTGTCCATTCTTGATTCCATACATCGGAGCTTACCTCACCTCAGAGACAAGTTCGTTTCCACAAAGGAATAGCATAGATGCAAACAAATAAACGGGGACACATAAGTACATAAGTAATGCCACACTGGGAAAAGACCAGCATCCTGTCCACGACAGCGGCCAATCCAGGCCAAGGGCACCTGGCAAGCCTCCCTCCTTTGGGGAAACCAGTCTATAATTGAAATATGTTTGAAGTACAAATTACAGCATAAATTCCAGAATGCTTTGCATCTGTCCATCTAGTAAGCTCCACTTCCAGTATACCAATCACAATGCTGTTGGTACCTGACCTGCTTCCTGCAGGCTGGTATCACAGGATTCATTCCTTTCTGACTTCTGCTAAACTATATATTCACTCCGATAACTCACAAGCTTTTTATTTGTCACAGGCTTTTCTGCACACATTCCCATGGTTCCCTGACTAATTGGAACACTTTGTTCTGACTCCCCAGTGACACACCAGCAAATACAGCGCAGTTGTCAGTTGATCAAGCAGAGTCATTAGTTTTGTGTGCTTTCTCAGATCAGCTCATCTTGCAAAAGGAAAAAAACCAGATCTTCCATTCTCTCCAGGGCAACAGTAAAGCTTTCCCACGAATACTTCTTTACAAGGAGAAGACAGTTCAAATTAGCTCCTGGACATAATGTATATGCAGAAAGATACAGTGAAATCCTACAAAATAAAATAGTGATATACAGGCTTGCTACTTAACAAACACACATCCTCTAATTCTATAATCTTAAAAGACAATTGTATTGTAGCATGATGTGATGAATTTACAGAATTATTAATTGTGGGATATAGAAATATGAAAATGGTTTGCGATGACTCTATGGCTGAAATAACATCTAGAGGAACCCTGATAATGACTTTGGTTTTTGAACAGGATGTAAACATGTTAATGAAACTGTGTTTAAATATTCTTCGGTATTATACTGTGGTCAGAAAGTTTGGATGTACCCGGATGTTACAAAGACGACGCAACAAAGAAGAAAACAGTTCTTATCTTTGAGAGAAGAAGTTAAGGGATTAGGTGCAACGTTTACATTGGCTTATCCTTGTAAATGTTTGATTCGTATGTCAGGAATAAAATATGCTTTTGTTTTGAGCCAAACCACTTAAGGACATTTCTGGACTCTAAAAAACCATCTAGCTGAATGATATAGATAAAGATCAGGACTATGCCAATTTGAACTTTAATTAAAGTTCTTTTAAGTTACAATCTCCTTAATTGTATTTCCAGAATACTTCCCCCCCCCCCCCCCCAGTAATATTGTGGTCTGAGGAAGAGTTAAAAAAATTTTTTATTTCAGCTGAAATTCTCTGTTTATTTTTCTTCAAATAATTTCTCTGTATTGCCTTACAAATGGATATTTGTTTGTAAAAAATGAAACTTGAAATAAAAATTTTTTTTTTAAATGGTTTGCAAAACTTTGTGGTTATAACTAGCCCAGCTCTAATAAAGCAGATCTAGCCTCCTCCTCCTTCAAATTATTTATTGAGGGACCCTTTTACTAAGCCATGGTAAAAAGTGGCCTGTGGCAGTGTAGGTGCATGTATTGGGGACGCGCCGGGCCGGTTTTTACCACATCTGACAGGAAAAGGGCATGCGGTAAAACTGAAGCCAGTGCATGTCTAAAACTTGAGCCCTTAACGCCACCCATTGATCTAGCGGTAAGGGCTCACGCGCTACACATGCGTTGACCGGTCAGTGCCCTGCAATTGCCGATTACCGCTGGAAGTGGGGCGCATGGGAGGAAATAAATAAATAATTCATTCAGGCATTATGGGCATGCACCAAATCTGAAATTACTGCAAGGGGGGTGCACTGGCTTGGCGGTAGTCTCATTTGGGCGCACGCTGCGCATGCTTAGAGCCTACCGCGTCTTAGCAAAAGGGCCCCTGAAAGCCTGAAACAATACTGTTAAGTGGTCAACCACTGCCTGGGTTGGTAAAGAAGAGCTACTTACCACCATTCTCCAAGGACAGGATGTGCAAATGATAGCAATCAAAAGGAGCCTGGGTGTTACAAAAGAACCTGCAACTTCCAGGAAATAGCCCTCTTCAAGTGCATTCTGGGAGGTGTATCTCAGTACCTGGCAAGCCAGGAAACTGTGACCAGCTAAACCAGCTCAAACCAACTTTTCTAGGCCTCTGTTTCCAAACCCAGAGAGAATCGGTTTCAACTATCCCTGAGTTGTGATTGGGTTACTACGTACCAGGTGATCTCAGTTCCTAAAGCCCAACAAGAATTATAAAAGCAGACTTTTCCTCTCTCTGGACCTTCACTGGACTACTCATCTACACCCAAGATAAGACCTTCTCCATTTTGCACTCTGCAAATAGAAGACCATCTCTGCCAGCAAAGGATCATCATCTAGCAACCCACCACACACACCAGAAACAAGAGCTTCCTTCACTACTTCAACTAATAACTGAAAGAAGAAAGGATACATCTGGATCCCAATCAGGGTGAGTTCATCCTTATCCAGTACAATCAGTAATATAGACTTTATAGCAATATTTATATTCTGGCACATTTCCCTTGTATAAGATCTGTAAACTGAGTGCTCATCTCTATTGGGTTTTAAATAAATTTCAGGGCCGGCATTAGGGGTTGGAAAACATGGCGATTGCCCTGGGCCCCCATACCACTAATTGCCACATATGTGCTAGCCGTGATTCTAAAATGCATGCATATTCTTTAGCATGTGTGTGAAAGGGGGGCATTCATGTGGGCGGAGCATAGGCAGGCAATGTGCGACTCTACCAGATGCCAGTTTTATATTTGATGAATATTTCACATTTCCGTACATACTGTATTTCTGTCACATTGGATATATAGTGTTAATACCATACCTCATTCTAAATTGCTTGACTTGCTGCACAAAACTGTATCACCTCTATTGTTTTGCAGTGGTTTAAATCTGATCTTTCTAATTACGTACAATTAGTATGTTGGAATCAAGAACATTCTGAGAAGTTCTGAGAGAAGAGGACATCTCTGTGGGTAAGTGGCATTATTTTATTCTGTGCTTAGTAACTAAAGATTAGGGTTTAAAAGAGGAATTGTAGGATATTGATAAACATAGTTAAAATTTAAAAAGCAAACTTTATTAGCTAGTCCATACCCTTTTCCCTATAGTTTTAAAACTTGTATTTTCTGCAACAGGATTAACAGATAGCCTCTAGAAGGCACAGTAGAGCCCAGGTCAGTCTTAGAAAAAAAATAAGAGAGAGAGAAGCAAGCATTATTAACTAGATTCCATAGTGTACAATCCCTTTTCCCTACAGTTTTAAACTGAAACTTTCTTAAGAGGTAGAAAACTTAACAATGAAGAGCATAAAAAGGATAGTAGCAAGGCATAAACTGTCCTAAAAGAAAAGTTCCCCATAGTTTTAAAACTTGAATTTTCTGCCACACAGTTAACAGAGAAGGGCCCAGTTCAGTCTTAGGAAAAAAAAAAAAAAATGAAAGAGAAACAAGCATAATTAACTAGTTTCCATAGTGTGCAATCCCTTTTCCCGATAGTTTTAAACGGAAATTTTAGAGGTAGAAACTTAACAGCCAAGAGTATAAAAAGGATAGAGCAAGGCTTACACTGTCTTAAAAGAAAGTTATATTCTGTTCTCAACTGCTGGAGAGTAGCACTGCTACTGACCTGAATTAGGTGAAGAAGTAGAATATTTGCAAAGGTAACTAAGGGCAACCTTATTACTGGGCTAGCTTCAAAGGGTTTATTTGAAACAGTCTCCTTGGAATCCAAACTATATAGAGAGCAAAGGCCCATTTAACTTTCTTTCTGAGAAGTTCTGAGAGAAAAGGATATCTCTGTGGGTAAGTGACATTATTTTATTCTGTGCTTGGTAACTTCCTCTTGTACTACTCTATTCAACTGTGTTATCTCTGTGATACTTTGTAACCCATATATTGTAAGCCGCACTGAACCTGCTATCGAGCGGGAAAGAGCGGGGTATAAATGCTACAAATAAATAAATAAATATGATGCCTGGAGTGCCTGTAGGCATTGTAGAGGCGTAATACCCTTCCTCGGATGTTGCTGAATGTACTAATAGTTAACTCTTCCTCTATACGATTCCCTAATATGTTTGTTCCACATGAACCTTATTCTACCATAACATCACTGTATAACTGTTTATACCGGAATTGGCAAACGCCTGTATGGTACTATGTAAGCCACATTGAGCCTGCAAATAGGTGGGAAAATGTGGGATACAAATGCTACAAATAAATACATGAGTCGTCATCCCCCCTCCCCCACGGAGATCGTACACACTGTTATTGTACATGTGCACTTCTTGTGTTACATGAAAACTAGACTTGTGTTATTTAACAGAGCAGCGTGCCTGTGTGGCATTTTTACTTTCCCACACTCGCTAACTTGGTAAAAAGGTATCTGTGTTTACTTTAGGCTTTATGGGGGTCTTTTACTATGCCGCTAGAGAAGCCCATATATTCCTATTGCAAATAGAAGAATTTTGAATCTTAGCTGTCTTTTACTGTGGCTTTAGTAAAAGATACGTAAGATTCAACAACAGGATGCAACGGGACTCTGTGGCACTCCTTGGTTCTGTACGGAGTATTTTGTCTCAGACACGTTTCTGCGTCTTTGTCTTTTATTTGAATTGCATAACCATTTTGTCTTATTCATCATTTCATACAGTTTCTTTTTGGTGCTTTCAGTATTATGCACATAATTTATTTTAGATTTCTTTTCGTCCTTTGCCTTGCTATCTAATTTCACAAGTACACTATGATCTATCATTTGTAATGTGAAATTAGATAGCAAGGCACGTTTTATATTGCCAATCTAACACTTCTTTATCTTTTGTTCATGATTCACAAGTAACCCTTTTGCACACATTGTTAATGACTCCATTTCCACAACTGGACATTTTAAACCACTTCTCCCCTTCATTTTCTTTATTTTCATTTACCTCGACCTCTTCATTCCTTGATCAATAGAACTCTATGCTATTATTTTGTTTCTCTAGTCCGATGATACACACTGTACTCAAGCACTGTTGAGTGTTAACTTCGTTGCCCCAGGGCATTATAATTTCAGTAGGTTATTATCATCATTTTCGACAGGTTGGTTCTTTTTGACATATTTTAGTTTACTAATATGTACTTTTTGTACTTTTTATTCTTTTTCAATATATATTTAATTCTTTTTTAATGTATACTAGGGTTATTATAGCAACCAAACAGAAGCGAAACACTCTGCAGACTCAACGCAAACACCAGCACCAAGTAGAGGTGGTCCAGAGAAGGAGCAGACTGAAGGCTTTCCACGAATAAATTTATTGATCATTGACCCAACTTGGCCAAGTTTTGGCACTTATACCTTCATCAGGGGGGTTTGTAAATCCACATAAAAATAAGAATACAATTAAAATATATAAATATGCCAACAATAAATAACAGATAAAACATAAATAGGTATAAAACAATATTAAAAAAACCAATTCAATAAAAAAATCATCACCACCACCAATATTTTACCAAAGATTCTTCTTCATCCAAAAGCAAGTGGATAAAAATAAAATGCATCTTATAAATAAACATAAGAAATAAATGCTGGGGTTTACTAATCCGCTAGCGTGCCTGGTTGTGCGCTAATGCTGACACAGCGCATTCACTTTGAATGGGCTCTGTCAGCAATGCCGCGTGGAAGCCGCTAGTGCGGCTTAGTAAACAGACCCCAAATAGCGAATACTATCAAAACCAGATAGGAATATACAGGCATGCATTCCGTGGTTTAAAAAACTACACATTATGGCATTTTTTTCACATAATACATCAGCACATACTGATTTTTCTGTACTAAGGCTGAATTCAAAATGGGTGCCTCCTGGCCCTCTGGATCTTTTCATTCAAACATTTCAGAAATGTGTATCGAAGGATGTTGCAAGCCAGACTGACAGGAACTGAACAGTGGGGGAAAGACCAAGTCATTGACTCTGAATACTGGAGGCGAAGATTGACTGAGGGCACATATTGAAATAATATTTGGTTTAAAAGGTTAACTGTCAATATATTTGGATTGCTTTTGCGTGTTTAAAGCAGTTACAGTGGTGGAAATAAGTATTTGATCCCTTGCTGATTTTGTAAGTTTGCCCACTGACAAAGACATGAGGCCCATAATTGAAGGGTAGGTTATTGGTAACAGTGAGAGATAGCACATCACAAATTAAATCCGGAAAATCACATTGTGGAAAGTATATGAATTTATTTGCATTCTGCAGAGGGAAATAAGTATTTGATCCCCCACCAACCAGTAAGAGATCTGGCCCCTACAGACCAGGTAGATGCTCCAAATCAACTCGTTACCTGCATGACAGACAGCTGTCGGCAATGGTCACCTGTATGAAAGACACCTGTCCACAGACTCAGTGAATCAGTCAGACTCTAACCTCTACAAAATGGCCAAGAGCAAGGAGCTGTCTAAGGATGTCAGGGACAAGATCATACACCTGCACAAGGCTGGAATGGGCTACAAAACCATCAGTAAGACGCTGGGCGAGAAGGAGACAACTGTTGGTGCCATAGTAAGAAAATGGAAGAAGTACAAAATGACTGTCAATCGACAAAGATCTGGGGCTCCACGCAAAATCTCACCTCGTGGGTATCCTTGATCATGAGGAAGGTTAGAAATCAGCCTACAACTACAAGGGGGGAACTTGTCAATGATCTCAAGGCAGCTGGGACCACTGTCACCACGAAAACCATTGGTAACACATTACGACATAACGGATTGCAATCCTGCAGTGCCCGCAAGGTCCCCTGCTCCGGAAGGCACATGTGACGGCCCGTCTGAAGTTTGCCAGTGAACACCTGGATGATGCCGAGAGTGATTGGGAGAAGGTGCTGTGGTCAGATGAGACAAAAATTGAGCTCTTTGGCATGAACTCAACTCGCCGTGTTTGGAGGAAGAGAAATGCTGCCTATGACCCAAAGAACACCGTCCCCACTGTCAAGCATGGAGGTGGAAATGTTATGTTTTGGGGGTGTTTCTCTGCTAAGGGCACAGGACTACTTCACCGCATCAATGGGAGAATGGATGGGGCCATGTACCGTACAATTCTGAGTGACAACCTCCTTCCCTCCGCCAGGGCCTTAAAAATGGGTCGTGGCTGGGTCTTCCAGCACGACAATGACCCAAAACATACAGCCAAGGCAACAAAGGAGTGGCTCAGGAAGAAGCACATTAGGGTCATGGAGTGGCCTAGCCAGTCACCAGACCTTAATCCCATTGAAAACTTATGGAGGGAGCTGAAGCTGCGAGTTGCCAAGCGACAGCCCAGAACTCTTAATGATTTAGAGATGATCTGCAAAGAGGAGTGGACCAAAATTCCTCCTGACATGTGTGCAAACCTCATCATCAACTACAGAAGACGTCTGACCGCTGTGCTTGCCAACAAGGGTTTTGCCACCAAGTATTAGGTCTTGTTTGCCAGAGGGATTAAATACTTATTTCCCTCTGCAGAATGCAAATAAATTCATATACTTTCCACAATGTGATTTTCCGGATTTAATTTGTGATGTGCTATCTCTCACTGTTACCAATAACCTACCCTTCAATTATGGGCTGCTCATGTCTTTGTCAGTGGGCAAACTTACAAAATCAGCAAGGGATCAAATACTTATTTCCACCACTGTAAAAGTAAAGACCATGAGGAGATTGTGTATGCAAACTGAGTACATAGATTAGTGTAAATAGTTAAATGAAGCTTGTTTAATTTATTACCCAGCACTATTCACAGCATTTTTTATTATTGTTCCTGGGGAGAGAAGAGGGTAATCCCACCCCATCAGCACTTTTCTTCCCCATGTGGACACACTGAGCACCAAGTAAGGGACTGATGGAGACTGCCTTTGGGAGTTCGAATCCAGGGAAACCCAGTGTGTGTGGGTGTGGGGGGGGGGGTTACAAATGAAACAACTTAATAGGCAGTTGAGGGAGCAGGTGCAATTGAGACATGAGGGGCATAATCGAATGGGGCGCCCAAGTTTTCCTGAGGACGTCCTCACAGGATGTCCCGGCGAAGGGGCGGGGAAACCCATATATCGAAACAAGATGGGCGGCCATCTTTCGTTTTGATAATACGGTCGGGGACGCCCAAATCTCAACATTTAGGTCGACCTTAGAGATGGTCGTCCCCGATTTTCGGCGATAATGGAAACCAAGGACACCCACCTCAGAAACGACCAAATCCAAGCCTTTTGGTCGTGGGGGGGAGCCAGAATTTGTAGTGCACTGGTCCCCCTCACATGCCAGGACACCAACCGGGCACCCTAGGGGGCACTGCTGTGGACTTCATAAAAAGCTCCCAGGTGCATAGCTCCCTTACCTTGGGTGCTGAGCCCCCCAAAACCCACTCACCACAACTGTACAACATTACCATAGCCATAAGGGGTGAAGGGGGGCACCTACATGTGGGTACAGTGGGTTTCTGGTGGGTTTTGAAGAGCTCAAATTTACCACCACAAGTGTAACAGGTGGGGGGGATGGGCCTGAGTCCGCCTGCCTGAAATGCACTGCACCCACTAAAACTGCTCCAGGGACCTGCATACTGCTGGCAGGGAGCTGGGTATGACATTTGAGGCTGGCAATAAATATTTTAAAAGTTTTTTTCTTAGGGTGGGAGGGGGTTAGTGACCACTGGGGGAGTAAGGGGAGGTCATTTTTTTTAACAAGTGTTATTGCAGGACAAAGTCATTGGGATAAATAGATGGGTGGCAAAACGAAGGAAAATTCTATGTATAGTTGAATAAGATGAGGAACTGGACTAAGTTACAGGTTGTGTGGCATGCTAGTCTAGATGCAAAGTGAGTGGGTATCAGTTGTCACCTGTATTAAAGACTCAGCAGAAGGGTTTTACCTGCTTTCTGAATTATAGGCAGTCTTGAGTTAGGCTTAGTTCCAGGGTGTGGGGAATACTCCAGAGAAAGCTTTCTGGTGGGTATTGCATCATGCATTTCTTTTGATGAGGGTACAGATAGTGATTCGCCTTGATAGGTCCTTAGAGGCCTCAAAGTTGTGTACTCATCCTTAGCTATTCTGGCCCATTTCATCTTAGAAACTTGAAAATCAAAGATACCTTTAAATTTGGCTCTAAATGATACTAGTAGCTAGGGGAACTTTTTCAGGAAGGGTGTGATGTGGTCACACTGCTTGCAGCCTTCTATCCGTCATGCTATAGTATTCTGAATTAGTTGAAGCTGGTGTAGAGAGGTGTGGTAGCCATGTTAGTCCACTCTTAAAGGTTATCAATAGAAATCAAACAAAATAAAACATGGAAAAGAAAATAAGATGATACTTTTTTTATTGGACATAACTTAATACATTTCTTGATTAGCTTTCGAAGGTTGCCCTTCTTCGTCAGATCGGAAATAAGCAAATGTGGTAGCAGATAGTATATATAAGAGAAACATCAAAGCATTACTTTGACAGCCTGACAGAGTGGGAGGGTGGGGGTATGTATGGGGACATCAAAGCATTTCATTGATATTCTAACAGGATGGGTGTTGGTACTGTAGGTGACAGGAGGGAGCTGGTGCAAACTCTTTTTGGTTTGACCAATATACAGGTCTTTGGGTGTGACAATATCATGGCATGGACAACTGTGGTCAGACCTGTCATATGTTAAGAGATTTCAGAGCTGTTGTAGGTGATAGAAACAGTTTTTTTTGTTTAAATCATTTTTATTGAGAAGACAATACAATAAACAAGTTCAATGTCACGTATATAGAGCAACTAATATTCTCCTCAGACATTTTCATCATTACCGTCCCTTATCCCCTCGTCTCCTCTCAATTTCTTCTTTTCTGCGCCTTGGTGCCATATAAGTGTTCGATACCTGAACATTGAATTTTACTTTACCTATAAACTAGAAACATCTTTTCCATAACAATGTATACACCCGATAAGCCTATCCTATACAATCCCTCTTCCCCATTGCCCCCCCCCACCCCCCGATAGAAACAGTTTTAAGATTGATTGATTTTGTGGGATCAAAGTAAGTGATGGGTCTAAGTATTATTATAACAGTTTATGCATTTTAATCAGAGAACTCTAACTTTCAATATCAGTACTTAAACTTGTTCAATATCCAGTGAATGTGATTTTAGAGTTTTATCTCCAAAATCACATTCACTGCGTATTGCTATGTAAAAACAACAGTTCATTCATCGAGTCTGATGGTAATGTGGTTCGTTCTAAAATCCTCCCTGCAGTACTAAACACCTTTTTGCTTGAGAAGATATGCAAAGAACACATATGACATCAGTGTCTTTACTAACTTTCAAATTAACATAGAGGGGAATAATCGAACGGCGCCGGCGAAATAGATTGCTGGCGATCTATTTTGGTGGCGCCGCAAACAGCTGGATGAAACGTATTATCGAAAAAGATGGCCGGCCATCTTTTCTTTCGGTAATACGGTTTGGCCCGGCCAAATGCCAGAGTTCGCCAGTTTTGAGATGGCCGATTTTGTTTTTCAGCGATAATGGAAAAAAATGCCGGCCATCTCAAACCCGGCGAAATCGAAGGCATTTGGTCATGGGAGGAGCCAGCATTTGTAGTGCACTGGTCCCCCTCACATGCCAGGACACCAGCTGGGCACCCTAGGGGGGCACTTCTAAAAATTAAAAAAAATATATACAAATAGCTCCCAGGTGAATAGCTCCCTTACCTTGGGTGCTGAGCCCCCCAAATCCCCATCCAAAACCCACTCTCCACAACTCTACACCACTACCATAGCCCTTATGGGTGAAGGGGGGCACCTACATGTGGGTACAGTGGGTTTTTTGGGGGGGGGTTAGAGGGCTCAACACTTACCACCACAAGTTTACAGGTGGGGGGGGGGGGGGTGGGCCTGGGTCCGCCTGCCTGAAGTCCACTGCAACCAACAAAAACTGTTCCAGGGACCTGCATACCGCTGTGAGAGAGCTGGGTATGACATTTGAAGCTGGCAAAAAAGGTTTTTATTTTTATTTTTTTAGTGTGGGAGGGGTTGGTGACCACTGGGGGAGTACGGGGAGGCCATCCCCCATTCCCTCTGGTGGTCATCTGGTGAGTTGGGGCACCTTTTTGAGGCTTGGTCATGAAAATAAAAGGACCAAGTAAACCCGGCGAAATACTGCTTAACGCCACTTTTTTTTTTCCATTATCCGCGAAAGCCGGCCATCTGGTAGCCACGCCCATGCCCGCCCATGTCCCGCCTTTGCTACGCCGCCGACATGCCCCCTTGAACTTTTGCCAGCTCGGTGACGGGAAAGCGGCGATGGTGTCAAAAAAGCAGCTTTCAAATACTGATTTCGCCGCTTTTGAGAGATCGCCGGCCATCTCCTGATTTATGTCGGAAGATGGCCGGCGATCACTTTCGAAAATAAGCCCGATAGTCACTAAGGGGCCCTTTTACAAAGCAGCAGTAAGCCCATACCGCAGCAGCCCGGTGGTGGTTCCCACCCCCAGCACATGCCATTTCTGGCACTAAAAATTAAAAAAAAAATTTTTAACACTGGTGTGTACCCAGTGGTAATCGGACAGTGCCGTATGTTGCCTGGTTACCACCGTGGTAGCGCGGGAGCCCTTACCGCCACCTCAATGGGTGACAGTAAGTGCTCTCACCCAAAATGGGCACACGGCAAGTGATTCACTTGCCGCACATCCATTTCTTTAAAAAAAACCAAACGGAGGTCACGTGATGCGGTGAGCAGCGGAAGACGTGCTGAGAGAGCTGCTCAGGGGACTCCCTCCCGCCGTAAAACTACCTCCCACGAACCGCTTATAAAAGAAACTTGCCGTTGCTAAAGGGGAGAGGAAGCGAATGGACAAATTTGTGGCCAAATCCGAACGGCAAATGCCGGCGAAAACGCCGAGAAAAGGACCGGATCGCTCGCGCCTTAGCGAGGACAAAATGGCGGCTTCCTCCCCACCGGCTTCGCCGGCACTTCCGGACTTCATTCCCGAGCTAACAGACGCTGTGGTAAAAGCACTTGACTCCCGCTTTGTGCAGCTATCGGAACAAATAGCAGGGATGGTTCAAACAACAGCAGAACTGTCTCGGCGGACAGGCGAACTTGAATGCAGAGTCGCGGATGTGGAGGACACAGCACAGGAGCATGCAGAGAGTATTACCGCACTGAAAGCCCTTACAGAGTCACAGCAAGCCAAAATTGAAGATCTTGAAAATAGAGCTAGAAGGGAAAATCTGAGATTTGTAGGCTTCTCAGAAACTATAAAAGACACAAACTTACTGACATGGCTGGAAGGCTGGCTGTTGGAAAATTTCCCAGAGGTTGGGGAACAGGGCCCGATCCGCCTGGATAGAGCACATAGACTTGGACCGGTGCGGGCCTCGACAGACAGACCAAGGATTGTGATAGCGAAGTTCCACAGCTTTACTCAAAAAGCGCATATTTTGCGTTTATTTAAATCTCAAAAAGAGGATCTACAATTTGAAGGCCGGTCGATTCGGATATTCCAAGACTACTCGACAGCATTAACTTTAAAACGCAGGGCATACTCAGGAATATGTTCGCAGCTGGTAACAAAGAATATTCGTTTCTCAGTGCAATATCCAGCTACATTGAAGCTGCAGCATAATAACAAGTGGCACTCTTTTAGCTCCCCGGAAGAATTCCGAACCTGGGTGAGCACACAGGATGGAATGAGTGATATGACCTGAGAGTATAGATTGTTAGACACTAGGTAAAAGGCAAGTTTTAATGCTGTTATTTGTTTCATGTTAATGGAGGTATGTGTGTAAGCTTGTAACCATTTAGTGAGGGGGGGTTGTCCCCGCAAAGCATAAGGAGTGACCCGTGGCCCGCTCTTGATGGGGGTGGAAGCCAGAGTTAGAGAAGGGGAAGGGGATCAAAGGGAGGGGGAAGGGGGAAGGGTGGGGACAAGGGGGAAGAGGGGGAGATTACTAGGACTGCTTGGAGTGAGAGGTATACTAAATGGAGTGGGAGCAATTAAGAAGATGGAGGAAGGAAAAAAGGTGATAGGAACACAGGGGACAACAGGTTGGGGACAGATACCCCTGGGGGAGGCTGGGCTTCCGGGGGTTGTGTATGAGAAGAGAATCAGGAGAGAACAGAGTTATCCCAACATAGATGACGGGTAAACGTCACTTGAGAATATTGTCATGGAACGTAGCAGGGATTAACTCACCAATTAAACGCTACAAAATTTTATCCCAACTAAAGGCGCATGGAGCTGATATCGCGTGTTTACAAGAGACGAAACTCTCGGATATCGAACATGCGAAATTATCTCAACAGTGGGTGGGAGAGTGTCACTACTCTTCTTCCGGGAATAGTAGAAGTGGTGTGATTGTTCTACTCAAGAAAGGCCTCCCGTGCCAGTCTAAATTAATATATAAAGATTCAGAAGGAAGGGTGGTGTTGATCCATTTAAATTTCCGGGGACAACAGTTTTATCTGTGCACAGTATATGGGCCCAATAATTATTGTCCTAATTTTTTTCAAACTTTAACTGCATTGGGAATGCAATATACAGATGCCCTGGGTATGGACCGGGGATTTTAATCAAGTCATGGACCCAGTTTTGGATAGGTCCTCCCCAGGGGCAATAGCTGCATTGCGAGGAGGGAAGGGTCTTCCAGCACTATGTAAATCACTGCAATTGGTAGACCCTTGGCGCCTGCTCAACCCTGAGACCCGAGATTATACGCATCAGTCAAAGGCCCACCAAACGTGGTCACGTATTGATTACTATTAATGACAACCACATGGTTTTTCAGAGTGGGGAGGGCATTTATAGGACCCACAGAGATCTCTGACCATGCCATAATTGGAATAGATTTGGATCTGAATCTGGAGGGTTGACTAACACTCATTGGCGCTTCCCATCCTATCTCTATCAGGATAGACAATTTATAGATCATGTGAAATCGCGTTGGCAGTTCTATATAGATACAAATGCTCAACCTGATACTTCACCAATAGTGTTATGGGAGGCTTCTAAGGCAGTCCTCCGGGGGGAAATAATCGCATTTATGAGTGCCCGCACTAAACGATTAGCAGCAGGTATAGTTAGACTAGAATCGGCCTATAGAGCCGCAAAGAGATTGCACCTAGCTAAGCCCAACAAGGAAAACCAAGAAAAAATGGCAGCTGCCCTGGTAGCTTTGAACATGATGATCCACGAAAATATCAGAGACTTCTGTATGCTAAACGACTAAACTTCCAACGATTTGGGAATAAATCGGGCAGACTGTTAGCACATGTAGCTAGAGCCCAAACAACCAAAAAATTTATTCCCTATATAAATTCTCAAAAAGGGCCGCAGCTCTCTAAACCTGAAGAGATTGCAAATGCATTTAAGGAATATTTTGAGGGGTTGTATGCCCAAGGACAGGGGCAACAGGGCTCTCTGATAAAAGACTACCTGGAAGATGCAGGTATGCCGCGTTTGGGACAGATGGTGCAGGAGCAGCTCTCCTTCCCATAAGAGCACAGGAACTTCAGACAGTTATGAAATCTATACCTTTAAGATCAGCTCCAGGCCCTGATGGGTTTTCAGGCGAATACTATAAAATTCTGAGTCTAGAGTTAATGGGACCTCTTATTTCATATTATGAAGCAGTAATAGAACGCGGACATCTTTCTGGGGGAGAATGAGGCCTTAATTACTTTGATCCCTAAATCGGGTAAACCCCAAGATCAAGTAGAATCTTACAGACCAATATCCTTGTTGAATGTGGATATAAAAATCCTGGCGAGAATATTGGCAGATAGATTAGCACAACACTTACCGACATTAATAGGAGACCATCAAGTAGGGTTTGTGAGGGGCAGACAGGCCACAGTAAATGTGCGCAAGGTTCTCATGTCAATAGCACGTACCCATTCTACAAAAGAACAGCTAATTTTGTTGAGTCTTGATGCGGAAAAAGCATTCGACAAAGTACAGTGGGAATACTTGTTTAAAGTACTAACCTATATTGGTCTGGGGGGCTGGTATATGGAGGCGGTTGCAGTATTGTACTCGAACCCAACTGCACGTGTAATCACAAATGGTACTCAATCTGCAGCCTTCCAATTACAAAGAGGCACCCGGCAAGGTTGCCCGCTATCCCCGCTGCTATTTTTATTATACATAGAGCCACTTCTCCGCACAATTATTAAAGATCCAGATATTGTGGGGATCGCTATGCCCTCACTGGCAGTTAAAGTATTGGCGTTTGCTGACGACATCCTCCTGACCCTGACAGGCCCTAGGTATTCAACAGGGTACTTGATGGCAGTCCTGGATGAGTTTAGCTTCCTTACGGGATTCTCTCTAAATTATCACAAATCAATGGCACTACCAATTCAGTCAGAAATTCGAGAGCAATGGGCAGGTGACTTCCCCTTTCAATGGGCACAAGCCAAAATTAAATATTTGGGGGTTTATATCCCTGTAATCTTTCAGAGCTCTATAGCTTGAATATTACCCCCCTGAGACAGCAGACCAGTGAAGTTTGCAAAGATGGCAAGCACTTCCGATCAATTTATTGGGACGCATAGCATTGTACAATATGGTCCTATTTCCAAAGTGGACCTATGTGTTCCAAATGCTTCCATTATTATTGCGGACCAATGAGGGAGGTTGGCTAAAGAGGAAGATAAATTTTTTTCTGTGGCGGGGAAAAAGAGCGAGGATTCCATTATCTAGAGTGATGTTGCCGCGCCCAAAGGGGGGACTGGGTTTGTTAGATCTAAAACTGTTTTCCATGGCTAGTAATATGAGGCATCTGTCAGATTGGTTTCGCGCTACCAGCTATTTTTCTTGCACAGAAGCAGAAGTGGCAGTTCTGGGTAAAATGCATTTTTCATATTGGCTCCATGCGCCCTCAAGGGAACTACCTCAATTAGGGCACTACAAATATATTCTTTCCCCGATGCGTGCTACGTGGAAGGGACTGGGTAAGCTCCATCACATAGATACCAAAGTCTCAGTATTATTGCCAATCAAGGGGAATTTGGCCTTTCCGGTGGGAAGTTCCTCCATTTCTTTCCAGAACTGGGCTGCAGCAGGGGTTAAGTATTTATTCATGTGGTTACGGAACAGGGGGTTATAAAGTCATTCGATGTGTTAAGAGAAGAGTATAAGTTGGGAGCAAATGAATGGCTAGCATACAAACAACTGCAACACTATACAAATTCCTTACCCACTACCTCATTAAGTGCCGCTTCTTGGGAGAAGCTGAATGAAATGCTAGGACTGGATGCACAATTACGAGTGCCACTGCAATATTTTCATCGCAATTTGAGGGATTCATTGAAGGCAAATGATTATCAGACGGTGGTACTCGCCTGGAATACAGAACTGCGCATCAACCTCAAGTCAGAGCAAATTGGGGTGTGCCTCAAGTTTATACAAAACCACGGAGAATGCAGCGTGGTGGGAGATGCAGTATAAATTTTTGCTCCGTCTGCACGTATCCCCCCAGAGCATATAGAGCTACTCTTAGAGATACAGACACTTGCCCAAAATGTAATGGTACTAATGCGCACTTGGGGCATATGTTTTGGAATTGTACATTGATAAAACCTTTTTGGATTGAATTGAACACACACGTATCTCTGATATGGAATAATCAGTGGAAGCCATCACCACGACAATTGTTTGATCTCTTTGGAATACAACAACCAGCACCAGTGGGATTTAAAGCTTTTTTGAAAAGATCAGTTTTGATGGCAAAACGTGTCATTCTGCAGCTGTGGTTGGTAACAGACCGCCCCACTATATCTCACTGGCGCTCAGCAATGATTCAAGCCTGTGCGATAGAGAAAAAGGAATAAAGGACCTGGCCTCCAAGCGAGGCATACAATTTTGTGACATTTGGTCTCCATTTTGGGACACACTCACTCCAGTAGCAAGAAGTAAAATATTGAACTCTTAGATAAGGGGGGGGAGGGGGGAAAGGGAGGGAGGGGGGAGGGAAGGGGGGGTTTAGTTGATATAATGTTGTAAAAAAGTTAAGCAAATCAAACGCTGTACTTGTCTCTGTTTCATTTGAGATTGATGTATACAGATATTGTTTGGCTTGCAATAAACAAGAATTTCAAAAAAAAAAAAAAAACCAAACAAACTGCCTTTTACCCACTGCGGTAAAAGGGGGCCTCGGCGTGCATCAAAAACACATGCTGACGCTAGAGCAGGCCCCTTTTTGCTGCAGCTTTGTAAAACATAGTAGATGATGGCAGAAAAAGACCTGCACGGTCCATTCAGTCTGCCCAACAGATAACTCATATGTGCTACTTTTTATGTATACCTTACCTTGATTTGTACCTGTCCTTTTCAGGGGCACAGACCGTATAAGTCTGCCCAGCACTATCCCCCGCCTCCCACCACTGGCTCTGGCACCAATCTCGGCTAAGCTCCTTAGGATCCATTCCTTATGAACAGGATTCCTTTATGTTTATCCCATGCATGTTTGAATTCCGTTACCGTTTTCATTTCCACCACCTCCCGCGGGAGGGCATTCCAAGCATCCACCACTCTCTCCGTGAAGAAATACTTCCTGACATTTTTCTTGAGTCTGCCCCCCTTCAATCTCATTTCATGTCCTCTCGTTCTACCGCCTTCCCATCTCCGGAAAAGATTTGTTTGCGGAATAATACCTTTCAAATATTTGAATGTCTGTATCATATCACCCCTGTTTCTTCTTTCCTCCAGGGTATACATGTTCAGGTTAACAAGTCTCTCCCTCATACGTCTTGCAACACAAATCCCATATTATTCTCGTAGCTTTTCTTTGCACCGCTTCCATTTTTTTAACATCCTTCGCAAGATACGGCCTCCAAAACTGAACACAATACTCCAGGTGGGGCCTCACTAACGTCTTATACAGGGGTATTAATACCTCTTTTCTTCTGCTGGTCACTCCTCTCTCTATACAGCCTAGCAATCTTCTAGCTATGGCTAACCGCTTGTCACACTGTTTCGTCACCTTCAGGTCCTCAGATACTATCACCCCAAGATCCCTCTCCCGTCCGTACCTATCGAATTCTCCCCGCCTAACACATACGTCCTCCCTGAGTTTCTACTCCCTAAATGCATCACTTTGCATTTCTTCGCATTGAATTTTAATTGCAAACGTTAGACCATTCTTCTAGCTTCCACAGATCTTTTTCATGTTTTCCACTCCCTCCGGGGACCCTAATTCATTTCTTTCTCTGGTAATGTTGTCAGGGTCAAGCAGTTCATCAAAGTTAATAGTGGAATCAAGTCGTGACCGTTTTTTACTGGTGATTCTTGTATTGGTTATCTTCCCTTATGTTGGCGGAATGGACATTCAGACGTTATTTCTGAATCGGTTTCCAATACTAGTTTTTTTTTCCTTATAGGAGATATACAAATTAAGCCTTTCATTAAAGGATTCACTTGCATATCATGTAAAGTATCCAATCAAACGTTGACCTGCAATAAATCACAAGCTTTCGATTTTAGGGCCTTATTAATTTCGGCATCATCTTTTCTTCATACACTTTCATAAGATGGTGAATAAGATGGTACCACAAGGCGAAGTGTTGGGATACTTTCAGAACATGACATCTCTGAAGCTGTTTAAAGTGCTGCGGAATACCCAATACATCAGATTTTGATCCTTGTCGTCTGCACAAAAGTATTGCAATTCTTTGCTTTCTACCAGAATTGTGTAGATGTCATACTGTGATAAAGTAGAGTCCAACATCAAATAAACAGAGTTCCAACAAGTTGCACATTCTTGTTTGAGAGATTTTTAAAGTCTTCTTTGTAGTCCTGTAAATACTTTAAATCCTTCAGCCTTAAGAGAAGTGGTGTAGCTACAGGTGGCCTGGGTAGACACAGGCCCACCCATTCTTGACTCAGGCCCACCCAGCGACAATACTACACTACTTATCCCCTCTCCCCTCCGTGGTGCCTAGCATCTGCCCTCCTGTCACCAACCCTGTCCCTCTTAGTGCACCCCAAAGGTGTCCCCGGCACCTGCTGC
Organism: Microcaecilia unicolor; assembly: GCF_901765095.1. Taxonomy (NCBI): domain Eukaryota; kingdom Metazoa; phylum Chordata; class Amphibia; order Gymnophiona; family Siphonopidae; genus Microcaecilia; species Microcaecilia unicolor. The sequence continues at coordinate 34,485,071 of NC_044033.1, read as the reverse complement.
TATCCACCCCTCTACACCCATTCTGGACCACAGGCCTCCATCCACCGCGTCCCACCCTTGCTGAAATCATTTCCTGTTTCCTGTCTGGTGGGACGTGCTGATGGAAGCCTGTGGGGCCAGCGCAGGCAGCAAAATGAGCCACTGCAGGCGCCGGGGATGCTCACGAGGCACACTGTGGAAGAATGGAGCCCAGCAAAAGGAGGGCAGATGCTGGGACAACTGTGGAGGAAAAGAGGAGAGATGTTGGATGTGGGGTAAGTATAAAATAAAAAACTGTAATTTTTTTTTAGCTCGGGGTGGGGGGTCATGGAAGGGCCCATCCAAATTAACTCTGGGCCCATCCAAATACTGCTGTGGCTACGCCCCTGCTTAAGATGTTTATGGATCACAAGGAATTTTGCCCAGTATGCCTTGCTGGAATTCACAAAGTAGCTCAGATTCCCCTTCTCCTTTCTTGTGATTAGAAGGGATGCAGTAGGGACCTCCAGTGGCGTACTAAGGGGGGGGGGGCGGTGGGTGCGGCCCCGCCCGGGTGCACGCCGCTGAGGGGGGTGCTGCGCGCCGGTCAGCTTTGTTGTTTCCATGCTCCCTCTGCCCCGGAACAGGCGTGCACCTGGGGGGTTCTTTCGCTGGGGTAGGGGGGGTGACGAAGGGATTCGCGCTGCACCGGGGGGGGGGGGCGCATCGGCGACCGCCCCGGGTGTCAGCGCCCCTAGGAACGCCACTGGGGACCTCCAAACTCTCTAGCAATCTTGACAGGACAATTTACTAGTCTGCTCATTATTTCTGAGTCTTACATTGGATAATGCTTGTCTCGAAGATTCTCCTTAGTAGTTGAGTGTGGTAGCCCGTGTTAGTCCACTCTTAAGGTTATCAATAGAAATCAAACCAAATAAAACATGGAAAAGAAAATAAGATGATACCTTTTTTATTGGACATAACTTAATACATTTCTTGATTAGCTTTCGAAGGTTGCCCTTCTTCCTCAGATCGGAAATAAGCAAATGTGCTAGCTGACAGTTGTTTATAAGTTCCTAGCCCATTATAAACCATAAAGCTGTAAGTCTCTGTTGATCACCCCACCCCTCACCTATCCACACCCATCCTGTTAGAATATCAATGATATGCTTTGATGTCCCCCATGCATACCTCCGACCCACCCCCATCCTCCCACCCTGTCAGACTGTCATAGTAATGCTTGAATGTTTCACTTATATACACTGTCAGCTAGCACATTTGCTTATTCCAATCTGAGGAGAAGGGCAACCTTCGAAAGCTAATCAAGAAATGTATGAAGTTATGTCCAATAAAAAAGGTATCGTCTTATTTTCTTTTCCATGTTTTATTTTGTTTGATTTCTAATGATTCTACATGGCATGTTGCTATTCCAATAGCAACATTCCATGAGAAGTCGGCCCTTGTAGATCACCAATGTGGCCGCGCAGGCTTCTGCTTCTGTGAGTCTGACAGTCCTGCACGTACGTGCAGGACGTCAGACTCACAGAAACAGAAGCCTGCGCAGCCTTCTACATGGAATGTTGCTAGTGGAATAGCAACATTCCATGTAGAATGTCCAATAGTAGCAACATTCCATGCAGAATCTCCAATGGTATCTATTTTACTGTCATAGTAATGCTTGAATGTTTTCACTTATACACTTAGGCTCATTTTCAAGCACATAGAGGCATATTTTCAAAGCACTTGGGAGGCTAAGTCCATAGGTTTCTATGGAACTTTGGGAGGCTAAGTGCTTTGAAAATGAGCCTGATAGCTCCCAAAGTGCTTTGAAAATATGCCTCAAGGTCAGCTAGCACATTTGCTTATTTCCGATCTGAGGAAGAAGGGCAACCTTCGAAAGCTAATCAAGAAATGTAGTTAAGTTATGTCCAATAAAAAAGGTATCATCTTATTTTCTTTTCCATGTTTTATTTGGTTTGATTTCTATAGATTCTACATGGAATGTTGCTATTCCACTAGCAACATTCCATGTAGAAGTCAGCCCTTGTAGATCACCAATGTGGTCCGCGCAGGCTTCTACATGGAATGTTGCTAGTGGAATAGCAACATTCCATGTAGAATCTCCAATGGTATCTATTTTACTGTCATAGTAATGCTTGAATGTTTTCACTATAATACACTGTCAGCTAGCACATTTGCTTATTTCCGATCTGAGGAAGAAGGGCAACCTTCGAAGCTAATCAAGAAATGTATTAAGTTATGTCCAATAAAAAAGGTATCATCTTATTTTCTTTTCCATGTTTTTATTTGTTTGATTTCTATTGATATCCGTAGTAGTTGAAATGGTCAGAGATAGGAGATACAAACCTAAGACATGGTTTTCAAAGAGGAGTCTCAGTTTTATAGTTGAGGGAGGATTATGTTGCTTCCAGAGCCTCTCACTGATTATATTGGACACTCCTGTTGTCCTACAAATCTCCTGCATCTTCTATCCCTTTCTGGAAAGTCAGGAAGTTAGAAAGTTCATCTGAAGGATACTGGTCTACTTGCTTACATATGGTTTCAGCCAGAGGGTTTTTATTTATTGATGGATTAAAGCAGAAAGCACTGAAGATGCAGGCAATACTCTTGCCACTGAAATCCCTCAGATTGCTACCTACTTTTTGTTTTAAAGAAATTCACCTAAGGGCATGCATTTATTTAAGATATATTTACCACCTTTTTTGAAGAAATTCAGCCATACTTGTCACTTATACACTTATCCCTGTTCTGGTCCTCTGACAGCCTTACCCTGATTTATAATGTGCCCTGGGATGAGTTTGATACCTTTGCTGTCATTCTCACTGCAAGAGTCACATGAACGATGCATTGTGGGCGGTGTGGTGTTTATTGGTTGTGCTGCTGCTAGATGGCAGGCTCTGTTGCCATTGGTGGGTTTCCTCCTGCTCCCTGGGCCAGTGTGTGTCCTTCTCTATCCCTCTCACCAAGGTTGCCAGATGGGGCGGTTTTTCCCCGCCCAATTGGGTGGTTTTCCGCAACCCGCTGCGGGAAATTTGTGACCTCTGTGGGTTGCGGTTTTTGGGCTGCTTTTTTTTTTTGCCGGGCGGTTTTTTTTCTCCGCCGGCTGCAGTTTTTCGCCCTGAGGGGGGCGTGGTTAGTGACACTGGGGGGGGGGGTTAGTGCCGTTGGGGGAGGGGTTATGATGTCGGGGGCGGGGCTGGTGACGTTGGGGTAGGGTGGTGGGGCGGGGCTGGTGATGGCGTGGGTGGAGCTGGTGACCTGGCGGGAGTGGGGTTGATGATGGCGGGGGCGGAGTTGATGACGGCGGGGGCGGGGGTGTGAAATTTTGGGCGGGTTTTGGAACTGGTTAATTGGCACACTGCCTCTCACCATGAGGTAGTCTCCATCTTGTTAGATAGTACTCTTCCTGCCATACCCCCTGTTAATGTACTTGTTTTTTTTTACCTTGAATATATCTTACTGAAGAGATATTGTACTCCAGTCACCCAGCTCTGACCTACTGTCTTCCTCAGAATTACGTAGTCTGTATGCCAGGGGGCAGTGCTTCTGAATTACATCTGTCTATAAGTAATCTTTGTGTTATTCAATAAAGGAACTTCAGAAATATAGAGTCTTCAAGTGTGAATTGGAGTGCAAGGTTAAGCGGCAGGGTACTAAACTTAGAGGACAGTTTATGAGAGGCCTGAACAATCCCTATGGTGCATGAACTGAGTTAGGGCAGGGAGGCAACAAGTCATGAAAGTCTTAGATTTTCAAAACTACACAGGATAATGTACCACAGAAAAAGCAGGTTGCCAATCTCCTCAGGTCCCTTTTTCCTGAGGCAATAATCAAAGTGAAAATACATGTATGCTTTGGCTTTCATTATTAGTGAGAACTCTGTTGGTGAAAAGTACTTCCAGTACTTGCATTGTTGCAGATACTTATTCCTGAAGTATCCTTTCCTTATAGGCCGCCTTGAACTATGAGTATTAGTTTCTTACAAGCTCTCTGTGGACTGCAAAGAGGAATTTGGTTTAAAAACTAGTCATGGTTTATAACTTTTGATATCAATCTATGTTTACAGCATCATATGTATAAACTCTATCTCTTGGCCTCAGCAGCCAGAATATACAGCATCTGTCAGCAAAAAAAACAAAATCAAAACCTGACTTCAAGGTAGTCAGCTTGTACTTTTTTCAGATAATATCCTGTATAATAAAACTCACCCTCAACGTTCTGAGGACACTGACGTCACTTTCAGTTCCTCCGGGCACTTCCTGACGGTTTCGAAGGGGTTCGTGGTGGTGAAGGCACCGAAATCACTGTGTTGGGGCCCCGCCCTCGCGTCAACGTGATGACGTCGAGGGCGGAGCAATGGCGTCAGTGGCTTCACAACCAACGACTCAGCACATTGAAGGTGGGAGTTGGGGTGCGTCGAGTTCCCCAACAAAGGCGGCCAGGTGCCTTCACAACGCCGAAGGGGTGAGCAGGGAGGGGGGGGGGGGTTCAGGAGGAAAACCTTGCTAGCGTCCGTTTCATTTGCGCCTGAAACGGGCATGTTTTACTAGTATAACAATAAAACAAAACATTTAAAAAAATAAGATGATACCTTTTTTTATTGGACTAACATACATTTTCTGATTAGTTTTCAATTGTAAACCTTTTTTTTTCAGATCAGTAATGAGCAAATGTTGACAAATACCAGGTTATATAAGTGAAACATAAATGCATCCCAATGACAGTCTCACAGGAATAGGGAGTGGTGGTAAACTAGAGAAACAGGGAGAGCTGGTTGTGACAGACAAGGAGAGATGGATGGGTGATAGAGGGTTTCTGATCAGTTTTGGAACATAACATACATAGTAACAGTAGATGACGGCAGAAAAAGACCTGCATGGTCCATCCAGTCTGCCCAACAAGATAAACTCATATGTGCTAGTTTTTTGTGTATACCTTACCTTGATTTGTACCTGTCTTTTCAGGGGCACAGACCGTATTAAGTCCGCCCAGTACTATCCCCCGCCTCCCAACCATCAGCCCCGCCTCCCACCACCGGCTCTGGCACGACCGATAAGTCTACCCAGCACTATCCCCCGCCTCCCAACCACCAGCCCTGGCACAGACCGTATAAGTCTGCCAGCACTAGCCCCCGCCTCCCAACCGTCTTGCCACCCATGTCAAGGCTAAGCTCCTGAGGATCCCTTCCTTCTGAACAGGATTCCTTTATGTTTATCCCACGCATGTTTGAATTCCGTTACCGTTTTCCTCTCCACCACCTCCCGCGGGAGGCATTCCAAGCATCCACCACCCTCTCTGTGAAAAAATACTTCCTGACATTTTTCTTGAGTCTGCCCCCCTTCAATCTCATTTCATGCCCTCTCGTTCTAAACCGCCTTCCATCTCCGGAAAAGGTTCATTTGCGGATTAATACCTTTCAAATATTTGAACGTCTGGATCATATCACCCTTGTTTCTCCTTTCCTCCAGGGTTTACATGTCCAGCGTCAGCAAGTCTCGTCCTCATACGTCTGTAACGTAAATCCATACCATCCTCGTAGCTTTTCTTTGCACCGCTTCAGTTCTTTTTACATCCTTAGCAAGATACGGCCTCCAAAACTGAACACAATACTCCAGGTGGGGCCTCACCAACGACTTATACAGGGGCATCAACACCTTTTTCTTCTGCTGGTCACGCCTCTTCCCTATACAGCCTTGCAACCTTCTAGCTATGGCCACAGAGGGCTAACAGTTTCCACCACAAGTGTAACAGGTAGGAGGAGGTATGGGCCTGAGTCCACCTGTCTGCAGTGCACCTCATCCACCACTACACTACTCCAGGGACCTGCAGGCTGCTCTAATGGACCTGAGTATAACATCTGAGGCCGGTAAGTAATGTTTAAATCACATTTTGGGGGTGGTGGAAGGGGATCAGTGACCACTGGGGAGTAAGAGAAGGTCATCCCTGATTCCCTCCATGGTCATTTAGGTCACCTTTTGTGCCTTATTCATTATAAAAATAGGTCTAACTCAAAACGTCTTAGTCTTGCAAGGTTTTGTTTTGTTCCATTGTGGCTGAAAAAATGTCTTAAGTCTTAGGAAAGCCCAAATCCAACTCTTAACACACCCCCGACGTGCCCCCTTGAGATTTGGATGCACTGCAGATGAACAGCATAGAAAAACATCTGAAAATATTTTTTGAAAATCAACCAATTTGGACATTTTTTTGTGGTGAAAAAACGTCCAGATGCTGTTTTATGCCACTTTTTAGACATTTTCTCTTTCAAAATTGAGCACCACAGTCAGTTTCCTGCTCTAAACTACTGACAGTTTGCTGGACAGATAAGGAACTAAAAGACTGCACCCTGTTCAGTTTCTACCAAGAAAGGACCACTCCTCCCTACCCACTATCACAGGAGGGACTTGATAGTTGTGTCATAGCATCAGAAAAAAAAAAGCGAACCTAGGTGATTAGGTAACCTAAAAACAAAATGTATTAACAGATGAATAGAACCAACAGACAACTCTCTTCTAAGGCCCAACATGGCCATATTCACCCCCAGTGGCGTAGCTTCGTAGGGCTACGGGGGCCCGTAGATTTGGCCCTGGACCCCCCCCTGCTGACGACTCTCTCGACCCTCCCTCCCGCTGCCAACCCTCTCCCCTGCCGCTGTCGCCTACCTTTGCTGGCGGGGGACCCCAACCCCCGCCAGCCGAGGTCCTCTTCTTCCGGCGCAAGGCTTCATTCTGTTTCTGTGAGTCTGACGTCCTGCAGCGGCGGCGGGAGGGTGGTCGAGAGGGTCATTGGCAAGGGGGGGGGTCAAAGTTGGTGGTGGCGGCGGGGGGGGGGGGGGGGGGGTTCGGCGGCACCGGGGGGGGGGGGGGGGGCTAAACTGTGCCCCCTCACCTCGGGTTCTGGACCCCCCCTCCTGCCAAAGTCTGGCTATGCCCCTGATTCACCCTCTCAAGAGCTGCATCAGGGGCTTAACATAAACCAGCAGGAGCAATTCAATGTTTCCCTGTCTAGTTGATACAGAGCAGCATACAAATGAAACCCAGAACGCAGGCTGTTTTTCTCCTTAAAATGATGCCATCTATCTAGGGTTCTGGGGTTGACGGACTTGGTCAGCTGACAGTTTAAATACTACACAAAAAAACGCTGACCACCATGTTTTTTCAAGCATCACCGGTCGGCAAGTCACGGAGTTGATAAGTAATGGTGGGGAATCTCCTTACATTGACGGCGTTGGGGGGATTCTTTACATTAATGTGGAAAAGTATTGTTTGGGCAACAAAAGATGCTGGATAACTATTCTTAAACTGAGATTGAATATCTTTTCTAGTTTTTTAGGGGTACGTCCTTGAAATGTCGAACTGTTTTGCCCCTGAGCCAACAAAAGCTAAGTTTTTCATTTAAATTACCTACAAAGTTTTGAACTAAAGTTTAAGAAGATATTAAATGGGAAATATTTATAAAACATAACAAATTAAATATAAGAAGACCGATGACAAGTGCTGTGCTTGATTCTTGAAACTATGAAAACTCCTATTAGTTTCGAGTTTCACAACTGAGGTCTGTTTAAATCACTAAAAAAAAATCTTTTTTTGTGAGACTACAGTTTCTCTAGAGTTGGAGTTAATATATTGCCACATGTACTGAAGGCTGTTTTCTCCAAGCAGCTCCACCACTGCCAACTCCAGGCTCCGCTCATTCTGCCTTGCCTCACCCTATGCCTGGAACAATCTTCCTCAACCCCTACGCAAGCCCCCTCCCTACCCATCTTCAAATCTCTGCTTAAAACTCACCTCTTCAATGCCTTTGGCACCTAACCTCTCGAGAAATATAGTATGCCCTATCATATTGACTCTACACTTGTCTTTTAGATTGTATACTTGTCTCTAGATTGTACACCTGTCTTTTAGATTGTACACTTGTCTTTTAGATTGTAAGCTCCTTGAGCAGGGACTGTCCTTCCATGTTGAATTGTACAGCGCTGCGTAACCCTAGTAGCGCTTAGAAATGTTAAGTAGTAGCTACAGCCTGTCACCAGGCTGCTCCAGAGGAGCAGGAGGGGGTTCAATGAATGCAGAGTGGGAAAAAGAGAGATTTGAAAACTCACCGGGAAAACAAAGGAAATCAGTGAAGAAACGATATCTGATGCCCAGGAGAAAAATATTGGATAGCCTAGAGGAGTAGAAACAGACTAGGAGTTGTAAGGATCCATTCTGCCTACCTATGTAACCTCTTCTCACAATTTTTGTTTCACTCTGCTTGACTGTATGTTGGTATTGAATGAAAATCATTGTCTGACTTGGACAGCCATTCTGACTGGACACTGCCTTTTTAAGGGGCCCTTTCAGTGGCATTCTGTGGTTCACTGCCACCTGGGGCAGATTGCTGCTGCGCGTACCCCCCCAGCTGCAGGGCAACACGGCACCCCCCCTCGGCACAACACGGCGGCACCCCCTCCGCGTAACACAGCTCCGTCCACCCGGCGCCTTGCGCGACTCTGCACTGCTGTAAAAGAAGAAAATCGCCTCATCGGCCCTTCCCTTACTGTGTCCCGTCCTCTGATGTAATGTCCTATTTCCTCGAGGGTGGGACAGAGTGAGGGAAGGGCCGACGAGGCGATTTTCTTCTCTACAGCAGCGCAGACGCGAGGCGCCGCACCACACAGCTGCCGGGTGGATGGAGCTGGTAGAAACTCTTCAGCAGAGCACCTCCCCACCCGTTGACACCCAGGGCGGACCACCCCCACCGCCTCACCCTTGGTACGCCACTCGGCCCTTTACTAAGTCGCGTATGCACCTACACACGCCCAACGCATGTCAATTTGGAGTTACTGCCCGGCTACCTCGTGGCCCACATGGTAATTTCATGTTTGACGCGCGTCCGCTACGCACTCCAGAAAATATATTTTATTTCTGACATGCGGTGAAAATCAGGCGGTAACTCCACTTGACGCGCGTAGGTGATTACCGCACGGTTAACGTGAGAGACCTTACTGCTAAGTCATTAGCTGGCGGTAAGGTCTCATATCCAAAATGGACGCGCGCCTGCCAATTTAAATTTTGCCGCACGTCCATTTCGGCAAAAATTTTAAAAAGGCCTTTTCTGCAGGCGCGCTGAAAAATGGATCTGCACGCACCCAAAACACGTGCCTACACTAGCGCAACCCATTTTTGGGCGCACCTTAGTAAAAGGATCCCTAAGTGACTGCAGAGTGACCACTACATCCACCTTAAGGACATTTCTTTTATCATTCTACCCAGCATCACATTGTATTTGTTCTTAGCGGAGTTGGCGATCGCCTCTCTGGTACTATGTAAGCCACATTGAGCCTGCAAATAGGTGGGAAAATGTGGAATACAAATTTAACAAATAAAATCATCCCACACAGTTCTAAGGGTGAAGGGCCTGGCCTGCTGGTTTTTACTGTACTGTATTAGTTATTTATTAAAATAATTTCTATTGTATAGAGGATTTTAATGTGAGATGATTTGAAGGTAATGGGAATTATTTCTCATTTTCTTGTTTGATTGTTTTTTTGAAGTCTATGACTTTATCCTTTCAATCTCCTCACTTTCTATTCAGAGTATTGTATCTTGTATTATATTTTTGTTGAATTTCATAAATACAGTTTTAAAAAATATTTATATTTTGCCAATCCAGAATCGCGGGTGGATTTCAATATAAACATATGTAACCCATGAGTACAATTCAACAGTTGGGATACTTTTAATGACTGAAATGAGTCACTGAGTTGTTGAAGCAGTGTGACACTTAAAATTGTTTAGATATTTCTATTAAAAATATTGTGGTTCAGAGGCTGGCCTGGTGGCTCTTTGGCAGAGGTTATGAGGAGACACCTGGGTTTGATTCTGTATTCAGGTGCTGGAACTCAGATGCTGTGAAGGAAGTCAGACCCATAGTGCAAGAAAGGCCCTGGATTTAGGCCCACTCCAGCCAGTCAGGTTTCAGGATATCCACAAAGAATATGCATGAGATAGATTTGCCTACTAAGGAGGCAGTGTATGCAAATCAATCTCATGAATATTCAGTGTGGATATCCTGAAAACCTTGACTGGCTGTGGCTCCCCCCAGAACAAGTTTGGGAATCATCGACTTAAGTAAAAGTAAAAATAAATGAATGTTTCAATATTAAAATAAAAGTACAGTGAAGAACACATTAAAAAAATTTACATAAGTGAAAGTAAAAAAATTTATTGCCTAATATAATACTTTTTGAGTGAAAGTAAAAGTACTATGACTACATTGAATGCAACTACTGTTAATGTTTTTAATCCCACAACTTTATTGCTCTCCAATTCACTCCACTTTGTTTTTTAGTAAAATTAAATTTTGAAAATGGCCGTCATCCATGTGGCTGCGCTTGTGAGTCATTATTAAACCAGCACAGCTAAAATGCTTTTCAACAACTATACTGGCAGGAAGCGGCATGTTCAGTTTGACAAAAAAGTTCCTTCAAAGCCAGGCCAGGCTGCAATTTTACTGTCTTCTGACTGGGTCTGCAGGTGTTGATCAAGAGAAACTGGACTGAACAGCTCACTTCTTTATAGCAAAGAATGCTTTATCATCAACATTAGTATTTCCGACGAGTGAGTTTATTAAAACAGACTTGACGCGGTTCTGTGTTTCGACACAAGGCGCCTGCCTCAGGAATCAAACAAATTATCTCAGCCATTGATGCTGAACACAATAACAGGCTAAAAAAATTGGCCTCAGTGTGAATAGTGTGGATAAAATACTGCTGGAATTGAGTATGTACTGAACTGGGGGTCCCACTTCCATTCTCAATGTTCTATGTAAAATGGGCTGGTTAGCGGCTAGTGGCTAGCTGGTTATATCCATCGATTTTTAAAGTCAGACTGACCAAGTTTGGCGGCCGTATTTGGCTTCCTGAAGCCCTGGAATATCTTTGGCCAGTCTGACGTTAATTGGCCAGTGCTGAATATCGGCTTGGCCGGTCTTATTTCCATGGTCTGAAAATCGGCCTCATTGTGAATGGTGTGGATAAAATACTGCTGGAATTGAGTATGTACTGAACTGGGGGGCCCACTTCCATTCTCAATGTTCTATGTAAAACGGACTGGTTAGCGGCTAGTGGCTAGCTGGTTATATCCATCGATTTTTAAAGTCAGACTGACCAAGTTTGGCGGCCATATTTGGCTTCCTGAAGCCCTGGAATATCTTTGGCCAATCTGACTTTAATTGGCCCGTGCTGAATATTGGCTTGGCCGGTCTTATTTCCATGGTCTGAAAATCGGCCTCATTGTGAATAGTATGGATAAAATACTGCTGGAATTGAGTATGTACTGACCTGGAGGGCCCACTTCCATTCTCAATGTTCTATGTAAAACGGGCCTTACAGTTTCGGCGGGAGGGAATATAAAAGAGGGAAAAAAAATCCCTAAGTAGGTGCAAATGAAGGCTCATTGTACCAGATCCTAGCCCTAGTTTTGATTGAGCTGGAAATACAAAAGACCAGGAGATAACTGCCAACTCAAAAAATATTGTAATACATTTGGTCCTGAGCAGGTTATATAAAAGGATGGATGTGCAGATTCATTAGGCAACCAGGGAAGGTACGAGAAGTCTATCAAACAGAGCTTCCAGTTATAACAATAAATTTTTAAGTGCCAGACTTTGGGGTACTTGCTGTTTATGAGGTAATATTTCATTTCCTTCATGATTGTATTATTTCCTCAACCAATACACGCTTTGCTTACTGTGCAGTTCATGTTATCTGAAGTAACAATAATAAATTGGGTTATGCTGGTGCTCTGTAAAATATTTATGCAAGCAAGCATCAAAAGCCATGCACACATTTCCCAGTGAGAAGTCTAAGCATATTATCAGCTTGTTCCACTGTGTAATCACTTCAAAACTCGAGAATAACACCTATAACAATAGGGTTCTCAATCCAGTCAGGTTTTCAGGCTATCCAGAATGAATATTTATGAAATAAATTTTCATGAACTACCTCCATTGTATGTAGATGTCTCAGGCATATTCATTATGGATAGCCTGAAAACCTGACCGGCTGAGTGTGTCCCAAGGAGTAGGTTGAGATCCTCTGGGTAAGGCTGAACTCCAAAAGGGATAGAGGGGTCCTTTTACAAAGACGAGCTGAAAAATGGCCTGTGGTAGTGTATACACGTGTTTTGGGTGAATTATTTTTCAGCGCTCCTACAAAAAATGCCTTTTTTTTTTTTGACGAAAATGGACGTGTGGCAAAATCAAAATTGCCACGCATCCATTTTGGGTCTGAGACCTTACCACCAACTATAGACCTAGCGGTAAAGAATTTGGGCGGTAATGACCTACGCGCGTCTTATGCCTCTTGGCAGGCTTTCTCTTACCTCTTGGGATTTATAGCCCCTTTGAAACATGGCACAGAACTGCTCCTTACCTTTAACAAAGGGAAAAGAAGCGGAAAGGTGGATTATGGGCCTTCTTGCTGTGGAGACAGAAGAAAAACAGCCCCTCTCTCTAAATTAAAAACATTTTTTATTATGCATGGAACTTATTCTTTCATCAAAGAGGTTTTTAGATTAGTTTTAAAACTTGGTTGTTTGATCAGGTTTCCACCTTTAAGTAAACATTGCTTTTAGGGCTGCATTGGACCTTTAAGCACAGGTTTGCACTCAAGTGCTGTCATGTTTCTCTCCCCCCCCCCCCCCCCCCCCCCACCAATCAGGAAGTCTGCCTGACAAGAGATGCGGCAGCACTAAAGCATAGGCTTCTTTGGGAAGGTCCTATATAATGTAACATAGTAACATAGTAGATGACGGCAGAAAGAGACCTGCACGGTCCATCCAGGCTGCCCAAGAAATGTGCCACTTTTTTGTGTATACCTTACCTTGATTTGTACCTGTCTTTATCAGGGCACAGACCGTATAAGTCTAGCCGGCACTATCCCCGCCTCCCAACCACCAGCTCCGCGGCTCTGTTATCCAATCTCGGCTAAGCTCCTGAGGATCTATTTCTTCTGAACAGGATTCCTTTATGTTTATCCCATGCATGTTTGAATTTCGTTACCGTTTTCATCTCCACCATCTCCCGCGGGAGGGCATTCCAAGCATCCACCACTCTCTCCGTGAAAAAATACTTCCTGACATTTTTCTTGAGTCTGCCCCCCTTCAATCTCATTCTTTGCTGATGTTTCCTCGGGAATCAGGCCTGGGTGATGGTAGAGGGAGGCAGCAGCAGGAGGAAGGGAAGAAGGGGGAAATATTAGACATTTATTTATTGCATTTGTATCCCACATTTTCCCAACTCTTTGCATGGGGGAAAAAGACATGGAGGAAGGGGAGGCAAGGGGAGATGCGATGTTGGACTCTTTGTGGAGGAGAGCAAGAGAGTGAGGGATGAGGTACTGAATACCTTAGAGGGTAGGGTGAAGGAAAGGGAAATGAGATGCTGGACATTGGGGGGAAGGGGAGGGAAGGGAAAGGGAGATGCTGGATTTACGGGGATAGTGAGATATAATGGATGGGGGGTAAGGCCTTGAGCTGCTAGGCAGGCAACGCAAGGGGATTAGATGAGAGTGTTAAAAGCATTTTTTTCAAAGAAAGAAGTTAACATTCGTGGTCAGTTAATTTGAGTTTTTCCTGATGTGGCTACAGCCCCTCAATTAGAAAACAGTTTCTTGATTTAAAGGCTCACACACTTGCAGCTGGAGCATCTTTATTTTTTCCTGTGATTTCCCTGTAGATGTTTAGGAGTTCTGTTACCAAAAATGATGAAAAGTATGAGAAGATCCATAATAGGCTGTTAAGTTTCATTGCAGGTTGAAAAGTTACAGTACTTTATCAGTGTCTCGCTCAGAATGCATCTGCTTTTATTTCCTAGATCACTGATGGATGATAACATCCCTTCCCTAAAATGTCAATTTTAATTGTGATTGAAACATTTACCGAAGCATAGAGTTAACATTTAACAGATCAGTTATGCTTGAGAAAAGCAGTGAAAAAGTAGCTAATGGAGACTTTATTTCTTTGGATGTATTTGTTTAGCACCAAGTAGAATTGATTAAATGTACTGACTGATGCTTTTTACATAGTGACATAGTAAAAGATGGCACATGGTTCATTCGGTCTTGCCAACAAGGCAGCCAGAGTTGTACTTGCTTCTCCGTCACTGAAGGTCATTTACGTTTTGCTTTGATTGCATGCTTTTTCTGTATAGGGATCCTCTCTTTACCCTATGCATGTTTTGAATTCTGTCACTGATGTTGTCCCCAAGCCAACAGCAAAACAAAATGAGGAAACCCAAGCTGAATGATAAGTACAATCCTATTTATTGTTTCCAAAGTACTGCTAGCAAACAATCAAGGGGCTCGACACGGCATGTGAAACGCTGTTAGTTAGCTGTTTGCCTGTGCTGTCCGGCACGGCTTGTTTCGACTTGAATTACATTTGACACTTTTGTGATTGCTACATTTTGAGTACTGTGCACATTTAAGGGCTCCTGAAGAAGGCACGCCTGCTGAAACATGGCTGTGTCGAGTCCCTCGATTGTTTGCACAATGCTAGTAGATTGCAGCTGAGCGTATCGAGGACTGGAAAGACAGAGATGGTTATCATTTAAGGAGCCGAGGAGCCACAGTGGGGAATAAGGGATAGAGTCAACACAACACGAGCAAATTCACCACCATCAAAACACCAAAACTAAATCTACCAATCTTGGAAACCCTGAAAATTCTTGGAGTTACCATTGATCGGCACCTAACACTTGAGAATCACGCAAAAAACACAACCAAAAAGATGTTCCACTCAATGTGGAAATTAAAAAGAGTAAGGCCATTCTTCCCAAGAACCGTCTTCCTTAATCTGGTACAATCATTAGTACTCAGTCATCTAGACTACTGCAACTCACTGTACGCTGGCTGCAAGGAGCAAATACTTAAAAAACTCCAAACAGCCCAGAACACGGCGGCCAGACTCATATTTGGAAAATCAAAATACGAAAGTACAAAACCCCTACGAGAGAAGCTACACTGGCTCCCACTCAAAGAACGTATCACGTTCAAAATATGTACCCTAGTACATAAAATCATCCATGGTGGTGCCCCAGCCTACATGTCAGACTTGATAGACCTACCACCCAGGAATGCTAAAAAATCATCTTGCACATTCCTTAATCTTCATTTCCCTAACTGTAAAGGTCTAAAATACAAATTAATGCATGCATCAACCTTTTCCTATATGAGCACGCAATTCTGGAACAATACGCCACACAACCTAAAAGCGACCTATGAACTGACGAACTTCCGTAAACTACTAAAGACCCATCTTTTCGACAAGATATACTACAAAGATCAAATCATGTGAAACTCTTACATATTTCAAGAAACGTTAATAATGCCTTCTATTATATTACTATCATGTATTCCATTACCATGCAATCCAACATCCTTCTGTAACACCAAATGCCTATTCTCTTTTCATTTCCATTATCCATGATGTTTTGTAAGCCACATTGCACCTGCAAAGAGGTGGGAAAATGTGGGATACAAGTACAATAAAGAAGAAGAAGAAGGGGAGACCAATTCTAAAGGTTTTAAAGGCTACGGTAAAGAGTTTGAGTTTGAAAATAATCCATTTGTCTACAGGGAGCCAATGGTGCTTTACAAATAGAGGTATTTGTGAGCATGACAAAGAAGTCTGATGGCCATATTTTGAAGATACTGTAATTTGTAAATTGAGGGCAACCCAGGTATACAATCTTACAATAGTCCAGTCTAAGCAGAGAAAGGATAAGCGAGTTTTATGACCAAAATATCTTCTCACCGAACGAAGCTGTCAGAGAATGTAAAAGCCAGTTTTTCAAAGATGGGAAATTTGTGGCGAAAAGAGAGCTAGAAGTTGAGAATGACCCTTAAATAAGGCAAAGAGTTCACAGGTTGAATGATATTACCAATGAGATTAAGAGGGATCTGAGGGGTGGGAAGTTCGCCTATAACTCAGCAGGTAACAGTTTTATTTTTTATTGAGGACAAAGCTATGGTCAAGCAACCTCTGTGATATTAAAGCCAAGGAGGGGTGACAAAAATTTCTTCAGGTAAATTTCTTCAGGTATATAAGTGAAAGGAGAATGACTAAAAAGGGAATTGTGAGACTAAAAGATACTGCGAACCGCTATGTGGATAATGATGAAGAAAAAGCAAATTTGCTAAATAGATACTTTTGTTCTGTTTTCACAGAAGAAAATCCTGGAGAAGGACCACGATGGAATGCAAAAAGTATAAATGAGATTGAAGTGGATAGAGCACCGTTCACAGAAGAGAGTGTGTATGAACAGCTTGAAAAGCTAAAGGTAGATAAAGCCATGGGACCGGATGGGATCCACCCCAGGATATTGAGGGAGCTCAGAGAGGTTCTGGCGGGTCCTCTTAAAGATTTGTTTAACATATCCTTGCAGACAGGAGAGGTTCCGAAGGATTGGAGAATGGTGGAGGTGGTCCCTCTTCACAAGAGTGGTGATAGGGAAGAAGCTGGAAACTACAGGCCGGTAAGCCTCACTTCGATTATTGGAAAAGTAATGGAAGCAATGCTGAAGGAAAGGATAGTGAATTTCCTGGAAGCCAATAAGTTGCAAGATCCGAGACAACATGGTTTTACCAAAGGGAAATCGTGCTAAACGAATCTCATTGAGTTCTTTGATTGGGTGACAGGAGAATTGAATCAGGGACGAGCTATGGACGTAATCTACTTAGATTTCAGCAAAGCTTTTGACACAGTTCCCCACAGGAGGCTCTTAAATAAACTGGAAGGGCTGAAGATAGGACCCGAAGTGGTGAACTGGATTAGGAACTGGTTGACGGACAGAAGCCAGAGGGTGGTGGTGAATGGAATTCGCTCGGAGGAGGGAAAGGTGAGTAGTGGTGTGCCTCAGGGATCGGTGCTGGGACCGATTCTGTTCAATATATTTGTGAGTGACATTGCCGAAGGGTTAGAAGGTAAAGTTTGCCTATTTGCGGATGATACTAAGATCTGCAACAGAGTGGACACCCGGGAGGGAGTGGAAAACATGAAAAAGGATCTGAGGAAGCTAGAAGAATGGTCTAAGGTTTGGCAATTAAAATTCAATGCGAAGAAATGCAAAGTGATGCACTTAGGGAATAGAAACCCTCGGGAGATGTATGTGTTAGGCGGGGAGAATCTGATAGGTACGGACAGGGAGAGGGATCTTGGGGTGATAGTATCTGAGGATCTGAAGGCGACGAAACAGTGTGACAAGGCGGTGGCCGTAGCTAGAAGGTTGTTAGGCTGTATAGAGAGAGGTGTGACCAGCAGAAGAAAGGAGGTGTTGATGCCCCTGTATAAGTCGTTGGTGAGGCCCCACCTAGAGTATTGTGTTCAGTTTTGGAGGCCGTACCTTGCGAAGGATGTAAAAAGAATTGAAAAGGTGCAAAGAAAAGCTACGAGAATGGTAAGGGATTTGCGTTACAAGATGTATGAGGAGAGACTTGATGACCTGAACATGTACACTCTGGAAGAAAGGAGAAACAGGGGTGATATGATACAGACGTTCAAATATTTGAAAAATATTAATCCGCAAACAAACCTTTTCCGGAGGTGCGAAGGCGATAGAACGAGAGGACATGAAATGAGATTGAAGGGGGGCAGACTCAAGAAAAATGTCAGGAAGTATTTTTTCACGGAGAGAGTAGTGGATGCTTGGAATGCTCTCCCGTGGGAGGTGGTGGAAATGAAAACGGTAACAGAATTCAAACATGCGTGGGATAAACATAAAGGAATCCTGTTCAGAAGGAATGGATCCTAAGGAGCTTAGCCGAGATTGGGTGGCAGAGCCAGCCGGTGGTGGGAGGCGAGGATAGTGCTGGGCAGACTTATATGGTCTGTGCCCTGAAGAGGACAGGTACAAATCAAAGTAGGGTATACACAAAAAGTAGCACATATGAGTTTGTCTTGTTGGGCAGACTGGATGGACCATGCAGGTCTTTTTCTGCCGTCATTTACTATGTTACTATGTTACTATGTAAACAGTCCTGAAGTGGAGCAAAAGATGGGGAGATGGGGCAAATCAATAGAATGTCATCTGCGTAAAAGTGGAAGGAGATACCGGTGGAGTGGATAACGTGGCCAGAGGGCTGAGAAACGGATTAAAAAGGAGAGGGGGAAAGTATGGATCCCTAGGGAACCTCACCGTCCAGAGGGTGGGGAGTGATGTCGAGGAGGGGGGGGGGGGGTGCTAACCTTATATGAAGAATTAGAAGGAAGAAAGAAAACCAGGAGAAAACAGAACCAGGGCTTAAAGCAGTGAATGATCAATGAAGTCAAAAGCTGCAGAAAGATCGAGTGAGATAGTGAGCACTGCATTAAGGGGCCCTTTTATGAAAGGGTTGCCGCATGGCAATGGGCTTGCCACGCGGCAACCCGGAACTACCGCTGGCCTAACGCGGCCACCGGTGGTAGTTCCACCTCATGTGTGCGCCGGAAAATATTTTTGCTATTTTTACCGTGGTGCTAACGCAGTGCTAATTGGGCGGTACCACGTGCTGCCCAGTTACTGCTGGGTTACTGTGGGAGCCCTTACCGCCATGTCAATGGGTGGTGGTAAAACGCTTCCCATTGCATGGCCATGCAGTAAGCGTAATCTTAATGCTTGGCCATTTTATTTTTAGGGGTTTTTTACCTGCTGCAGTATAACGGCCCCCGCCGCTACCTCAAGGATCCCTATGCTTGTCTAGATGGGAGTGTATTTTACCAGACTGCTTTGGGTGTAAGGCAAGAGATTTCTCAAAGAAAGACAATGCTTGTTTATATAAAATCCTGAATGAAGTAGAATGGGTGAACACAAAATTGATTGTTTATTCTTTCAAAAAGTGCAAAGAGTAGAGGATACTCTATGAAGTTATATAGTACCACAGAGAAAGTACCAGCATATAATATGTACAGCGCTGTGTACATCTAGTAGCGCTATAGAAATGATTATTAGTAGTAGTATATGCAGATAGCTAACCAGGGATAGTTAGAACAAGATTAAATATAGTCCAACATATGCAGTTAGCACTCCATGCACTGGCACTGAATATCTGCAGTGCCCAGATAAGTTTCAGTTGTGCCCCATCTCTACCCCTGGACTGTCCCAGCAATAACTGTATAACGCTGCAGTGGTCAGATCAGATATTCAATAGCATTATCCAGTTAAATGCCAATGATTGTCTGCCCTGGTTCTGGGTAGGAGCCCCTGCTGCCTGGTTAACTCATTTTAAATATTGACTCCCCCCCCCCCCCCCATAATGTTATTTCAAAATAAAAAGACCAACACACAGGAGCAGAACTCTAAACTACATTGTCTATGACGGCACTGAAAGGGCCTCTCATCTTCTCTTTTTCTTTTCATTGACTTCAAAGCCTAGTCAGCTTTATCTCATATCTTCTGCTTTCCTCTTGTCTTATTTATTCTTCTTCTTATTCCAGTTCCTCTTTGGCCCTTCAGTACACATGCCTTTAGTGGTCCTCCTATCTTCTGTCCCAAGCAGCATCCAGAACAGCAACCCCTCTCTGTGGGGTCTAGGTACACTCCTTCAGTCCTCGGCAAGTTGAGGGCACCTCATAGGATTTCCCTCTTGTACCAGGCGTACCCTGGCCTACCGACCCCTTGCTGAAGGTCTGGGTACTCCTCCCCCTGAGTGCTGGTTGCCTCACAGTAGAATGGAGGAAGAAAAAGATAACTCTAACCCCTCCTTAAGAGGGGTTATATACTATGACATCACTGCAATGCATTCCCTTAGAAGCTTAGCGGAGATTGGGTGGCAGAGCCGGTGGTGGGAGGCGGGGCTAGTGCTGGGCAGACTTCTACGGTCTGTGCCCTGAAAATGGCAGATACAAATCAAGGTCAGGTATACACAAAAAGTAGCACATGCGAGTTTATCTTGTTTGGCAGACTGGATGGACCGTGCAGGTCTTTCTCTGCTGTCACCTACTATGTTACTTACGTTACTGTCAAGAGTATTTTCAAAGCACTTAGACTTACAAAGTTCCATAGTAACTTATGGAACATTGTAAGTCTAAGTGCTTTGAAAATGAGCCTCTGTGTCACATAAAATACTTCTTCTGGCATATAGATTCTGTGAAGAGGTCATATGCCACTTAATGGTTGCAAGCAGAGTTGCCAGGTGGGCGGGTTTTCGCCAGTGGCGGCGGGAAAATTTCGCCGGCCGCGGGATGCGGTTTTTTGGGCGGTTTTCCCGTCGCCGCTGTGCGAGTTCGGCGGTTTTTTCCGGGGCTTCTATTGGTCCAATTCGGTCCAATAGAAGCTTTTCCGGGGCTTCTATTGGTCCAATTTGGTCCAATAGAAGCTTTTCCGGGGCTTCTATTGGTCCAAATTGGACCAATAGAAGCCTTTCAGGGGTGGGGTTGACGTCAGGGATGACGTAGGGGGCGGGGTTAGTGACGTGGGAGGCAGGGTTAGTGACGCGGGGGCGGGGTTCGGTGACGCGGGAGACGGGGATTGGCTACAGGCGGTTTTTGGGCGGGTTTACGGCTCGTTTGGGGCTGGGAAAATTTTTCCCAGCTGGCAACCCTGTTTGCAAGTACACCCTTTCTTGGGACAGGCTGCAAATGACACACCAGAACCTTAGCTAATATGCCACAAGAAACACTAATGGAGAGAGGGACAATGGCAACCCACCCTATAGAAGGATCCCTTGCGCCTCCCTGATAGATGAAAAGAAAATAGGGAGAGTCAGGTCAGAGGCAAGGTAATAGCAGATTACTTCTCCTGTAAGTGCCAATTTATTTAATGCTTTTTAATGACCAAACACAATCATTGTCAGAAAAATACTATCTGGGGCAATCATAGTGGTTACTTTCAAAACATGTTAACATTTTTTTTGATATATATAAATTAATGCTTGGGAGGCAGACATTACACTGTGTACCTTGGATCATTCACTTTCAATATAAATTTATTGTAATATAATTTAAAGCTAGCTACTATGCTGAAGGTCTAAATCTAGTTTAAACATATTTGGCAGAGATGTCAGGGTTAGAAAGGACATACTGGATACGAATTACATCATTTGGTAAAATGGGAAAATAGGGTAACTGTGGTGTTTGATACTATTTACTTATTGGGGTTTATAAACTGTCTTTATGAAGAGATTCAACCTATCCTCTATTTTATATGTATGTTTGTTGATGTGTATTTTGTATATTTTGTTTGGTATACCTCTTTTTTCAGGAAGTGGTAAATAAATAATTTCAAACAAATAAATATTTTTAATTGTCTTGTACATGATATTTTTAGATTGTACTCCATTATGCGCTCTCTGGACAGTGAAAAACAGATTAGAAGTTCTTAAATTAAATAGTTCCATCTTCAATACCAAAGATATTGTATTGTTTCCAATATAAAAGTCAAGATCTTCAATGTCATCATGAAGGGCAAAGGAGAGAGAGAAGATGGAACTGGTAAGTACTTCTTAAAGCAAAGTCATTAGAGAAACACCTACTCACACGCACTTCAGCCAGGAATCAGTGTACGTGGTGTACTGACTGCATAGTCTCTCCAGGCTTAGAAGAAAAGTACGAAATCTATAGGACATTGAACTCCAAACAACATGTCCCTGTTTGGAGCACGTTGGGAACATGGAGAAGCCTTCTGTCCTCCATCTGCCATTAATGTCGGTGGGGGTAATCAGCCCACAATTGGTTAGCAGTTTTAAAAACATTGGCTACTGCAGCCAGGCCGTACCCACATACCAGCACTGAATGGCAGTTGCCAGCACTTTTCCAGGTATGCAGGGCTGCCGAGAGACCGGGCTAGGCCTGGGGCAAGGCCAGTCAAATGTGCATCCTTGAAATGTTCTCAGTTCCTGAGAAAGCACTGTATGTTACAAAGATGCTAACTTATTAGGCTTATTAGGTATTCAATAGGCATTCGTGCTGTGGGAGGAATCACTAAAGCAAGAGATTTTTAGGAACACCAAGTTCAACTTGTAAATGAACAAAAGGTTCTACTGCAGAAGTTTCATGCCTCCTGAAGTATTTACTATCAAAGTCATACTGTTCTTAGCCAGGCTAAGTAGGAAAAGGTTACACCCCACATCTTTATTTGCAATCCATTATCCTAATACTGTCTGAAACATCTGCTTATCAAGATCAAAGAACATAGTCTCAAAATGGGTTTGCATCTTAATGTGAAGAAGACAAAGATCATGAGAACTATAAAATTAATAATTTTATTCTTGATGGAGAAGAATAAGTAGACAGCTTCAACCTATTTGGATCAATAATCAACAATGAAATTACAAGGAGCCAGAAAATGCAATGATGAATCTCCCTTGGCAGAACGGCTATGAAGGATTTTGAGTGTAGGGATGCGCCTTTGCATACAAAGATTCAACTTGTTGAGACCATGGTATTTTCAATAACATCATATGAATGTGAAAGTTAAACAGTAAGGATGCAAGACAGGAAGAAAATCAATGCCTTTGAGTTATGGTGCTGGCAAAAAAAAAAAAAAACTGTACACCATGGAATGCTTGGAAACAAATCAAACAGTATTAGAGGAGATCAAACCTAAGCTCTCCATGGAAGTTCAAATGACAAAACGTCAATTTTCATACTTCAGACACATCATGTAAAGTGACAGATCATTAGAGAACGTATCATGCTTGACAAGGTTGAAGGTCATTCCAACAGTGGATTGATACAGTAACAATAGCTATGAATGCCACTCTGTCAATGATTAGCTGACTGACTGAACACCGAACACAGGTCAGGATAACTTTCCATAGAGTTCTTGTGAATCAACATCAACTCTAGGGCACTTAACAACAACATCCTGCTATTATTAGCTTTCTGAACGTGTATGAAATAGACAAGGGCCATTGAAATTCAGCTGATCCACAGCACTTGTAGTCACATAGGGGATTGTTAAGCAGTGCCATCACAAGAGGTTGGCAAAAAGGACAAATGCCTTGGGGTTCCATTGGTAAGAAGGGCCAATATAATACCATCTTTTTTGAGCCAGTCTGTAGGCCGCAAGACTATGCTTCCAAATGACAAACATGACACAAAAATCTACCCTGTCCAGAAAACCTTTTAAGTTCAGCAACTGCTCAACTGGCGAGATGCAGCTGTGATGTACTTTGTGGCACTGATGCTGTGACAGTCCAACTCCACAGCACTATCCAAAGACATTCCTAGTCTGTGCAGTTGGTTCTCCAGAGATTGTACTGAGATGCTGCTTGCTTGGTGTCCAACGGTGTTGTCCAGCATTGCTCTGATCAATGTGAATTACATTGTATCCTCCTTCATTGCCACAATTGTTGTACTGTGCTTGTCAAGGCTCCGGACCAAGGCATGCCAGCCAAAACATGGCCATGTCAAGTCTTTCGACAATATGCCTGCAATACTTTGGAAGCAATAAAGACTTATTTATTTCACCTAGCTTTGGCTTCCTCATCTTTTTGTCTCCTCACTCCTTGTTGCTTGCTTTCCATGTGTTTCTGAGGATTGGAGTTTCTCCTTCTGTTTTTGGGTATTAAACCCCACATTAGATGGACAGTATTCTCTACATTTTCATTGGCTTGGCATAGTCTCAGGACTTAGAAAATCATTGAAGTGTGAAGTAGTTGTACAGTTGATATATCCCTTTTATGTAATAGTGTATTTAATGTGCAGAATTCATTCATGTATTTTATTTCATAATAAAATAAACACATTTTTATTTTGTGATTTTCAGGAACATAAGGGAATGAAAGGCACTCTGCTCCTTATCTGGGGCAGGGATTAGGGTGCTTTCCTTGTGTGTATGTGTGTATCTATCTATCTACCTATCTATGTCTCTGGTGCATATATTTATGTGATCACCTGTTGGCTATGTTCACGTGTGTACGCAGGTGCTCTCCATAATAAGATTAACTTATCGTCTTCTTTGCAACATAATATATGATTTGATTAATCTTGTTACCTTGTAATATCTTCTGATTTTTGTCTTAAGCAAACTTTCCAAAGGTCCTATTTATTTATTTATTTATTGCATTTGTATCCCACATTTTCCCACCTCTTTGCAGGCTCAATGTGGCTTACAATACATCATGGATGGTGGAAATATATAAGAAAATAGACATTTAGTATTACAGAAGGATTTTGGGTAAATGATAATGATAAAGCATGATAATAGTATAACAAGCAAGTATTATAAGAGAATTCTGGATATAAGTGGAGGAGTTCACATTTGTTGATCTTTGTGGTATGCCTTGTTAAAGAGATGGGTCTTCAGTAGTCTGCGGAAGTTAGTTAGTTCATATATCGTTTTCAAGTTGCACGGCAGTGCGTTCCAGAATTGTGTGCTCAAGTAGGAGAAGGTTGACGCATGCATTAGTTTGTATTTTAGACCTTTGCAGTTAGGGAAGTGAAGATTGAGGAATGTGCGGGATGATTTTTTAGCATTCTTGGGTGGTAAGTCTATCAGGTCTGACATGTAGGCTGGGGCATCTCCGTGAATGATTTTGTGAACTAGGGTACATATTTTGAACGTTATGCATTCTTTAAGAGGGAGCCAGTGTAGCTTTTCTCGTAGGGGTTTAGCGCTATCTTAAGCTGGTAATACAAAAAATACATCAGTGGGGCACTCTCTGTTGTCATACACAGTCCAGGAAGAGGCAATTAAGGAGTGCTACACAATCTCTTTAGATACCTCTTCTCTCAGCTCCATAAATAATCATTGAGGATTCTGGAGACATAAATCTTCTTACCATTTTAGGTATGTTTCGCCCAAGCAATAGCGCCTATTGAGGAGGCTCAATCTGTCTGTCTCTCCATCCATTTTGTACTATAAGAACATAAGAGTAGCCATACTGGGTCAGACCAATGGTCCATCTAGCCCAGTATCCCATTTCCAAACAATGGTCAAGCCAGGTCACACGTACCTGGCAGAAACCCAATTATTGTATACCCAAAGGGAACAAAGAACACTGTGAGATAATACTGAAAAAAGGGTGAAAAAGGAGGAAAAAGGACCCAGAGACATCAGATATTTATCAGTGGTGAGGCTATTAGGCTTCCTATAGCACAAAGCTATTTCAAGCCCTTGAGCCTACTGCATGTAATCAATCATTTGCCCCCAGAGACCAAAACCTTTATTTTATTCATCATCTTTTTTATTTAAACCTTCTTTATGAAGACATTGGAAATTCAAACATGTTGGAAAGTATTGAAAAGTATTAGAACAAAAATCCAAACTGTACAAAGAGCTCCTAAAATCAAGCACTGAACAAAGACTCGCTAGAATCTCAATCAAATTACAATCCAATGAGAAAAAATGAAAAGAAAATAAGCAACTACTTATCCTGCATTTGCAGGCTCAGCGCTGGCCACGGAGTTCTGACACCCGACGCCGACGCTCATGTGAAATGCAGCATTTCGATTAAAAGACATGCTTCTGGGAACTTTAAACTGTCACTCAGGAATTGTGTTTGTGACAGACCAGAAGAGCTGGGGGTGGGATGGGGGGGGGGGGCAGTGAAGTTTGCTGGTGGATCTTGAGAACTCCTCTGGACTTGCTGCCTTTGCTACTGCCGAGCATGAAAATAAAAAGTAGAACTTTCTTCATAGGCCAGATTCAGCCACAGGGATGGCAGTCCATAAACATGAGTTCTTCAGGCCACCTCTTGCTCCTAGTGGAGGAGAAGCCCAATGGTTCATGTAGTAGGCTGATAGCAAGGGCAGCTGGGTTCAATTCCTACTGCTGCTCCTTGCAACCCTGGGCAAGTCACCTAAACCTCCATTGCCTTAGGCACAAAATCTTAGGGGCCCTTGTAGTATGCCACGTAGGTGCCTACGCGTGCCCAACGCATGCCAAATTGGAGTTACCACCCAGTTACCGCGTGGCCCTTGCGGTAATTTCAATTTTGGCTTTATTTTCGAAAGAGAAGGGTGCCCATCTTTCAACACAAATCGGGAGATGGGCGTCCTTCTCTCAGGGTCGCCCAAATCGGCATAATCGAAAGCCGATTTTGGGCGTCCTCAACTGCTTCCTGTCGCGGGGATGACCAAAGTTCACGGGGGCGTGTCGGCACCGTAGCGAAGGTGGGACTGGGGCTTGATTAAGAGATGGGCGTCCTCAGCTGATAATGGAAAAAAGAAGGGCGTCCCTGACGAGCACTTGGCCGACTTTACTTGGTCCATTTTTTCTTGCGACCAAGCCATGAAAAGGTGCCTAAACTGACCAGATGACCACCGGAGGGAATCGGGGATGATCTCCCCTTACTCCCCCAGTGGTCACCAACCCCCTCCCACCCTAAAAAAACCCAACTTAAATTTGTTTTTTTGCCAGCCTCTATGCCAGCCTCAAATGTCATACCCAGCTCCATGACAGCAGTATGCAGGTCCATGGAGCAGTTTTAGTGGGTGCAGTGCACTTCAGCCAGGCGGACCCAGGCCCATCCCCCTCTACCTGTTACAGTTGCGCTAGTAAATGTGAGCCCTCCAAAACCCACTTGAAACCCACTGTACCCACATGTAGGTGCCCCCCTTCAGCCATAAGGGCTATGGTAGTGGTGTACAGTTGTGAGGAGTGGGTTTTGGGGAGCTCAGCACCCAAGGTAAGGGAGCTATGCACCTGGGAGCAATTTGTGAAGTCCACTGCAGTGTCCCCTAGGGTGCCCGGTTGGTGTCCTGGCATGTGAGGGGGACCAGTACACTATGAATTCTGGCTCCTCCCACGACCAAAGGGCCGAAAACCAGGGACGACCATCTCTAAGGTCGACCATCTCAACATTTAGGTGGACCATCTCTAAGGTCGACCTAAATGTTGAGATTTGGGCGTCCGTGACCGTATTATCGAAATGAAAGATGGACACCCATCTCCCGCCCCTTCGCGGGGGCCATCCTGCGAGGACGCCCTCATGAAAACTTGGGCGCCCCATTCGATTATGCCCCTCCACACGTGTCTGAAAAATATTTTTTATTTTCTGATGCGCATAGACCATTACTGTCCGGTTACCGCTTGATACCTTATCGCTAGGTCAATGGCTTGGGGTAAGGTCTCAGACTCAAAATGGATGCGTGGCAATTTTCATTTTGCCTCACGTCCATTGTCAGCAAAACTTTAAAAAAGGCATTTTTTTGTAGGTGCACTAAAAAATAATTCTGCGCGCGCCCAAAACACGAGCCTACACTACCGCATGCCATTTTTCCTTAGTAAAAGAGCCCCTTAGCTTGTGAGCCTTCTAGAGACGAGAAAATACCTGAATACAAATATGTCAACTGCTTTGGTTGTGCAACAGAAAGTCAGTATATCAATTGCCTTACTCTTAATTAGGCAATAGGCTGGGGACCACTAGACTATGATATACCTATTCTGTGCTTAATAAAACTCTTTGATTTAAAATTCTGAGAAATGCATTCAATTAGTTTGAAAACTTAAAACAAGGAAAAGGTTATTAAATACAAACATCTTGTGAAGTTCTTTTCTCTCTAACTGTGGAGCAATTAGCAAATCCATTTACATATCTGCTAGGACAAGCAAAAATGCAGTAGGAGTCATGTAAATGCGAGTTTCTGAAGCATTACACAAAATAAGAATTTACAGATAATAGACCACTGGAACAATTTACCTCACATGCATTACAAAAGGGAAGAAAAAGAAACCCTCAGAAAGCACAGTATAATCAACAAATTTTAATAGTGTGGAGCAGGGACGTAGCTAGGTGGGGCCACGGGGGCATGGGCCCCCACAGATTTAGCCCTGGCTCCCCTGCTTTCACCCCCCCCCCCACCGCTGACCCTCCCCCTCCACATTCGACTCCCCTCCCACCGCCAACCCTCCCCCGCTGCCGCCGTCAGGTACCTTTTGCTGGTGGGGGTCCCCAACCCCCGGCAGCTGAAGTTCTCTTCAGCGCCGGTCTCCGGCGCGTTGCTGATCTGGATTCTGTTTCTGTGAGTCCTGACTCACAGAAACAGAATCCAGATCGGCGAACGTTCCGAACTGGGAGACCGGTGCTGAAGGAGACCCTGGCGGTGGCGGTGGTGGGGGAGGGTTGGCAGTGGCGGGAGGGGGGTCAAAAGGGATGGGGAGGGGCAGCAGTGCTGGGGGTGGGGTCAAAAGTGGCCAGGGGGTCGGTGGTGCCGGGGGGGGGGGGATAAAATGTGCCCGCTCATCTTGGGCTCTGGACCCCCCTCCCTCCGAAGTCTGGCTACGCCCCTGGTGTGGAGCAGCATTTTAGAAAGGACGTCCAAATCAGAATGTGGATGTCCTGTTCTAAAATACATGTGAGATAGGTGTCTGTGTGCTGGAAATGTGCAATATGAACATCTGTTTTAGAAACTGAAATGTCCAAATTATGAACGGGGTAAAACAAGGGACTTGATCAGCTGTGTGGCAGCAGAGGAACATCCATATTGTAACATAGCCCTGTGGAGGCCCACTATAACTTTTTGTAATTTTGTTCCTTTTTCTTTTTTTATTGTGACCACTCCAGGGTCAGAAAAATACTTACTGTATCTTCCTTTATCTTCATTCAGTGGAGAATTGCTCAATCAGGGCCCCTTTTTCCAAGCTGCGGCAAAAGGGGGGGGGCCTGCGCTGGCGTTGGCACATTTTTCACATGCGCCGAGGCCCCCTTTTACCGCAGCAGGTAAAAGGGAAGTCTTCTACAGGAAGAGGCCGTGTGGTAAGTAAAGCACTTGCCGTGTCCCGTCTGTGGCCGTGACAACCCTCAGACTTACCCTGTTTCTGGGAGTCAGTGTCTGTGCTGGCTTCTGCTTGTCTCTGTGTCTGTGTCTGTCTTAGGTTCTCTCTGGCTCTGTGTGCTGATTGCCCTACTGAACCTCACCTGTGTGGGCTATGCCTCTTCCAAGATGGCTGCCGCCTCCTCCTCTTTGCCAGTATCCAAGATGGCTTCCGCTGTTCCTTCCTATGGGCTGACTGCTCTGTGTGTCAAGCCTCTGTTTGGTTGCAAGGTGATTGCTGCAGCTGTGGCTCTGGTGTTGAAGGGCTTTATTAATCACTTGGAGACTACAGTCCTGGCCTTTGCATCTCATCTAAAGGTCCTGGTGTATAGAGTGCTCTGTACACAGTTTCAGTGTTTGCTCTGTGTGAGTTTCTATGTTTGTTTAGACTAGCTAGCTTAGGCACCGTCTGGCTTGTAGCCTGTGTATAGCTTTGCTAGTGCTGTGTGTTTGTTTAGACTAGTTAGCTTAGGCACCGTCTGGCTTGTAGCCTGTGCATAGCTCTGCTAGTTCTCTGTGTTTGTTTCCAGTGCATGACTAGCTAGCTTAGGCACCGTCTGGCTTGTAGCCTGTGCATAGCTCTGCTAGTTCTCTGCGTTTGTTCCTAGTGTTAGACTAGCCGCCCTTGCTAGCCACTATCCCAAGACTGTGTTTGTTCCTAGTGTTAGACTAGCCGCCCTTGCTAGCCACTATACCAAGACTGTGTTTGTTCCTAGTGTTAGACTAGCCGCCCTTGCTAGCCACTATCCCAAGACTGTGATTGTTCCTAGTGTAGACTAGCCAGCTTAGGCACCGTCTGGCTTGTAGCCTGTGCATAGCTCTGCTAGTTCTCTGTGTTTGTTCCTAGTGTTAGACTAGCCGCCCTTGCTAGCCACTATCCCAAGACTGTGATTGTTCCTAGTGTAGACTAGCCAGCTTAGGCACCGTCTGGCTTGTAGCCTGTGCATAGCTCTGCTAGTTCTCTGTGTTTGTTCCTAGTGCAGACTAGCCAGCTTAGGCACCGTCTGGCTTGTAGCCTGTGCATAGCTCTGCTAGTTCTCTGTGTTTGTTCTTGGTGCAGACTAGCCAGCTTAGGCACCGTCTGGCTTGTAGCCTGTGCATAGCTCTGCTAGTTCTCTGTGTTGGTTCCTAGTGACAGACTAGCCAGCTTAGGCACCGTCTGGCTTGTAGCCTGTGTAAAGCTTTGCTAGTGTTCTGCGTTTGTTTCCAGTGCATGACTTGTTAGCTTGGGCACAGCTTAGTTGTTAGCTGGTGTATAGCCTTCCAAGTCTCCTGAGTTTGCTCTGTGTATGTTCCTGTGTATGACTGGTTTGCCTGGGTATAGCGTTCCTATTAGCCTGGGTACAGTTTACTAGTCATTGTGTTGAATCCTGCCGACTGCCAGAACCCGGACAGTCCCTGCTTGTCTGCCTTGCCTTCGCCTAGGTGCCAGGGGGCACTCCTGGATCTTCATTCCTGCTGTTCCTGTAAGTCCTACCGGCTGCCAGAACCTTAGGGCTCAACCCTCGGGGAAAGGTAGTCAAGTGTAGGTGAAGCCTAGGTCCAGGGTGTTCCAGTTCCGCGGGTTCCGCTCCAGTGTGTTCCAGTCCAGCGGGTTTCACTCTTGTATGTTCCAGTCCAGTGGGGCCACTCCAGTGTGTCCAGTCCAGCGGGCCCCACTCCAGTGCGCACCCGTCCGGTGCGTTCCAGTTCCGAGTGTTCCGGTGTAGCACTCCAGTCCGGAGTTCCGGTCCAGTCTTGTTTCCTCTCTACCTGGAAGGTGATTTTGCCTGCCACTGCCGCTCCACGGTAGTGGCCTATGGACTCACAAACCCCGCGCTCCCGAGGAAGAAGCCTGAAGGTATGCCAAGGTCCTCGAGAGCGCGGCAAGCGCGAGAGACGCGACATGCCGCATGGCCATTTCTGGGGGTGAGGGTGGCGGAGCCTTTACCACCACACATTGAGATGGCAGTAAGGACTCCCGTGCTAACCCGGCAGTAACCAGGCAGCTCGTGGCACTGCCCACTTACTGCTGGGTACACTCTGGTGCTACAAAAATAAATATATTTCGTAGTGCCGGATATGACGGCGCTCTAAGGGTAGGAAGCACTGCCAGGCTGCTGCAGCAGCCCAGCAGTACTTCCTGTTTAGTAAAAGGGGCCCTAAGAGCACCTTTCTGTAACCTGGACGTGACAAGCACCAGGTCTAAATACGGACATCCATATTTTTAGACTTTGTGTTGTCCCTTCCCCTTCTGTGATCAACGTTGGACATCCACATTTTGGCCCCTCCCTAGTTCCACCCAAAACATGCTCAGACCATGCCCCTTTGCCGTATGGTTGTACTGGAGTGTTAGATGTCCATATCCTGCCTTTGTAAAACTGGGCTTTGGACATCCATGCAATATGGACATCTAAATGCCAGTTTTCAGACGTCAAAAACAAGAATAGAACTTCACCTAAATGTTGTAGATCTCAATCGGGGGGGGGGGGGGGGGGGGGGGTGTCAAGTGAGACAAATGAAGATGCCTGTTCGCTGGCTGGAGAAAGAATAGAAGAGAAAGATACTGAACTATTTGTGAGGATGGAGGGAGGGGGAGAAGGTAAATGCTGGACTATTTGTGGGGAGGGGGGAGAAGATAAAATGCTGGACCATGTATGAAGGTGCAGGTGGGGGGTGGGAAGAAGGTAAAATGCTGGACCATTTGTGGAGGTGTGCCTTGACAATTTTAGCACCATGTAAGTGTGCCATGAGATGAAAAAGTCTGAAAATCTCTGCTCTAGATCCTCAATATACTTCCTAATGAGGAAGTAGAACAAGCCAGACTTCTACAGACTTGAGTGCAAACCAGAGAAGGAAAGGGGAAAGGAGGGTGGGGGGGTCCACACCTTCCACAGAAGAGAAGCGAGCACAAAACAAAGGGGTGGAAGCAAAACCCAAGTCCAAATGACCAGCACAACCAAAGGGTAAGAGCGTCCAGAAGGTAAGTTTATTAGCAAAAAGAACCCTACATGGGCCGGGTTTCGGCAACAAGCCTTCTTCAGGGGTCAACAGAGGTGTTCCTAGTTCGGCTGCCACCCGGGGCAGATTGCCGCTGCGCTTCCCCCCCCCCCCCCCGGGTGCAGTGGCGTCCGTCCTCCCCAGGGTGCAGCACGACACCCCCCCAGCGCAATGAGACCCCCCTCCCCGGTGCATCAAGCCCCCCCGGGTGCAGAGAACAGTTCCGCGCCTGTCGGCTCCACTGGCTCCCTGCTCCCTCTGCCCCGGAACAGGTGCTATTTAGTGGGGGGGGGGGGGGGGGGAGGGAGACATCACCGCAGTCCTTTTAAGATGTTTGGTATCCCTTTAAGATGCTCCCAGGCCAATGAACTAATGCTGCATGCAGGAATTGTTAGATCTTTACCACAGGAATCAGTGACCTGTGGTA
Organism: Microcaecilia unicolor; assembly: GCF_901765095.1. Classification (NCBI taxonomy): domain Eukaryota; kingdom Metazoa; phylum Chordata; class Amphibia; order Gymnophiona; family Siphonopidae; genus Microcaecilia; species Microcaecilia unicolor. The sequence continues at coordinate 34,452,971 of NC_044033.1, read as the reverse complement.
CAGAGATACTACAGGTTGGTAACTCCTGTGATAAATTAAGTTGTGATGAAAGCTCACTTTTTACCACACTTTGATAACTAACCCCTCCTTACTTAAATTGAATGCACTTGAAAAATAGGAGAATATATACTGTAAATGAATGTAGCTTGCCTTGAACTACTGAGAAATTTGTGATCTAAATCCCCCAAAAATCCTTTCCTCTCTCCCCTTCATTTTTCCTCTCTTGTCTTTCTTCATCCTCATTCTTGTATCTTCCTTTCTGTCCCTCCTTCCTCTTTATGGTCCAGTATCTCCTCTTTCTCTCCCCCTCCCCCACAGTCCCAAATTTTCTCCTCTCGCTTTCCTTTACTCACTGTTATCACATCTCTCTGGGTCTGCGGCTCTAACCACAGTGGTATGCAAAAGTATGGCATAAGCAGCTCTTAATGCTGTTTTGAAGCTTCAATATACCATTTTTCACATAACTGCCGATGTTTGGCGGAATATCATGAGGTTGTGGAGACAAGGACTGTGTCTGAATTTAAGAAGGCATGGGACAGGCAAGTGGGTTCTCATAGGGAAAGGAGGAATTAGTGGTTACTGAGGATGGGCAGACTGGATGGGCCATTTGGCCATTATCTACTGTCATATTTCAATGTGTTTCTATGTGTTTCAGCGTTCACTCCTCTTTCAAATGTAACTAATTTTGTATGTTGTATGTGCATTCATATTGTCTGCTGCTTAGCAAATAGTACAGCTAAACTGAATCGGATCCTGCAGCAACAGTGAATCCAAGTTCAGCCAATCACAGAGGCCGATGTGCAAAGGTTCATGGTAGAATGAAATTCTACCATGAACCTAGTGCAGGAAAATTGCTGCGGCATGCTAAGAGTAAAGAGCATGCAAATTAATGCTGTGTTAAAATTACAGCAGTAATTTGCAGCTCAGAACTCTGCGCTAACTTTCCCGTCAGTGCCTGAGCACTGACTGGCTCAGGCACTGACAGGAAAGTTGACATTAAAAAAGCATGCTTTGGTGCCTTACCCCCAACCCCTTCCCCCAATAAAAGGCCTTTTGGCCTATGGCCCCAGTCCCCCCGAGCATCGGCCCCTCCCTCAAACCTTAAAAAAAATTCCAGGTGGTCCAGTGGACCCCTACTGGCCCCCTCACAAATAGCCTGGTGGTCCAGCGGGCCCCCTTGCCCCTCACAAATAGACTGTACCTGGCCCCTGGTGAAATGTTAGAAAAGTCCTTTGACACATGTAAAAATACCTTTACGGGTGAAAAATCTTTTAAAAAATTACCCCCAGAATGCAGTTTACAGTAATGCAAAAAGTCTAATCTAAAATTACATCAAGGCTGTGCAGCTACAATTTAAAAGAAAGAGTAATCCTGTCTAACCATACAGATAAAGCTATTTTTTATGATACAGGGTTGCTGACCTCTCGGCACACAGACTTTGTAATGATGGATTTTAAAAAAAGAAAAATTTACTTTTTTTTGAATCCTGGAAGGATTGTGATTCAATTCTCTGTGTGTGCCCTAATTATTATACATACGAACATTATTCCTTATGTAAACTTTCCTTAGTCATCAGATACATGTTGAGAGTTTACAGGAATCACTCCTGCATTGAAGAGGTTTTTTTATTTTTTGAATCCTGGAAGGTTTCTGAATCAATTGCATGATATTTTCAAGAATAGATCTATCTGGCCAGATCATGGTGAAGACTGACTGAATAATAAATTAATACTATATTAATAAATTATTAATATAATATTAATATATTAATTTTTAGTTAGAGGCACTAATTTGATAGACTTTCTCTGTGTGTGCTCTAATTATTATACACGAGTGGAACCATGCCCGTTTCCTCAACAATGAAACGGGCCCTAGGAAGGCTGTCATGTAAGCTTTTTTTTTCTCTCTCCCCTGCCCTCCCCTCCATGTCCATCAATTCTTCCCTCCCCTCCATGTCCAGTGATTCTCCTCTTCCCTGCCCTCTCATTCGTGTCCCGCGATTCTCTCGTTTACTGTCCTCCTATCCCATCCATGCCCATTAATTCTCCTCTGCCCTCCCCTCCCCTTCCCTTCCCTTCCCTTCCTCCCTCCCTCCCCTCGATGTCCCGCGATTCTCTCCTCCCCTCGATTTGTACCTGAACGTTCTCTGGCTGGCTGGCGCTGGCTTCCGTTCCGTTCGTAACATCCCTCCTGACGTCAGCTTGCCTCCAGCGTTCCCTTCCTTCTCACTGTTCTGCCCTCTTACGTCATTAAGTCTTGATGCGAGGGCGGGACAGTGAGGGGGAATGGAACGCTGGACTGGAGGCTGGCTGATGTCAGGAGATGTTACGAACCCAGGCAGCCAGACATGGAACGTTGGAGGTGCAAATTATTATATAGGATATGAACATTGGGGCCCTTTTACTAAGCTGTGTAGGTGCCTACTCGCTCCCAACATGGGTCAATTTGGAATTGCTGCCCGGCTACCGCATGGCTCGGGCTGTAATTTCATTTTTATGTGTGGGCGGTAATTGGCATTTGAACGCGTGTTGACAATTACTGCCCAGTTAACGCATAAGTACATAAGTAATGCCATACTGGGAAAAGACCAAAGGCCATCAATCCCAGCATCCTGTCCCCAACAGCAGCCAATCCAGGTCAAGGGCACCTGGCAGCTTCCCAAATGTACAAATATTCTATACATGTTATTCCCGAAATTGTGGATTTTTCCCAAGTCCATTTAGTAGCTGTCTATGGACTTGTCCTTTAGGAAACCGCCCAAACCCTTTTTAAACTCTGCCAAACAAAACCGCCTTCACCACGTTCTCCGGCAATGAATTCCAGAGCATGAGACCTTACCGCTAAGTGAATGGGTGGCAGTAAGGTTTCAGACCCAAAATGGATGCGCGCCAATTTTCATTTTTCCGCAAATCTATTTTCCTCACCTTCAGAAAAAGGCATTTTTTTACAGGTGCACTGAAAAATGGATCTGTTCATCCAAAACACGTGTCTACACTAGCACAGGCCACTTTTCAGCGCCCCTTAGTAAAAGGACCCCATTATTCCTTAAGCAAACTTTTCTCAGTCATCAGATACATGTTGAGAGTTTATGGGAATCACTCCTGCACTGAAGAGGTAAGACAGAGGGCATGAATGTCCTTGATCCAGGCCTTACAGTTGAAATGATGTAGCTTTCACGGGGTAATTTTTCATTTATGCTCAGCCCCCATAAGAAAACATTCAACAAAATGTAGTCTAGGCTGTATTGTCTTTCTAGCAAGTTTATGTGTTCCTTACTAGTCTTTACTATTGTAAGAAGTGTCACATTTTGATGAACTGCTCCTTAAATCTGTTTATTCACAAGCAGCAAGTAGTCAATTATAAATAAGAAGGCATCATTACAAAGTAAAAAGGCACCAGTATAAGAAATTACTACTACTACTATTTGACATTTCTAAAGCGCTACTAGGGTTACGCAGCGTTGTACAATTTAACATAGAAGGACAGTCCCTGCTCAAAGAGCTTACAATCTAAAGGACAAATGTACAGACAGTCAAGTAGGGGTCGTCAGATTGGGGCAGTCTAGATTTCCTGAAAGGTATAAAGGATAGGTGCCGAAAGCAACATTGAAGAGGTGGGCTTTGAGCAAAGATTTGAAGATGGGTAGGGAGGGGGCTTGGCGTAAGGGCTCGGGAAGTTTATTCCAAGCATAGGGTGAGGCGAGGCAGAATGGGTGGAGCCTGGAGTTGGCGGTGGTGGAGAAGGGTACTGAGAGGAGGGATTTGTCCTGTGAGCGGAGGTTACGGGTGGGAACGTAAGGGGAGATGAGGGTGGAGAGGTAATGAGGGGCTGCAGACTGAGTGCATTTGTAGGTAAGAAGGAGAAGCTTGAACTGTATGCGGTATCTGATCGGAAGCCAGTGAAGTGACCTGAGGAGAGGGGTGATATGAGTATATCGGTTCAGGCGGAATAAAAGACGTGCAGCAGAGTTCTTAATGGATTGAAGGGGGGATAGATGGCTAAGTGGTTAAATTCACAGATTGAAAAAAATACATGCCATGTAACAAAATACTACTTCAGATACTGCATGGTAAACTATATTGCTAGATCCTGTTTAGCTGCTTGTTATTTTTCTTATGTTGGAACAGAACAAAATAAAACTCCTAACTTCCTAACCTGAAGATAGGTTTTTAATTGCATGATTAGAATCTCTCAGAAGTTTTAGAACAATTGTAGTTCAGAATAGTGAGCATTTTGAGGACAGATGGATCTCCACGTAACCTCCTTTAGTACATTTTTAGCCCTTGAGAAATCTCAGGATGAGGAAACCCCAAAAGTTCCTTATTAAGACTACAATCCGTTACCACAGGTTCTGAGATCTTACTAATTTGCCAGGTAGAACACCCTCAGTACAGCTGAGCCAAAAACATAAAGGACATTGGAAACTCTATTTTAAAAATAAATTACACCTAATTAGGACTGCCCTGTTGTTTTTCAGCTGGCTATCATATCTGAAAGAGTACTAAAAGGTACATAAATCTAGATAAATCTAGCTTGCAACTCTGGTAATAATTAGGCAAGCTGCTTTCTCTTAGTTACAAAACTCAAGACAGAGGCATTGTCTTAGACTAGGGCTTATTTGTCTAAGTGACTAGAAATGCTACCCATGCATTTTAAAATCTGAATTATACCACATTGTATTGGAATTTTTCTGCCCGATGAACTGGGCTGACAAATCATTTTTCTACATTAGAAGCATCAGCAGATATACTGGTAGAAGAAGGTCAATATTATCTTGGCTCTCAGTTTTGTGTGTAGTTAATTATACAGCACTGTTGTATCTCTGGTGTTGTCCTTTAAGATCTGTAATGCCCCTCTAATGTTCGCTGCATTACAGTACTGGGCACCTTCCTTTGCTGGGGGGTGAGATGTAGCATGCAAAGTGTTCAACCAAAATAGAAATCTCTGTCTTGGGCTCTGAGATTCTATATATGGTGCTCAAAATTGCATGGGCAAATTTAGGCATGCCCCCAATTTGTTCAAACGAATTGAGTAATGAGCAAATTAGCATCAATAATTGTGAGCTAACAATCAAAATATTGGCAGCAATGTGGATTTACTTGCACATCTTGCTAAGCGTTATTCTATAAAGATGCATGTGTATATCTCTTAGAGGCCCTTTTACTAAGCTGCGGTAAAAAGTGGTCTGCGCTAGTTAGGATGTGCCTGTAATTGGTGCTTAATAACCAATTAGGAACACTAATTGGCTTCAATTAGAATTTAGACGCACAGCTTTCTAGGAATATTCTATAACATGGTGCGTGTAAACTCTAACGCATACAGCTAAAAGGGGGGCGTGGATAAGGATGTGGAATGGGCGGGTTGTGGGTGTTTCAAAAATCTATGCGCACTGTTATGGAATACACCCGGTCTGTGCCTTACTTAGGCACAGATACTTAGGCCTGGTTTTAGTTGGCCTAAACGGGTGCAACTAAATTTTAGGTGCAAGAAGACTGCATGTACACATTCTATAAACTATGCGTGATTTTATGGTGCCAACTTTTAAGGCGCCATTGATAGAATTTACCCCTTAGTGCACAGGAAAGTCTTGTATAAGAATGCGTTAAGTCCAGATTTCACCGTACCTCAGTAAAAGTGCCCCTTAGAACAGAAGTATAAAAATGAAAAAGAAAGAATTCTGATGGAGGATCTACCAATAATTTTGTATACAATAACTTTAAAGAGATGCCATCATGTTATTTATAAGAGATTTGATTGCTGTTCCTTTTAAGTTATGATGGATGCTGTCTTGGATGAACTACTGCCAACCAGGAAGATAATCAGAAAACCCCTGGTTTGTATTTTAAACATACCCCTGATGCAGCCAATTTGGTGAAACGTGTCCACATCGGGACTTGTGCAATAAAGTTTTCTTTCTGGACTTTTCAAAGTGTACTGAACTTTTATCATGTCTGCTTTGGATTTTTGTTGTTTTTTTTTTTGCTGTGGACAAATATTGTGTTGTGCTGTTGTTCTCTCAGCCGTAAGCGTCTCTTCAATTCTGTTAATTGATAGGGCGGTCAGATTTCAGGTGATATTTATAAAGTGGAGGAGTGGCCTAGTGGTTAGGGTGGTGGACTTTGGTCCTGGGGAACTGAGGAACTGAGTTCGATTCCCGGCACAGGCAGCTCCTTGTGAGGTTGGGCAAGTCACTTAACCCTCCATTGCCTGCCGCATTGAGCCTGCCATGAGTGGGAAAGCGCGGGGTACAAATGTAACAAAAAAAAACCAAACAAACTAGAAACAATAAAACTCTTGACTTACGACTTTCTTAAACTGATTTGTGGCGCCTTACTTCTGTTCTCTGGAAAAAGAAATGAACCCCTCCCCCCCCCCCCCCCCCCACACACACACACACATTATTAGCATCTCTATACATAGTCCTAGTTTCTGGTTTCCACTTTCCAGCCTTCACTGTTGATCAAAGTATTTATTTACACCACACTGGTGGAAATTTTTCAGAATGTGAAAGGGATTGGATGCTGAGAGATGAGGAGAGAACGTCCGATCCACCATCTGAATCTGAGATTCAGTTTGTGAGTAAAAAGCTGGTTTTCTTTATAAAATGACATTCTACTTTCGTGTTCTAGGTACTTATACATTATATATGAATCCATTATATTGAATGAGTGGCATATATGCTCTTCACCTAGCAAATTCTGTTACAGTGAATTCCTTTATACAGAGAACATGTCCTGAAGCTCTGATTCATTATATGCATTGTGATGGAAAAATCACTCTGTTACGGGAAATGACTCCCCTATTACAGTGATCCATCACTCTGTGGAGGTTATTTAAAAGAAACATCTTTTTGGTTTTTTTTTCACTTTCACTCTTATGTTGTGCTCCTTCAATGCAGAAATAACAGTACACAGTTGATTGCAGTGGTTAGAACACAGAGCTGTGACCTTGAATCAGATCTTCTCTACTTTGGTCAGCACGCAGTAACCTAAATTGTAGGCCTTTTGGCCAGGGTTATTAAAACCCTGTGAGTTGGTCCTGTGTAAATAATAACCACACAAACAAGCAAAAAGGAGTAGAACGATAGTGTGAATACTTTTAATTGATTTCTCATAAATCGATTTACATTTTTTGTATGTTTTTCACTGTGTATTTGCTTTGTATTATTTTATGTAACTGTGTCTTAACGTGCTGAAATACCTTTGTGCCATATAAAGCATGATACATAATATAAGTGATCAATGATTGTAATAATAACACCCTCCCCCATTCCATCTCTAATCAGGGTTTATTGGATTCCCATCGCCAGCTGTAAAAATGCAAAATGCTTTAATCGGAGTGAAAATTACATTCAAAATCTGTACCCTAGTCCATAAAATCATCCACGGTGAGGCCCCAGCCTATGTGTCGGACCTTATTGACATACCAACCAGGAACACAAAAAGGTCAGCTCGCACATTCTTGAATCTCCACTACCCCAGCTGCAAAGGCCTTAAATACAAATCAATAATAACAAATAGTGGGAAAAATTATTTTTAAAACACAGTACGTTCTTTAAGCAAATATCCCTTGTACTTCCTGTTATTAAATCAATCCTACATTGCCAAAATATTTCAATTATTTTAATATATAAATATCAACATAAACAATATAAAACATATAACATATAACCCCCCGGTGCCCCCAGTATTCCTACAGATTTTCCCTCCACAACAAAAAACCAATCCCGGTCATTCATACTCATGTATAAACCATCCCCCAACAGCTGTGGACTATACACAACTAAATAGAGACAGATACAATTTTTATAAACATTTTCTGTTGCATATTCCAAGTTCTATAACCAGCAGGCTCGAATGACTGTCATTGATGATTATCTTTTTAAATATTCGGCTTAGCACCCACTGTGATACTGGATCAGTCAGAAGTCCTGCGCCAACCGGCTTCAACTGCTGGCGACTCTCCTCAGTATTGAGGAGGTTCAAATTTTTAAATATCCATGAGTGTAATCCTCTGTATATTAAGACCGTCAGTAATTAAGGGATCCAGCTACTGAGAGCACTCCTCAATACTGAGGAGAGTCGCCAGCAGTTGAAGCCGGTTGGCGCAGGACTTCTGACTGACACAGTATCACAGTGGGTGCTAAGCCGAATATTTAAAAAGATAATCATCAATGACAGTCATTCGAGCCTGCTGGTTATAGAACTTGGAATACGCAACAGAAAATGTTTATAAAAATTGTATCTGTCTATATTTAGTTGTGTATAGTCCACAGCTGTTGGGGGATGGTTTATACATGAGTATGAATGACCGGGATTGGTTTTTTGTTGTGGAGGGAAAATCTGTAGGAATACTGGGGGCACCGGGGGGTTATATGTTATATGTTTTATATTGTTTATGTTGATATTTATATATTAAAATAATTGAAATATTTTGGCAATGTAGGATTGATTTAATAACAGGAAGTACAAGGGATATTTGCTTAAATACAAATCAACATATGCAACTGGCTGCTCATACATAAGCACACAAATACGGAACGCACTACCAAATGTCATAAGAACAACGCACGACCTAACAACCTTCTGAAAACTACTGAAAACCAACTTGTTCAAAAAGGCATACCACAAAGATCCATCCTAAACACGAGGAAACAGAACTATACCAAAACTTGATAAAACCGAACTTTCTACACGGGACTGCTTCAACCACTCCATTACTAATGAAAGGTTCGAACTATCACGCTACCTGTCATGCTGAAATGAACTCTCTATATTTAATTGTTTAACTTGCTCTACAAATTACTGTCTAACTACTCTATAACTTACTTTATCAGATATGAACTTTGTATTTCTCATTCCGGAAATGGCGATCGCCACTACGGCACAATGTAAGCCACATTGAGCCTGCAAATAGGTGGAAAAATGTGGGATACAAATGCAACAAATAAATAAAAATAAAAATGAACAAGATTTCTGAGCAATTAGGAACTTTGCCATTTTTTCTCTTGTTTATTGTGTCTGAATAATAAATCACAGTCCAACAAATTTCACCCATGTGATTAGCAGGGGTAGAAGTTGATCATTTTGTCCACCTCTTCTAGAAATTGCAAGACAGAAATGACTATAAGTATCTGCAATCACTTGTCACCACAGGCTAGCTGGTGCGTTTTTTTTTTCTCGTATCAAGCAATGCTAATGGGGAAGGTTTGTCTTCTGTAAGACAGCAAATCCCCTTTTTTGAATAGGAAACAATTTGTAGGAAAAAAGGAGAACAAGGAGGCCATTAGGAGATGAAATAGAAAAGCATCGCAGTATAAAGTAAGAGCGACATCTTTATATTCTGTAAATCCTTCACCGGAGCTGATACATGCAGTTGGCAGAAAATGGGAGAGAATCCCTTTCGGGAGGCTGTTCGTTATGACTTCATTCAGCATGAAGGCAAATATCACTGCATTTGAAGAAAATACACCCATGAGGGCTTCTGTACATTCACAATCATGAGCTGACATCTGCGTGCCATTTATGCAAATATCTTGAAAGAAGGAGCCCATTATGCATTCCTAAAATAACCTCTGTGCAAATTAAGTTACTTTTCTGCAGACTGTTAATGCACACAACACCCTTGGGAAATGATGGTCTGGTGATTACCTCTGTCTTCCTTTGCCTGAACTTGTACCTTTATCTTAAAAACTTCATTTTTCACAATTCCCTGAAACCTATTTGCAATAGAAGGTTGTTGTTTTGCCCCCGAGAAGACTGTTTTAACTGGGCTCTCAAGCTGCTGTACTTTTCGCTTTTCATGTCTCTGACTGATTATTTTTATTTTTGTTACATTTGTACCCCGCGCTTTTTCCCACTCATGGCAGGCTCAATGCAGCAGGCAATGGAGGGTTAAGTGACTTGCCCAGAGTCACAAGGAGCTGCCTGTGCCAGGAATTGAACTCAGTTCCTCAGGACCAAAGTCCACCACCCTAACCACTAGGCCACTGTTGCTACTATTTGAGATTCTACATGGAATATTCCACTAGCAACATTCCATGTAGAAGTCGGCCCTTGCAGATCACCAATGTGGCCGCGCAGGCTTCTGCTTCTGTGAGTCTGATGTCCTGCACGTACGTGCAGGACGTCAGACTCACAGAAACAGAAGCCTGTGCAGCCTTCTACATGGAATGTTGCTAGTGGAATAGCAACATTCCATGTAGAATCTCCAATAGTATCTATTTTATTTTTGTTACATTTGTACCCTGCGCTTTCCCACTCATGGCAGGCTCAATGTGGCTTACATGGGGCAATGGAGGGTTAAGTGACTTGCCCAGAGTCACAAGAAGCTGCCTGTGCCGGGAATCCAACTCAGTTCCTCAGTTCCCCAGGACCAAAGTCCACCACCCTAACCACTAGGCCACTCCTCCCCTTTCTTTCAGGAGTTAACATGTTAAACAAACTGTTCCTATCCATTACATCCTCATTCCTCTTCAAGGACCAGGCATAGATTTCACAAGCTCTTTCTACTTCTGTCAGATCTGTTAAATTGAGGGGAAAAGGATTCTCTGTACCATTCTGTTGCTTTCTTTACATTACCTATTGATAAGACTAGAAATATTACAAAAGTGATCAATAAGGGCGCCCTAGAGCTTTTGGGAGGAAGATGGTTCTCTAGAGCTTTGATGAGAAATCACACCAACACTTAGCTCAATCATGTCTAAGAAGCGTCATGGGAAAATGGAAGCTTCTGTGGTCTTTAAAGCAGTTTCCTCAACAGCCAAACATCTTCAGACGATGGAGATTTTTGCAGCGCCAACATTGTTCGGGGGTCCACTGAGCTTAGGAGAGGGTAAAGCATCATTCTCCCTGTGTCACGGTTTTATCGTGACTTCCAGCGCACCTCACAGCTGTTGGGCTGTGGGAAGAGTCCATCTTCCAGTGCCTCTGGAAACATCATCAAGGCCCGCGGGGGCGAGCACTTGCACGGATGACCTGCTGTGACGTCAGATGCACCTACAGAGACTTAAACCTTTGGCTTTGGTGCTTTTGCGATGTTAGCCACTCTACTACTACTACTATTTAGCATTTCTATAGCGCTACAAGGCGTATGCAGCGCTGCACAAACATAGAAGAAAGATAATCCCTGCTCAAAAAGCTTACAATCTAATAGACAAAAAATAAAGTAAGCAAATCAAATCAATTAATGTGTACAGGAAGGAGGAGAGGAGGGTAGGTGGAGGCGAGTGGTTACAAGTGGTTACGAGTCAAAAGCAATGTTAAAGAGGTGGGCTTTCAGTCTAGATTTAAAGGTGGCCAAGGATGGGGCAAGACGTAGGGGCTCAGGAAGTTTATTCCAGGCGTAGGGTGCAGCAAGACAGAAGGCGCACTTCCAGTTCTGTGGGTCCTGAGAAGCCTTCATCCTCCAATTATTCTGTCTGCCTGTGTGGGTTCCAGCTATACTCGCTGCCTACGTGAGCTCCAGTTTCGCTCTCTGCCGTGTTTGGATGAGTTCCTGAGAAGACTGCCACTTCTGTGTATGAGTGGGTTCCAGTTATGCCATTGTCTTCTGTCTGAGTGGGTTCCTGAGAAGCTTGCCGCTTCTGTTTATGAGTGGGTTCCAGTTACACTCTTACCCTTTACCTGTGTGCACATCTTCCTAGCCTTCTATATCACTCTGGGAATGTGTCCCTGTGTGGCCGCCTTTGCCCGTCTGTGGCCTAGTTTCCTGATTTATCCTGAGCACACCTGTCTTCTGACACTGAGGCATATTACTCCCTTTGCCTGATTGGCCTGAGACTAGTCTATTGTATTTTACTATGACCAAGGGCTCACAATCCAGAAATATAAGAGCATGCAAAAGCCAAGAGCTCAACTGAATCTCTGGCCTTGCAGTTACTGCAACAACTGGCCCTACGATCTTAACAGCTCTCGGGGGGCTGTTGAGATGCTGACTCATTTCATGGATAAGCTATCTACTGCTGAAGTACCACCAGCCATCGTAGAGGCTCCTTCGGTTAGCCCTCCTCCTCCTCTCCTACTACTACTAATAATCATTTCTATGTATGCAGCACTGTACACATTATATGCCAGTGGCATAGGAAGGGGGGGGGGGGGCGGTGGGGCGGTCCGCCCCGGGTGCACGTTCTGGGGGGGTGTCAGCTCACTGGTTCTCTGCTCTTTCTGCCCCGGAACAGGTTACTTCCTGTTCCGGGGCAGAGAAAGCAGGGAAGCAGCAGAGCCGACGCAGCTCCCAGTGACGTGCACTGGGGGCGGATCGGCCCTCCCGCCTGCCCCCCGCTGCAAGGTAGGGTGCGTTTCAGGGGGAGAGGGTGCGCTCCGGAGGGGAGGCGCCATGTGCTCTGGAGGGGAGGCGCCGTGCGCTCCGGAGGGGGGGCGCCGTACCCTGCACCCGGGGGGGGGGGGGTGCGCAGCGGCAACCCGCCCCGGGTGTCAGGCACCCTCGCTATGGCACTGTTATATGCAGGTACTTTCTTTGTCCTTAGAAGGCTCACAGTCTAAGTTTTTGTACTTGGGGCAATAGAGGGTTAAGTGACTTAATAATGGAGGGTTAAGTGACTTGCCCAAAGTCACAAGAAGCTGCAGTAGGAATTGAAACCATGCAGCCAGGATCAAAGCCCACTGCACTAACCATTAGGCCACTCCTCCACTGCATTAACCATCAGGGCATTCCTCCTCTGGGGAAGTCTCATTTGGGGACAGGCGTTCGAGTTTCCCCACCTCCTCGCAATGATGGCAACCCCAAAACCGGCTGAGGTTTCCTAAACCAGTGTTAGATTGTGTTTGAGCTTCAATCCAGGGATTTTGTGTCTGACCAAGCGAAAGTTACTTACATCATTTCCTTGCTGACTGGACCAGCTCTTGCAGGGGCATCACCCATATGAGAGAGAAATGATCCAGCGCTGAATAATCTCTGGGAATTCCTGACCCTGTTTTGGTGCATCTTTGAAGAGCCTGGTAAGGCATCATCTGCCGCCACCAGTGGCGTTCCAAGGGGCGCTGACACCCGGGGCGGATCGCCGATGTGCCCCGCCCCCGGGTGCAGAGCAACCCCCCCCCGGCGAAGGGACACCCCCCCACCCCGGCGAAAGAACCCCCCTCCTGGGTGCACGCCGCTGGGGGGAGGTGCCGCGCGCCGGTCAGCGTCGTTCGTTTCAATGTTCCCTCTGCCCCAGAACAGGTTACTTCCTGTTCCGAGGCAGAGGGAGCATGGAAATGAACGACGCTGACCACCGCGCAGCACCCCCCCCCAACGGCGTGCACCCGGGGTGGACTGCCCCCACTGCCTCCCCCCCCTTGGCACGCCACTGGTCGCCACCCAACTATTGAATCTCCGGCAGGGAGAGTACGCCATTTTGTTCCGCCACCCTGGCTACCTTAACCTTAACTGAGCATTTACCTGGTTAGCGGCACTAATCATCTAAGTCCCGGTGCAAACCTGACACTGACCACAAACCACCCTGGCATTAAGCCGATAGTGCAGTCTGTGGTGATATGAGCAGTACTATCCAGTTAAGAGCCACTGAATATCAGTAGCAGAGCTAGCCATTGGGATTTAACTGGATAGAAGCCTCGTGACCTGGACTGGCTAGATGGATCCTTGTTTTGACCCAGTACGGCAACTGGTGATGTCATTCTTGTGTGCCCACACACCATTGGAGGAGCCACAGTGCCAACTGTTTTCTTTGTCCGGATGTGCCAATGTGTGGATGTTGTGTTGCCTCAAGTGCAAAGTGGCTAAAGGTGCTGTTTGGACCAAGATGGTATTGGTCCTTCCCACACCAAGGTTGTAGACTTTGTAAGTGTAAATGCTTTGAAAATGAGACCCTAGATATTATACCTTTGCTGGTGGGGATCCTAAAGCCATTCAAAGAAATCCACTGCCAAAGTGTCCCCCTTCCTCCTGGTGCTACCTCAGGAGCAAGAAAGTCAGCTCAGGTCCTGCACGAACTGAGCTTACTTGGGGAGTGCAAGCGTGGTGGCAGGAGGCACCCCATTGACTTTCTCATTCCTGAGGGCAGTACAAGGAGGAATGGGGTGATCAGGCAAGAGATTTTCTTTCTTCTTTCTTTCTTTCTTTCTTCCTTTCTTTCTTTCTTTCTTTCTTTCTTTCTTTCTTTTTTCTTTCTTTCTTTCTTTCTTTCTTTCTTTCTTTCTTTCATATTTGCCCTCCTATGCCTTTACCCATTCTCTCTCTTTCTCATGATTCCCCCTGTGCCTTCATCTATTCTACTACTACTACTACTACTTAACATTTCTAAAGTGCTACTAGGGTCCGCAGCGCTGTACAATTTAACGTGGAAGGACAGTCCCTGCTCGAAGAGCTTACAATCTAAAAGACAAATGTACAGTTAATCTGATAGGTCAGACAGATTGGGGCAACCCTATATGTTCGAAAGGTTAGGTTCCGAATGCAGCATTGAAGAGGTGAGCTTTACGCAAGGATTTGAAGATGGGTAGGGAGGTGGCTTGGCGTAGGGATTCAGGAAGACTGTTCCAGGCATAGGGTGAGGGCAAGGCAAATGAGCGGAGCCTGGAGTTGGCAATGGTGGAGAAGGGTACTGAGAGGAGGGATTTGTCATGTGAGCGGAGGTACGGGCAGGAACGTAGGGGGAGATGAGGGTAGAGAGGTAGTGAGGAGCAGCAGAGTGAGTGCATTTGTAAGTAAGGAGGAGAAGCTTGAATTGGATGCGGTATCTGATTGAAAGCCGGTTGAAGTGACTTGAGGAGAGGGGTGATATGAGTATATCGGTTCTGGCGGAATATGAGACGGCGGCAGAGTTCTGAATGGATGAAGGGGGGATTGATGGCTGAGTGGGAGGCCAGTGAGGAGCAAGTTGCAGTAGTCGAGACGAGAGGTAATGAGAGCGTGGACGAGAGTTCGGGTGGTGTGCTCAGAGAGGAAAGGGCGAATTTTGTTGATGTTAAAAAGGAAGAAGCGACAGGTTTTGGCAGTCTCTATTCTCTTTCTCTCATGTGTCCCCTGTGCCTTCATCCATTCTCTCTCTCTCTCTCTCTCTCTCTCTCTCTCTCTCTCTCTCTTGCCCTGTGCCTTCACCCATCTCTCTCTCATTTGCCTTCCTGTGCACTTCACACCATTCTCTCTCTCTCATTTGCCTTCCTGTGCCTTCACCCATCCTCTCTCTCTCTTCATCCGCAGTGGCAGCGTACTGAAACGCCTGCCTCCGGCCTGCACTAGGCCTTCCTTCTGACCTGTCCTGCCCCCTTCTGAAAACAGGGAAGTACTCAGAAGGGGTTGGGACAGGTCAGAAGGAAAGCCCAAGTGTAGGCCGATGGCAGCATTTCAATATGCTGCCACTGCAGGGCAAAGACTTATTGCAAATAAAAAGGTAAACCAGGAGAAGAGGGGAGGGGAGAGCTGCCAGCGGTCAGGTGAGGAAAGAGAGATGCTGGGACTGACTGTGTGTGCAGGAGGGAGGGCAGTTAATTATTAATCGTGCTTAATTTTTTTTTTTCCTTTTTATTTTAGAATTTCAGCATAAACATTCAAGCATACACTTGAAAAGAAAATCAGAAAAATTGCTGGACGTCAACCAGGAAGTATAAATATAGAAAAAGAAATAACACCCTACAACAAGGCAGAGAAATCCTATACAGTGATAGCCAAATTAAGTGCTAACCAAAGGGAAACTGCTATTGCATTCGGACTACTACTACTTAACATTTCTAGAGCGCTACTAAGGTTACGCAGCGCTGTACAAATTAATAACTAAGGACGGTCCATGCTCAGAAGAGCTTACAATCTAAAGGACGAAATGTCAAGTTGGGTAGTCTAGATTTCCTGAGTAGAGGTGTTGTGATTAGGTGCCGAAAGCGACATTGAAGAGGTGGGCTTTGAGCAATGATTTGAAGAGGGTAGGGAGGGGGCCTGGCGTATGGGCTCAGGGAGTTTGTTCCAAGTATGGGGTGAGGCGAGGCAGAAAGGGCAGAGCCTAGAGTTGGCGGTGGTGGAGAAGGGTACTAAAAGGAGGGACTTGTCTTGTTACGGGTAGGGACGTAAGGGGAGATGAGGCTAGAGAGGTAAGGAGGGGCTGCAGATCGAGTGCATTTGTAGGTTAGTAGGAGAAGCTTGAACTGTATGCGGTATCTGATCGGAAGCCAGTGAAGTGACTTGAGGAAAGGGGTGATAATAGTATATCGGTCAAGGCGGAAGATAAGACGTGCGGCAGAGTTCTGGATGGACTGAAGAGGGGATAGGTGGCTAAGTGGGAGGCCGGTGAGGAGTAGGTTGCAGTAGTCAAGGTGAGAGGTAATGAGAGAGTGGATGAAAGTTCGGGTGGTGTGCTCAGAGAGGAAGGGGTGAATTTTGCTACCCTCCCAAGCCACCAAAAATTCCAACAATTGCTTAGGTTCAAGAAATAAATCACTACCATTAAATTTTTACATGACATATAACAGGAAAATAACAATATTATGCCCCATCCCAAAAAACGTTCTTACAGCACATTGGGGTCACTAAAGAAAAATCAGGAAAATATAGGAACATTAGAACCCAGAAATTGTTCATACATATATCTGATGTAATTATATAACACCAAATTTCTGTCCAGTTCCAGGAAAAAAATGTTACTAACAGAGTAGATCAAAACACCCTGTATTTCCACCTTAGCCTGGATAACCCCAGAGTTCTCTGAAGATATCTTCACAGTTTCCTATAGGGACAGATCCAGCATCTTGATGGCGTCCCATATGGCGTCACAGTTGACTACTTCTGGTTTCTGTAATCCACCGAGGACGGCACTATACTGTGCTGAACCAACCCAGCAGCACCAAAAGTTGTTGCAGTGTCAGGCCTTGATCCCTGATAATCTCCCTCTCAGCCACCTCAAATGGGGAGGGAGGGGGGGAATCGGGCATTCCACACACTGGGTCCCTGCTCAATGAGGCTAAATCCTGCCCCTTCACAAACAGAGTTCAAAAGCCAACAAATTGCTTCTCAATCTCGGTGGAACCAGTCTATCTTCTGGATTCAAAGACACCCGCTCTGCATTAAGACCCGATTCACTGAATGCGGAGCCCTCCATAGGCACTGTAGCAGATCCACGGGTCATGATGCCAGCAACGTCGATGATGGTCTGAATCAGCTCAAGAACAGAACTTTGTACCCGCGAGTAGGTACATATCTGACCTCTGTTCTTCCCCATTGTAACCAGCACAAACGAGGAGAAAATGGCTTAAATGGACGTCAGCACAGGAGCTGACTCACACGCTTCTGCCTCTTGCTACTATTGGACATTCTACATGGAATGTTGCTATTATTGGAGATTCTACATGGAATGTTGCTACTATTGGAGATTCTACATGGAATGTTGCTATTCCACTTTACTCCCGCAGGTTTAGGACACTCTTCGTCTGGTTTCTCTTCAGAGGCCTGTCTGATATGGGTGGCCCTACAGCATAGCCCTCTGAGTCATTGAAACACAAAGTCCCTCCATCACTACAAGGTGGTGTCCCTTTAGTAACATAGTAAAGTGGTAACATAGTAGATGACGGCAGAAAAAGACCTGCACGGTCCATCCAGTCTGCCCAACAAGATAAACTCATATGTGCTACCTTTTGTGTATACTTGACCTTGATTTGTTTCTTGGATATAACAAAAGAGAGGGAACGAAGTACAAACTAAAGTCCAAACAAAAAACACAGCACCACGGGCCTTTAAAAATGGAACACAGTTCTTTAATGAATGAGCCTTGACAAAAAGACCCAACACGGGCCGTGTTCGGTGACTAGCACCTGCGTCAGGGGTCACAGTGATGACGTGGAAAACTTGGGGAATAACTCGAATATATTCCTTTACAATATATTATTCCTTACCCACGTCTCATATAGTAAAAGCTACAAAGCACCAAGGCACTTTCACTTTCTGTATCCATTTGGTAAGGAAAATATATTGTAGAGGAATATATTCGAGTTATTCCCCAAGTTTTCCACGTCATCACTGTGACCCCTGACGCAGGTGCTAGTCACCGAAACACGGCCCGTGTCGGGTCTTTTTGTCAAGGCTCATTCATTAAAGAACTGTGTTCCATTTTTAAAGGCCCGTGGTGCTGGTTTTTTTTTTTTTGCTTGATTTGTTTCTGCCATTTTCAGGGCACAGACCGTAGAAGTGCCCAGCACTAGCCCTGCCTCCTAACCACTAGCCCCACCTCCCACCACAGGCTCTGCCACCCAATCTCCGCTAAGCTTCTGAGGATCCATTTCTTCTGAACAGGATTCCCTTATGTTTAGAGGGGCAATTAATTTTTTTATTTGTGCTAAATAATTAACTCATTCATCGCAGCATTCCCTTGAGGCAGCCTGTTAATAGGTGAAATGTGGACCATATCGGGTGATTCATCAATAAATAGATATATATTATATATAATATTTTTTTTTTTAATGATCTCTGGACCCACTCTGCATTTCTGTATGCATAGTGTATATCTACAACTTCAGAGCAGGTGTAAATGTTTGCACAAGCTTTTGTGCATTATTGCAGCTGGTTCTGGGGAGCCCTTTAATAATAATAGCATATAGATGCCTCTATTACCTTTTTAAATTGTACATACAAAACCTGCCTTTCCCCATATACTCAATTACTTTGTCATAGTTAGTTTTGGGCCTATAGGCTACAGGGAAGTTAGGTTAAATTAAGCTTTGCTTCCTAGCTGTCCAGACCAGGCCTGAACTGTGTTTTTAGGAGAATTAAGCTGAATACTGAGAAAACGCACTGCCTTATACTTTCATCTTTACATAATACGTTCAAACCTTCATCTTGTGCTCCCTTGTGATTTGAACGCACTTCTGACGGACTTCATTGAAAAACATCTAAAAATTGGTTTTGAAAATACCAATTTGGACGCTTTTGTGAGAAAATCATCCAAGGGCAGATTTATGCCACTTTTTGGACATTTGTCTCTTTTGAAAATGAGCTCCACAGTAACCTATGTAACTTTGTAAGTCAATGAGTCTCGATGATCTCACTGCGTGAGCTTTTCAGAATAGGTAGTTTTTTGCTACTTGCACATAGGATAATTTTCAAAGGTTATTTATGTGAATAAATGGTTATTTGAAAATTGCTTATCTTGTATGTGGTAAAAGTGTGCATAGTATTCCATAACAGAACTTTTCCCCACATTTTCATCTTGGCATTCCTGGATTAGATTGGACCAGACGATAATGTGCATAGTTTTGATTTTCAAAGCTAAGCACATTGACCATTCCACATCATCTCTCCAGACCATTCCTGACAAGTGGGTATGTGCCCTCCTACCAGCAGATGGGGAGACTGAACTACTGAGTGATGTCACCATATAAGGTTCTTTGCAGCCCAGAGCAAGCCAGTATTTCTCAGTTTCCTCAGCAGATGGTAGGTGAGACCTGTGCAGCCCTCGTTGCAACAGGCTTCGATTGGGTGTACCATGTTGGCCCCAGGATTGGTAGCATGGAATGTTGCTACTATTTGGGTTTTCTGCCAGGTACTTGTGACCTGTCCTGGATTGGCCACTGTTGGAAGCAGGATGCTGGGCTAGATGACCACTAGCTGACCTAGTATGCTATTCTTATGTTCTTAAGTATTCTTATCCACATGTAAATAGCCCATTTACATGTGCATTTTCTTATACAGGTAAATACCAATTCAGAAAGCTGCTATTTACACATGGAAATCCACATCATACAGAGGTTTCAAGGGTATATTTTGAGTGTGGCTTGGGTGGCATTAAAATCTACTTGAGTATTCCTCTGTTTTAGAAAGAGAATAACATATAAAGGGAAACATTTCCACGTCAGGCTTTTTACACCAGCTCAAAGGCATGCATAGGTTTTTAAAAAAGTGCTCACTTCACACCAAGGCTTTACATGTGGGATTAAGGGAGTTCTTCTTCTTAAGCTTTATTGATTATTTCCACCTCCAAATTGTGGTCTCACTACTTAATTGGCATCACTTATTACACATATAGGTCTGTAAAACAGGACAGCTACACACACATCGGCAGTGGAATTTGTGAAATTGCCACGTCCATCATGTGTAAGTACCAACGACATGTGGAAGCTGTTGAGTTTATGCTGTTCATTTTTCAGTGTGTACCCTTGTGAAATGACTGCTCAGGGTAACTACAGTCATTGTGCATAGAGACATTGATTATATTTTTTGTCTGATACAAAGGTGTTGGAAGAGAGGATTTCTTAAGATTCTCATGCTTCTCTCATGATTCTTTCAGCAAACTCTGCGGTTTTGATTGCTTTGGAAACAGAAAGAAGCTCGTGCGAACAGCAGACCCAAGTGAAAGCACACACTGACATCTGATTCTGCATCTAAATTTAAAACGTATGTGCTAAAATATAAAAATATTTTTATAGAGGTCTATAAAATGAGTGGAGTTGAATGGGTAGATGTGAAGAGTCTGTTCACACTTTCCAAAAATACTAGGACTAGGGGGCATGCGATGAAGCTACAATGTAAAATTTAAAACGAATTGGAGAAACGTTTTCTTCACTCAACGTGTAATTAAACTCTGGAATACGTTGCCAGAGAATGTGGTGAAGGCGGTTAGCTTAGCGGAGTTTTAAAAAGGTTTGGATGGCTTCCTAAAGGAAAAGTCCATAGACCGTTATTAAATGGACTTGGGGAAAATCCACTATTTCTGGGATAAGCAGTATAAAATGTTTTGTACATTTTTGGGATCTTGCCGGGTATTTGTGACCTGGATTGGCCACTGTTGGAAACAGGATGCTGGGCTTGATGGACCTTTGGTATTTCCAGTATGGCAATACTTATGTACAAAGTGAAACACATGGGCGTCAGTTTCATGCACACAGGAGCCGAGCTTACAGTGTAACTTCTGCGCATACACCAAGCACAATCCTCCCACTGAACTCCCTAATGCTCAGTGCATGAGCGTGCCTATATTTGCATCTCATTAGCTTGACCAGTAGGGCATTGTTCTTCTGTGCTGCTCCAGTAGTATTTTACGGTGCTATTTGGAACAGCCCAGGGGGGGGGGGGGGGGGGGGGGGGGTTGAGCGGTTTGAGCATTGGAGCCTGAGTGCTTATAAAAGCATACAGGTTACTTCACAACACCTACCTTTAATTGGCTGAGAAAAGGGGACTGAGTTTTTAGTCAGGAAGAAAAAGTAAGTGCAGGAACTTCATTCCCTCACCAGCCCCTACATTTAAAATAAGGAAACTTCACAGGGATTGCCCCTTAGAAAGTGAGAGCTCCTGTTACTGAGCCCAAAGCAGGCTTACCGCTCGCTATAAAGGAAGTACTGCTATCATTTTCGGTGCTACAAAAATCTCTCAATATTTATTTCCAGTGCTAATTGGGCAGTGCTGTATGGCCATTTCCTGCAGGAAAGTGAAACTTCCCTTTTACCAGCTGCGGTAAAAGGGGGCCTCGGCGTGCATGTAAAACACACGCTGATGCCAGTGTCGGCCCCCTTTTGCTGCAGCTTGGTAAAAAGGGCCCTGCGTTTGCAGGTCTGCAGGCACAAGGTGCCAGGGGAACTACAAGCCACTGTACATAGACATTAATTGTATTTTTTGTTTGCGTTTATCAATGTTCATTATAACCTTAAATGCTTTTATTTTTGTTACATTTGTACCCGTGCTTTCCCACTCATGGCAGGCTCAATGCGGCTTACATGGGGCAATGGAGGGTTAAGTGACTTGCCCAGAGTCACAAGGAGCTGCCTGTGCCTGCAATGGGAATCGAACTCAGTTCCCCAGGACCAAAGTCCACCACCCTAACCACTAGGCCACTCCTCCACTGTTTACTATTTGAGATTCTACATGGAATGTTGCTATTCCAACATTCCATGTAGAAGTCGGCACTTGCAGATCACCAATGTGGCTGCGCAGGCTTCTGCTTCTGTGAGTCTGACGTCCTGCACGTATGTGCAGGACATCAGACTCACAGAAGCAGAAGCCAGCGCAGCCTTCTACATGGAATGTTGCTAGTGGAATAGCAACATTTCATGTAGAATCTCCAATAGTAGCAACATTCCATGCAGAATCTCCAATAGTATCTATTTTATTTTTGTTACATTTGTACCCTGTGCTTTCCCACTCATGGCAGGCTCAATGTGGCAGGCTCAATGCAGCTTACATGGGGCAATGGAGGGTTAAGTGACTTGCCCAGAGTCCCACTGGCAACATTCCATGTAGAAGTCGGCCCTTGCAGATCACCAATGTGGCCGCGCAGGCTTCTGCGAGTCTGACGTCCTGCACGTATGTGCAGGACGTCAGACTCATAGAAACAGAAGCCTGCGCAGCCTTCTAAATGGAATGTTGCTAGTGGAATAGCAACATTCCATGTAGAATGTCCAATAGTAGCAACATTCCATGTAGAATCTCCAATAGTATCTATTTTATTTTTGTTACATTTGTACCCTGCGCTTTCCCACTCATGGCAGGCTCAATGTGGTGGGCAATGGAGGGTTAAGTGACTTGCCCAGAGTCACAAGGAGCTGCCTGTGCCGGGAATCGAACTCAGTTCCTCAGGACCAAAGTCCACCACCCTAACCACTAGGCCACTCCTCTACTCTGATATATACAGATGAGGTTGGGATATTAAATCAATGAACTAGTTGTCCATTGATTAATATCCCACACCCTTCATCTGTATATATCAAGTGGTTTGCAATAAAAAGCATTATAAGGTTATAATGAACATTGATAAACACGAACAAAAATACATATAAGTTGTCCTTATCGATATCACTTGCCTCCTAAACTCCAAATCTCCAAATGGATCGGGCAGTTCTAGATACAATATATTGGGAAATGGCTTTTTCTTTAGCCCTGCCCCCCCCCCAAAAATAATGAATTCCTTTAACTAAAAGATGCAGAATCAAGTCTCTAGCCATATCAAGGCAATAAATGCCAGCAAGATGGTTTCCAGCGTCTGCTGTCCCTGTGACCTCTCCAACAGTGCTGAAATGTCTATTTGACTTGTCTGACATTTTGAAACAGAACTGTGATAAACCCTACACATTGGAGTTATTATAGAAAGTGTTTTAAAAATATTCCAGCAATGCTGTTTCTTTTTTTTTATTTTATTTATTTATTTATTTATTGTTATTAACTTAAACAAGCCTTACATCTTGTATTAGAAACACAGAGTTAGAAAATCATTTAAAATACGATTACTCAAAATCATTAACATAAACATATATTTTTTCTCTTCCTTAGACCTCAATAATGGGGGTCGTTTCTACATAGACAAGGAGATCAAAGGAAATATATCAAAATAATTAAGGCGTTTCTCTATTTACACAATCTTAAATATTAATCAGCTGTTATACTTCTCACTGGAGTTACACTGGAGAGCTTTTTTTGATCCAAAAAACTTTTAAGTTGGTCTGGTCAAGAAAACGTATTTCACATTTTGATATTTCACAATACATTTACATGGGTAGGATAACAAAAACTAGCTCCAATTGCCCTGGTTTCCTCTCTAAGTAAAAGAAAGTTTCCTTTTTTCTTGAGTCATCTTAGTCACGTCCGGATAAATCCAAACCCTTGATCCACAAAAGTTTTTCATAGCATTTTTAAAGTATTGTTTCATGATAGCATTAAGATCTTGTTCAAAAACCAATGATATTAGTAAAGTTTGTCGCTGGTTATCTGAGAAAGATTGTTCCAAAAACACTGAGATATCTTGTAAGTCCTGATCGCTGGTCTGAGGATTGGTCTGAGATCGAACTTGTATTTCTAGACGTAGGAATAATAAATTTTGTTAACTGGAGGTATCAAAGAGGGGGAATATTGTAAATTTTCAATCAAATATTTCTAAAAAGTTCCATCGAGCTCAGGCCATTTATTACCGGAAAATTAATATCCTTAAGTTCAGACGTTTGTTAAAGTTTTCAATTTGTTCAATTTTCCTCAGTATCACCGTTTTATCTTTAATCAAAGCGGCATTAACCGATTTCAGCGACACAACTTCTGATTGAATCGAGTCAATTCTAGTTGTGGTATCAGTTTTTAGATTTTCCATAGTTTCAGTTAAAGTATTTACTTTACTTACAAGAGATGAGGTCTCCTGGGCTGTATGTGCGACCGTTTTAGTCAAATCTTAAATGGCTCTCCAGATTAATTCCAGCGTAACCACCTGGGGAGCCTGAATCTCCAACGATGATTCCTCTGCCCTCGTTGGGTGGAGGCCGTCATGAGCCGATCCGTCACTCTCGCCTCCTCCGAGGCGACTGGATCTGAGCCTTTCTCCCTCCGAGAAGCTGGACAAGGTGGGTGATTAACCTCCGGTGGCGAAAGTGATGTTTCAGTTGCCAAGTGAGCCGACGCTCCTTCATCGATGCCCACAGCGGTCTGCTGCATTCCGGCTTGTGTAAAATTTGTTGTAAATCGGTCGAGCGTTATCTGGACCGGCGAGGAGGTACCAACCGATGGCGGTAGGTTCTTTACCACCCCTTTTCCTCTTAGAATGCGGCATTTTAGAAAATAAACAGGAAAAATATCTTATATCCAGAAATGCTCAAACGCTCACAGACAAAGTAGAGTCGCCATCTTGGAAACACCCCCAACCTCGAAATGCCTGTTTCACACACCATGGTGGAATAGGCTTGACAAAAGAGAATTAACAAACCACAACTTTTCATATCTTGCAGAGTTTCTAATTTTAGCAATGTGCTGCCGTTTTGAAATGACACAACATCTGGAATGTCACAAAAACCACTGGTACGTCCAAATGTCCTTTTATTTTAAAGCTGCTTCACTTTTAATTTTCCTAGCTGTTTTTAGTTACGTTAGCTAAGCCAGCAAGGGGGGAGGGAGAAGCAGTTAGGATCTATCATTAGCAAGCATACTGATACCTTGAACCTGCAGATCCTATATTCCAGTTTTGTTTTTTTTAATGAAGACGAAAAACATATTCAAAGCTTCTCTTCATGTTTCTCTTTGTTGAGTACGAGCTTTGAAAGAGTACTCAGACCAAGAGAGAGAATGAGGGGCCCTTTTACTAAGCCATGTAGGCACGTAAGCGCGTCCTCTGTCGTCAATTTGGAGTTACTGCCCGGCTACCACGTGGCCGGGTGGTAATTTAATTTTTTACTCGCATCCACTTCGCACGCCTAAAAATTATTTATATTTTCCTGCGTGCGGTGGAAACTGAGCAGTAATCGTCATTCTTCGCATGTAGGCGATTACCTCATGGTTACCGCATGAGACCTTACTGCTAAGTCAATGGGTGGCGGTAAGGTCTCAGACCCAAAATGGACGTGCAACAATTTTTATTTTGCTGCGTGTCCATTTTCGGCAAAAATTTTAAAATAGGGCCTTTTTTACAGGCACGCTGAAAAATGGATCTGCACGCACCCAAAACACGTGCCTTCACTAGCGCAGCCCATTTTTCAGCGCACTTTAGTAAAAGAACCCCTGAGAGCTTTATTGTTTACGAGAGTGATCCATTTGGTGTGTGGCTGTTATTTATCGTAATACTCTAATTTTCTCCAATTAGCATAACCCATTCCCTTGTTTCATTTCTGTTCTATTGCTACATAACTTTTTTGAAAGAAGGGTTGTGCATGTATGATTTTGTCTATTCCTCCTATCAGTAGGAATACCAATTTGCCAAGTTGCATAAAATGGAATTTCCAGAAAATAATGATTTCAGGGGTAGCCTAGTGGTTAGTGCAGTGGACTTTGATCCTGGGGAACTGGGGCTGATTCCCACTGCAGCTCTTGTGGCTCTGGGCAAGTCACTTAACCCTCCATTGCCCCTGGTACAAATACGTACCTGAATATATGTAAACCTTAAACCGCTTTGAATGTAGTTGCAAAACCTCAGAAAAGCAGTATATCAAGTCCATTTCCCTTCCTTATGACATCACAATCATCAGCAGTGAGCCAAGTAACTGGCAATCAAGCCATTGTGACTATCACTGATGAGGTTGGCTCTTATTGGTGGAATGAGTGTAGGCGTAACCTAGTGGTTAGTGCAGTGGACTTGATCTGGGGAACTGGGCTTGATTCCCACGCAGCTCCTTGTGGCTCTGAGCAAGTCACTAACCCTCTGTTGCCCCAGGTACAAAATAAGTACCTGTCTATATGTAAACCGCTTTGAATGCAGTTGCAAAATACCACAGAAAGGCGGTATATAAATCCCATTTCCCCTTCCCTCCACTAAGGTGCGCACGAAAAATGGCCTGTACTGTTGTAGAACACGTTGTATTGGATGCGCGCAGGCCCATTTTTCAGTGCGCTGCAAAAAAGGCCTTCTATTATTTTTTCACCAAAAATGGACGTGCGGCAAAATGTAAATTGGCGCCCATCCATTTGGGCCTGAGACCTTACCGCCACCATTGACTTAAGGTCTACGCATTAAGCAGGTGGTAATCGTCAGCATGCAACAATGCTGAGTACTGCCGGTTAGCGCACACGCCGGAAATTTTCGAGGCACGTAGTGGGCATGCGTAAAAAAATGAAATTACTGTCCGGGCCACAAGGTAGCAGCTGGTAGTTCCAAATTGACATGCGTTGGGTGCCTGTAGTCGCTTCACGCGTCCTTAGTAAAAGGGCCCCTCAATGCATATGTACATCTAATATTCAACCCGAATAATAAACAGTATATATATATATTTTGTCCATAAGACACTGGAGCACGTAACGTGCTCAGAAGGAGCCAATTACCGAAGAACTACCAAAAATATAGCAAACTGCTAGTTCACAATAAAACAGTACTTAATGTAAACAAACAATCTAACCTACCGAAAGGTTCAGCCCTCTCGGCAGTACGGTTTAACCTATTTATGGCATCCCTAGGAGATATTTTCCAAGAGGTATTAATCCGCAAACGAACCTTTCTGGAGATGGGAGTGGCAGTAGAACGAGAGGACATGATATGAGAGCGAAGGGGGCAGACTCAAGAAAAATGTCAGGAAGTATTTTTTCACAGAGAGAGTGGTAGATACTTGGAATGCCCTCCCGCGGAAGTTGGTGGTGGAGATGAAAATGGTAGCGGAATTCAAGCATGCGTGGGATAAACATAAAGGAATCCTGTGCAGAAGGAATGGATCCTCAGAAGCTTAGCCGAGATTGGGAGGCGGTGCTGGTGTTTGGATGATGGGGCTAGTTCTGGGCAAGACTTCTACGGTCTGTGTCCTGAAAATGGCAGACACAAATCAAGGTAAGGTATACACAAGAAGTAGCACATATGAGTTTATCTTGTTGGGCAGACTAGATGGACCGTGCAGGTCTTTTTCTGCTGTCATCTACTATGTTACTATGTAGTTACACATAACTTAGATTGTGAGCCCTCCTGGGACAGAGAAATATCCAGTGTACCTGAACGTAACTCACCTTGAGCTACTACTGAAAAAGGTATGAGCAAAATGCAAATAAATAAATAAATTAATTAATATCGTATAGAATATACACACACGATATACAAGTCATTATCCCCGTCAACATACATGACCAGGATCTATCTGTACAACTAAGGAATGTGTTTGACAAAATTACTGAATGGATGAGGGAACAGGCCAAAATATCATTGAATATTGCAAAGACAGAAATAATGTTTGTAGGTAAGACCCTGGACTCACCACTACCCAGTGGCATTCCTAGGGGGGGGGGGTGCAGTCTGCCCTGGGTGCACGCCACTTGGGGGGGGGGGTGCCATGACCTGTCGGCTCCGCTCGTTCCGTGCTCCCTCTGCCCCGGAACAGGTTACTTCCTGTCCGGGGCAGAGGAGCATGAACGAGCGAAGCCAACAGGCGCGCGGCACCCCCCCAGCAGGTATAAAAATGCACCTGGGGGGGGGTGCATTGGCGATCCGCCCGGGTGTCAGCAACCCTAGGAACGCCACTGCCACTACCAGTAATGTTTGAATAATAGGGTGAAAAAAGTGACTGTGCAGCTCTATATATATAGTTTAGACATCTTCTTGATACCAAAACATATAGACATGTGATCTCTGCCTCCTTCTTTCAGTTGCGCCTTTTGTACAGAGCTGGTACTGACAAGGATTGATTATTGCAACTCTCTATTTCTGGGAATATCACCATCCCGAATCTATGCACTGCACAACTAATCACTGGAATCTCAAGAGTGGAACAACATTACTCCACATTTAAAAAAATCAGACTGGCTTCCTATGACATACAGAGTTCAAGACCTTGGTTCTGACTCATCAACGTATATTTGGGAATGTTCCAGACTACTTCAAAATACCCTACACTCAACCAGCACTAAGATCTGAGACATCCCATCAGCTTTGTTTACCCCCCACGAAATCATACGATTATGTAGAGACAAACTGTGAGCCTTCTCCATCGCTGCCCCATCCATGTGGAATGCTCTACCCGGTTGCTTGCGATCATGTGAAAACGTAATCAAAAGTATATCCTTGTCTCTGGTACCATATAATGTCCACTACACAAACCAGGACTGTTAGCTACAAAAGCATATATCTCTATATCATGTGTCCCACGTAATATCACCATTTACACACATTAATGCTATAATATTTTTTTGATTTTTTTGAGTACCCTCAGATATAACCCACTGTTCAATGCAGTCAATAAAGCTGCTAATCAGTGGTATAGCACTTCCCCCTGAAAGGTATTTGTTGGAAGAAATCCTCAGTTTGGACTTATTTTCGACGAGACTGAGTTAAGTACATTGTGTCTCACGATTTTATATTGAAGTGCGATTGAATAATGTGTATAGCACTTGGGTGCGGGTATATGAGTAACCACAAGCAACACCCTCTCAAATATTGAATGAGTAACCCGATGAAAGAAGTGCTATACCACTGATTAGCAGCTTTATTGACTGCATTGAACAGTGGGTTATATCTGAGGGTACTAAAAAAATATTATAGCGTTAATGTGTGTAAATGGTGACATTACGTGGGACACATGATATAGAGATATATGCTTTTGTAGCTAACAGTCCTGGTTTGTGTAGTGAGATCATGTGAAGACATCAGAAATTCAAACGGCTACTAAAAGCACATCTGTTTGTCAAAGCCTTTTGACTACATAACAACTTATTGGATTGACTATTACTGGATTTTTTTTTTCTCACTTCCTATTGCTTTGCATTTTGTTTGTCTGCTGTACACTAAGACCAGGTTAATGGTCTTGCTTTAACTTAATATACCTAGCGACTGTTATACGTTCAAGTCTATGTACATGGAAGATGCTAATATACTTATCGATCATTGTGTTCACGACTGGATATTGTGATTCTTCTTGGATAAAGGCGGCATATAAATGTAGTAATAAAATTTTTAAAAACTATTTAAATGGGGAAGCACATTTATTGCTAGACAGAAGTTCTCTTGTGGGCAGTTTGTTGAAATGGATTCATTTTGCACCTGACTGTTTTTAAATTTCTAATCAAAGTATTAAACGGTATCCCTTTTTAAAAAAATCTTTTTCTTTTTTCTTCTTTTATCTATAATACACTCAAAGCAGAGAAAAAGACCTCATCAGTCCTAGCTTGCGTTGCTGCGCTTAATGTGCTCAAACGCCAGCGTTCTTTGGACTCCGTTGTAATCCTCGGTCTTAAAAAACTTTGCTCCTATATAGTAAATAATGAATATTATGATCAATAATAATCCATCGTGATCTTTCTTTCTTCTATATCGAAATGTTAGAAACAATACTTAATGTTACTTAGCTTTTAATCTTGCCCTACGGGCTCTCCGTTTCGCTATATATAATAAGCTTCTTCAGGGGGCCAAGCAACTTTTTGGCTAATCACGATATCTATAATCAAACAAAATGATACCATATAAACCTTAATGTAAATGATCATTCTTTAATATAAATATAAAATCACGAGCCATTAAACCACTAACCTTATAGCATGGCGTCTCTGCTCCTATGACTCCGGTAGTGAAAAGCACTAACGGAAGGAACCATTCTTATTTATACTCTCAATCAGATGTAATCAGCTCCAAATCGAGCTATAACTGGATTTGAATTCAATCAAGGGAACTCAAAGAAAGGCAGCCCATCAATTAATGAATTTAGCCCTCTGGGTTCTAGGGTTTGTAATGTATAGATCCACTTCTGTTCTCTTCTAATTAGCATTTTATCCCTATCACCTCCTCGAATGTTACTAGGAATTGGTCTATCGCCAAACATTTAAAAGAATCAAATGTATGTCCTTGCTCCTGGCAATGTGCTACAATCGGAGCTCCTATCTTGTTCAATTTAATACATGAACGATGTTCGGATTACAACGGAGTCCAAGAACGCTGGCGTTTGAGCACATTAAGCGCAGCAACGCCAAGCTAGGACTGATGAGGTCTTTTTCTCTGCTTTGAGTGTATTATAGATAAAAGAAGAAAAAAGAAAAATATTTTTTAAAAAAAAGGGATACCGTTTAATACTTTGATTAGAAATTTAAAAACATTCAGCTCATCATTGCTATTACGGTGAAAGTTTTTTGCTGAAATTGTGTCCAATTAGATCTTTCATTTTTGCACCTGACAGGAATGAATCTCACTCCTAAGTCAGGGTATGTGGTGTATGATCTCAGTCTGTAAAACTTACTGCTAACGCTTACCGCAGAACTTGCATTGTGCCGAACAGAGCCTTTAGAGTTCGTAAGATGTAACATGTATGAGCACCTTGTTCAGGTGTGTTTGGAAATTTTTTTTTTTGATCTAGCCTATGGGACCTAAAATAATAGGAAATATTTCTGTGTCTTTCTGCCACATTTCTCTCATTGTGTGGGTAGGCGTGTTGGTTTGTGAGCACATAAAAAGACTCCTCCCTTATGTCAAATAAAGAGTTACTTGCTTAAAAATAATGATTGTGCCTCTTAAAAAAGGAGTGATGATTATTCCTATCTCTGTCCATTCCACCCTGCCCTTGTCCTTTCCCCTTCTAGTACCATTTTTATTTGATCCTTTGATTTGTTTGGGGGGGGGGGCGTAGTATTTTTATTAAATTTAAAATAGAATAACAGAAGACAATTCAGTGTAACAGTACAACAGCATACAAATTGCAAAAATCATGTAAAGGCAGTGGCGTAGGGAAGGGGGGGCGGGAGGGCGGTCCGCCCCGGGTGCACGTGCTCAGGGGGTGCCAGCCCCGCTGGTTCCCTGCTCTCTCTGCCCCGGAACAGGTTACTTCCTGTTTCCGGGACAGAGAGAGCAGGGAAACCAGCGGGGACCGACGCAGCTCTGAGTGACGTGCACTTGGGGTGGATCGGCCCCTCCTGCAGGTAAGAATGTGGTCCGGGGGGGGGGGGGGTAGCACTCCGGGGGGGGGGGGGGTGCGCCGCAGAGGGGGGGTCACGCCGTGCTGCACCGGGGGGGGGGGGTGCGCCAGTGGCGACCCGCCCCGGGTGCCATTAGCCCTCGCTACGGCACTGTGTAAAGGACAGAAGAGAGCAAGAGTGGAGAGGAAGAAAAGAAAAACACTTATCATCAAGCATCACTCCTTTGATTTTTTAAAGGGCTGGTTTCTTGCTTTTCTTACTTATTACAGTAACTAAACATTTTTAAATTGTGTAACTTCCCTCTTTGCTGTATTTGTTGCAACACCTCACTGTTGGCACTCAACGTCATTACGCTGACTGAGACTGTGCACATGCACCACACTATATTAAGTGGGTATTTTTATAAGTAACTATATACCTAAGGATACCCAGCAGCATTTAAAGATCTGCAGAGGAGTCCAAGAAATGAAGTGCAGATCTGAAGACACTCCAGTGCCCTGGAGAATTCTGATTTTTCTGATTGCTTTCACTGCAGCAACACGGTCAGGGAAAGAGCAAAGTAGTTTTCCATGACCTCAAAGCAATATTATTTACAAAAGCAATATCTGGCAGTGTTGCTTATAAGGGAGACTGGTACTCTCAGGATCCCCCTCTACAACTAGCAAAAACAGCAAAGGCATGGGAAGGAGAGGTCGGTCTTCCAACCTGACTACCTAGCTCCTTCCCTTAGTGTTGCTGAAGGTGAGCTGCTCTTACTACCACTGCAGTGGCAATCAGCGATCATACAGAGATCAATCGACTGCTCATACAGAGATCATCTTGGTCAAGAGAAAGCCCAGTGGTGACCCCCAACAGAAAAGGTCGATGTTGCAAGAACCAGAACTGGCAGGGGAAGACATCGAGGCATAGAATCAGGAACATTGAAACAGGACTGCAGATCCAGACGTGGGACAGGAAGAAATTCGGATGTGCAGAGGCTTCGCAAGACATGTATCATTAGTCTATTGTATCAGTGAAGATGTGTATCTGTTTTAACTGAATCCTTTGATTCTACACGAGCAAGAAGTGGTTATGATTTTGAAAATGATAATAGACCAGAAACTTTGAATAATAAATGAATATTATTATAGATGATTAATATCGAGATTATTGTTTTTCCCAGAGTTCCGGGTATGACTCCTAAAGTTTTCCTCAGAAATATTTCCTCAATTATTACTTTGAAAGGAGTGAAGCCTGTGAAAACTGGGATTATTTTAATCAGTGGGGTTAGAATTAGAGACTTAAGTATATGTATTGTAAATAACTTCTGGTTTTTAAAAGAGAAAGAATGTAATCAGATGTATTATTTCTAACTAATATTGGACAATAAGTATGTTTTTCAATGAAATGATTTGACTGTACACCGTATTGGCCTTGAAGAAGCCAACCAGATGATCAATGTGGAATAATGAATTAGACGAGTAATATCTGGGGATAATCAGGTTAATACCACGTTTTTTTCTGTTTATTGTTTACTTCATCTCCTTGTCTTGTTTCACTCTCCCTATTTAGTGGTCTAAGGAAGAGAATAGAATTACCTAATTGAAATAATTCCTATATATTACTTTCTCTGTATTTCCAGCAAGTTGTTTTATCGCTTGTAAAAATTTAAATGGCTATAAAAAAAAAAAAGATGTGTATCTGATGTGCTACTTACATACAACCACCAGTCAGGGCACATTCTGTTCTGCAACAATGGGGTCCTCCTGAGGAAGTATAAGTCCCTGGCAACCAGGTAGCAAATATCCCCTGGAATTCCCTTAGCCCTGTATTTTCTTTAGCTTATCTGCAGATTCCTAGCCTCTCCCTTCTACCAGCCCTGCTGGTCCTGATAGTATCTCGCTTCTTTGTAGAGTGGAGGAGTAGCATAATGGTAATGAAGTGGCCTGAGAACCAGGGGAACTGGGTTCAATTCTCACTGCAGCTCCTTGTGACTCTGGGCAAGTCATTTAACCCTCCGTTGCTCCAGGTACAAAATAAAATGCCCTGTATATCCTATAATAATTCTCACCTCCAACATTCTAAAGTAGCTGCCTGTGTCCGTTGCCTCCTTCGGAGTTGCTGAGCTAGGCTCCGAAGTCAGGTGACGTCACCCTTCCTGATGTCACCGTTGCCATTATGCAGAGAAGGAGGTGGGGCAAGGGCTCCAGCAGCCAGCTGGCAAGGGAAGCCTCCAGTTGGCTGGGCCTGTCTGAGGAGGAGGAGCCCGGCACGAGGAATCCTGCGGTCAGAAGAGAGGATCGGGGCGACTTCCGGAGCGTCGGGCTCTGCCAAGATGGCTGGTGCTCCACTTCACGGGGCACAGAGGATCGGGGCCTAAGAGAGAGGGGGTGGGGGGGCAACACTCACTCTCTGTCTCTCATATACACTCTCTCTGACACACTCTTATCTCTCTGTCACACACACACAGTCTCACATACACAGACAGTCTGTCTCACACACACTATCTCTCTGACACAAACACACACACACTCTGTCCTCTCTCTCTCTCTCTCTCTCTCTCTGACACACCACTCCATCTCTCATGCGTACTCTCTCTCCAAACATACACTCCAAGGAAAACCTGCTAGCGCCCGTTTCATTTCTGACTGAAATGGGCCTTTTTTTACTAGTAATATTGTGATAAAGTCACCTCCAGGATAGTTGGGTTAAGGCGGCTTCAGTCTGAACTACAAGTCCCAGAAGGCATGGCAGGCAAGGAGCCAGGGGGTGAGGTGGAAAACCTGGACTGGACTCCTAGCTGCAAGAAGGGAGGACATGGGTGTAAACTAATAGGAGGTGTAGATTGGCTGCCACTAGGGGAAAGAGAGATAGGAAACCCTGTGTGCAGGAGCTCCTCATTAGGCTCATGCTCAACTCAGCTGGTATGGGTATGTAGAGAAGCTAATGAGTGGCGAATGATTGGTTGTGAAGGCAGAAGCCAGGGATTGATTAGGCAGGTGGGAAGGAGTCTCATTAGTTCAGTCCAGGAGAGAGAAGGAGAGAAGTATTTGCAGGCCTGAAAATCCTGGGCAGGGACGGTCCCTAAAGTACTGAAGCAGGCTGAGATTCCTTGGGTGAGAGGAAGTCCCAAAAGTATTGAATTCATTGTGAAGCTGATGCAGGGGAAAACCCTTGGGTAGAAGGAGTCCCTAAAATATTGAACTCTCCTGAAGGTAAAGAGGATAGAAGGTAGAAAATGCTGCTGGGTGACTGAACTGTGATGATGCACTGAAAGAACTGTTTGAATTGAATTACTGTTTTATTGTGCACTGGATAAGAGCCCAGACTGAAACCTATAAGCCTGTATTGAATCTTGGTATGTGCTATGCTGCTATTGGAACTGTGTACTAGAAACCTGCATGGAATAAAAGTCCTTAAGATTGAAAGTTACTGGTGGACATCTATTTCTTCATTGTGCCGGGAGCCTGTGGCTGGAGGAGATTGTTCTATCCTTGGCTGCACAAGAGAGGCGCCTGGTTACAATATATAAACTGCTTTGATTGTAACCACAGAAAGACAGTATATCAAATCCATTATAGGTGGCCTTGGATGTTCTAGAAAGCCCTTAGTACTATAGCACTACTATATGAAGACAGTGTCAATGCAGCGACAGGGCTAGTTTTGGCTTTGAATGGCCAAGAAACTACAATCAAAGTTCCTGGAGCAAGTGTCCAGGCCTATCAGCAAGAGACTCTAGTTACTGGTCCATATGGAGTCATAGGTTTTTCATCACACAGTAGAGGCAATATATGAATATTACTATTCCTCATGGGTATCAAAGCAGTTTGCAATACAAACAGGCCTTTCAGAACAACAAACAAGGCTCTCAAATAAAGCATACAGTTACAAGTATTAAGGGGCCCTTTACTAAGCTGTGGTAAAAGTGGCCTTAGAACACCCTTATGCGGGTCTTCTTCTTACTAAGGCCATTTTTACTGCGACTGTAAAAATGGCTAATTTTTTATTTTTTGTATTAATGCCATGTGCTAATGTTGTCACTAACTTGTGCAACAGCAAAAAGAGGAAGGCTACTGTAACTCTAACTCAAATAATAAAATCAACACACGAAGAGTCCAGTGTAAGTGCTTAATCAAATAGTCAACACGATGTATTTAAAATTTTCAATCTTTCCTTTATTTTCTTCTTTTTGTATATAATAAAAAGTTGTTGAGCACTTGACTATGGCTCGACAGTGGCCAAACCCGCTTCACTTTACATGCTTCATCAGGAGCAGTGCATCAACTTTCATTATAATATCAAACAAGATGGTATCACATATTCTTGTGATCACTTACATCTTATCTAACCCCCGTTCTTCCATACGGCGTTCTTAGCTGTTAAAAGAAAAGAATATTTGAAAATAAAGGAAAGATCAGTGGCGTAGCAAGGGCGGGGCGATGGGGGCGGTCGCCCGGGTGTCAACGGGTGGGGGGGGGGGGTGCTCTGCTGGCGAGTCACTACCAGCTCCATCCACCCGGCAGCTGTCGTGTGGCGGCGCCTCGCATCTGCGCTGCTGTAAGAGAAGAAAATCGCCTTGTCAGCCCTTCCCTCGCTCTGTCCCGCCCTCGAGGAAGTAGGACATTACATCAGAGGGCGGGATGGGACACAGTGAGGGAAGGGCCGGCGACGAGGTGATTTTCTTCTTTTACAGCAGCGCAGAGTCGCGCGAGGTGCCGGGTGGACGGAGCTGGTAGACAGGTGGGGACTGGGTAGGGGGGGGGGGGCGGTGTCATGCCGAGGGTGTGTGCCGTGTTGCCCCTGCAGCCGGGGGGGGGGGGGGGGGTGTGGCGCAGCAGCGATCCGCCCGGGTGGCAGTGAACCACAGAACGCCACGGGAAAGACTGCAAATTTTAAATACATCGTGTGACTATTGATAAGCACTTACACTGGACTCTTCATGTGTTGATTTTTAGTCATTCGCTTGTGACCATTTTGAAAAATTACCTGTTTGCCCTTACTTGCCACCCATTTTTTGTAGGCGGTAAGGACCACACACTCCTTCCATGTACCAACAGTTAGTGCATGAAATGTAGATGCGCAGTTATTTCTGTATCTACACTGTCTCTGTCTCTGTTTTCATTTATGCCTATCTGTCAGCTGTCTTACAAAATATCACACACAAGTAAGATCCCTCACTGAAGCAGTTTTTGGGATTTCATAGAATTTATGTGGGAACATAAATGGCCAAAGATTCACTTAGATCCAAGTAGACAGAAAGCTGTGGTCATGGGAATTAGATTTGAACTGCGCCTTCTGATGCCTCCCCAACGTCGATACCCATGGGAAGGGGTGTCACTGGAATTCAGGGAGGCGGTTAGAAAGATATTAGAAGAACAACCCTCTGTACACCTCCGTGTGGAAGGATCCCATGGGGGTCTATAGAGGGGTAGATTAAAACAAAGAGATACCTTGAACAGCCCATTGAGGCCAAGGGTACTCACTCCTAGCCACACTGGGACATACAAGGCTGAGATCTGGCCAAATCTAGGGGCCCTTTTACTAAGCTACGTAGGGCGCCGACGTGCGCCCAACATGCATCAATTTTGAGTTGCCGCCCAGCTATAGCGTGGCCCTTGCGGTAATTTCATTTTTGAACGCGCACCCTCTATTGCGGGCGGAGAATATTCTTATTTTCTGGCATGTGGGCAGTAATCGGCATTTTACACACATAGTCCATTACCACCCGGTTACTGCGTGAGACCTTACTGTCTAGGTCAATGGCTGGCGGTAAGGTCTCAGACCCAAAATGGACACGCAGCAATTGTTCATTTTGCCTGCAAGTCCATTTTTGGCAAAAAAAATTTTAAAAGGCATTTTTACAGGTGCGCTGAAAAATGATTCTGCGTGCGCCCAAAAATAGCATCTACACTACCGCAGCATTTTCGGCGACCTTAGTAATAGGGCCCTTAGTGTAACCCCAAAGGGTACATTTTTAAGGTATCTCTGGGGGGGGGGGGGGGGGGGGGGGGGGGTTCCCCGTGGTCTTTGGACTCTTTCTTGGTCCCACCACCATCATTGGTGGCCAGCAGTGGGACTCATTCAGGGTCCAGAGGTCTCCTGTGCAGAGCCATGCTCCCTGCAGCTTACCGTGGTCCTGTCCCGGCTCAGAATGAGGGATTGTTGGCCAGGTGCACTGATGAAAACGGCTGACTGAGGTCTGGTCTGGGAGTCTATGCAGGCACGGTTTTTCACGCATGTTGCAAAAGTGGCCTGAGACAGTGCTACTACACCAGCCTTTTATGGCTGCAGGTTGTCACCTATATATGGGTACAGTACATTTTTGGAGAGTTTTAGAGGCCTCACACTTTCCATCACAAGTGTAGTAGTTAGAGTGGATTATGGGCCTGGGTCCCTTTCTCTACAGTGCACTTCACCGACCACTAGGCTACTCCAGGGACCTGCTTGCTACTCTAATAGGATTGCCCATAACATCTGAAGCTGTCATAGAGGCTGGTATGTACTGTTTCTTTTTCATCTTTGTGGGGCCGGAGGGGGTCAGTGACCACTGGGGAGTAAGGGGGGGTCATGCCGTAATCCATCCAGTCATCATTTGGTCATTTTAGGGCAACTTTTTGTAACGTAGTTGTGATTGAAACAGGGTCTAGACCAAACGTCTATCTTTTAGCCCCTGATGGTTTTGCTTTGTTCCATATGGTAGAAAAACATCCAAGTTTTGGGAATGCCCCAAATCCTGCCCCCAACATGCCCCTTGTGATTTGGATGCGCTGCGTACAAACTTCATA
Organism: Microcaecilia unicolor; assembly: GCF_901765095.1. Classification (NCBI taxonomy): domain Eukaryota; kingdom Metazoa; phylum Chordata; class Amphibia; order Gymnophiona; family Siphonopidae; genus Microcaecilia; species Microcaecilia unicolor. The sequence goes on along the minus strand of NC_044033.1, from coordinate 34,415,004 downwards.
GAAAACCGTCTTAAATGGGTTTTGAAATAGCAATTTGAACATTTTGGCAACCCCCCCCCCCCCCCCCCAAAAAAAAGCATCCATCTGCTGCTTTGTGCTGCTTTTTGGATGTTTTTCTGTTTTGAAAATGAGCCATTTCCCCCCCGAATTCTATATAACACGCCTAGAGATCTGTGCCGAATTGGATTCTATTACAATGCGTATAGTTTAATTAGCTTAACATGCTAATTAGCATCGATAACAGCGCTTAACAAGCAATAACGAACACTAGTTGGCAATTAGAATTACAGGCACAACTGGCTAAGCATATTCTATAATACAGTGCACCTAACTTCTAATGCGCACAGGCAAAAAGGGGCGTGGTTATGGGCAGGGAAATAGGCGTTTTGTTGGCATTCTGAAATTTCCGTGCATTTTAACAGAATATGGTCCAGTGTGCGTAAATCTACGCACCGGGATTTATACTATGTTTTCGTTAGTGTAAATGGAGGTGCGTAGCTTTCAACTAAGTGTATTCTAAGTGCTTATAGAATATAGAATATGCTTAGTCAGCATATTCTGTATAAGACGTTGGTGAGGCCCCACCTGGAGTATTGTGTTCAGTTTTGGAGGCCGTACCTTGCGAAGGATGTTAAAAAAATGGAAGCGGTGCAAAGAAAAGCTACGAGGATGGTATGGGAGTTGCGTTCCAAGACGTATGAGAGAGACTTGCTGACCTGAACATGTATACTCTGGAGGAAAGGAGGAACAGGGGTGATATGATACAGACGTTCAAATATTTGAAAGGTATTAATCCGCAAATGAATCTTTTCCGGAGATGGGAAGGCGGTAGAAGAGAGGACATGAAATGAGATTGAAGGGGGGCAGGACTCAGGAAAGATGTCAGGAAGTATTTTCTTCACAGAGAGGGTGGTGAACGCTTGGAATGCCCTCCCGCGGGAGGTGGTGGAGATGAAAACGGTAACGGAATTCAAACATGCGTGGGATAGGATAAAGGAATCCTGTGCAGAAGGAATGGATCCACAGAAGTTTAGCTGAAATTGGGTGGCGGTGGGAAGAGGGGTTGGTGGTTGAGAGGCTAGGATAGGGGAGGGCAGACTTATACGGGGTCTGTGCCAGAGCCGGTGATGGGAGGCGGGACTGGTGGTTGGGAGGCGGGAAATACTGCTGGACAGACTTATACGGTCTGTGCCCTGGAAAAGACAGGTACAAATCAAGGTAAGGTATAACATATGAGTTTATCTTGGGCAGACTAGATGGACAGTGCAGGTCTTTTTCTGCCGTCATCTACTATGTTACTATGTAGCTTGATTTCTGTGCCGCTTTTTTGGATGCCATATATAGAATCTCCTCCTTTGTGTATTGTACTCTAGTCAAAGGAGTCATATAAATGCTGATGTCAGATGAAAGACCTCCCAAACCAGGGAAACTTGCTGGGGGAAAATCAGGACATAGTGATAGCAAGGCTGCCGGCAGAGTGAATGGAAGCCCTCGCACAGTCACTCGATGGGGAAACTGAACAGAACTGATTCAGGGGGTCTTTTACTATAGCTTAGCTGGAGTTGTCCTCAGCAGGGCCCATAGGAATAAAATGAGCCCTGCTGCAGATAACTCCAGCTAAGCTTTTAGAAAAGACCCCCTCAGGTATGTCCAGAAGCAAAACATACCAAATGAAATTGTATGAGCAAGGTGCAAGGAAGATCATTCTGAGCCTGAAAATGTAGAAATAGTTCCAGATGATGGTCAGCGCTATCAAGGAAATTGTTGTGGTAAATTGTACTAGCCTGACATAATCTCAGTAGACAGAGGAAGGCAAATAGAATTTAAGATAGACCAGACAGGCTTTAAAAGTGCTAGAAGTATGCAAGCTCCATTACTTTTATTTGATTGTGTTATCTGTAATTGGCCACCCCTTGAACTTAAAGGAAATGAACTGTTAGGAGAACAAAGGATGTAACTCACTGTTTAGACCCTACAGCCTAGAAACAGCATGTATCTCAGAGACCTCTCTGTCTGCAAATCCAAAACCCAGGCATGCATTACTCAGAAGGCAAGCCGAAACCAAAGGGAAGGCAATAATAATGGTTGCTGGAGAAGAGTTCAGAAAAGGCAAAATGGAAAAGATCAAATTGCACAAGAAAAGAGCTGAGCAGATGGAAGAAAGTGAAAAAAAAAAAAAAACAACAACCCCAAATCAGTCACTAGCATCTCAGCAGTCCAGTTCTGCCATTGAAGTCGCTCTGCACAGTGAAATATATATTTAGCATAACAACTATCCTTTTATTGTTCATAGTTCTAATTCTTCAATTTCATCGTAATTATTTATTTTAAAACATTTATAACCCTCCAATGTTCTTGGAGGACAACAGTAAAACATACACAATACAATTATGAACATGTTTAAAAATATTACAAGGGGGCGTGGCCAAGATGGCAGCATGAACCTGCATCGCGAGTGTTTTACCTGTCTGCTTGAACTAGTTTCTCGAAGAAATGCCGCATACAAAGAAAAAGGGAGTTGTTTGGGACTTTCCCTTGGCAGCCCGAACTTCTCCCATTCAGCAGTCAATCTTACGTTATGCAGTGACTACCCCTGCTTTGAGAATGAAAGAGTGGGGCCTGGCTGTAACTGAGGGTAAAGGAGAGCCCTCCTCTCTTGGGCCAAATGTTTCTCTGTTGCCTCCGGAACTTGCTCGACCGCTGCAACCTACAGATCTGATGGCACTGACGGTGGTGACCACTGTGGAAGGTGCTAATGGGCAGCCTTGTGCTGAGGGTGAGTTAGCAGTCGGAATTGATGTGCAGAAGGGTAACTTCAAGAATCAGCTAGTTTTGAAGCAACTGGCTGAAGTTGCAAAGCCATCACTGGAGAACATATGGAAAGCTCTCCAGAAAATGGATGTTTCTGTTGAGAAAATCATTGAAGGAAATTACTGCTCTCATGAGTTTATTTTAACACCCAACAGAAAGGACTTAACAAGGATTTGGGTCCTAGCCCATTATAAACCATAAAGCTGTATGTCTCTGTTGATCACCTCACCCCTCACCTATCCACACCCATCCTGTTAGAATATCAATGATATGCTTTGATGTCCCCATGCATACCTCCGACCCACCTCCCACCCTGTCAGACTGTCATAGTAATGCTTGAATGTTTTCACTTATATACACTGTCAGCTAGCACAATTGCTTATTTCCGATCTGACGAAGAAGGGCAACCTTCGAAAGCTAATCAAGAAATGTATTAAGTTATGTCCAATAAAAAAGGTATCATCTTATTTTCTTTTCCATGTTTTATTTTGTTTGATTTCTATTGATAACCTTAAGAGTGGACTAACGCGGCTACCACACTCCTCTGCTCTCATGAGTAAAATTGATGACCTCTCTAAGACTTTGACTGATACAAGACGAGACTTTTCTGAGCAGATTTCAGCAATTAAGGTAGAAGTAAAATCATTGCAGGAAGTCTCTTCCGGTTTGGTTAAAGATAAGATGTTACTTCAAAGGAAGATCAAGCAGATTGACATTTTCAATTGAAGATTGAATTTACATTGTTTGAATTTTCCTAAGGCTACTGGAATTTCACCTCTTGATTGCTTTAGAAAATATTGGTGGAAGTTCTTAAATATTCCTCTGATTCTATTCCTCCTTTGCACAGAATTTATTATATTCCCTCTAAATTTGGGTGGATCTGGTGGACCTACGCAACAAGAAGGACAATTAGAGAGTTTAAATGTATCAGCTTCAATAGAGATCTCCAATGAAAATTCTGAATTTTCTACATTGATTGCCTCACTTGTGTTTGAACAAGATCTTAATGCTGTTATGAGGTTATTCTTTCGTAATTCTCAGATGCTTTTATGTGGAGAGTTTGGATTTTTCCAGATGTTGGAAAACAGACTCAGGATCGTAGGGAGGTCTTTCTGCTGTTTCATCAGGATATATTATCTCTGGGTGCTTCTTTTCTTTTGGCCTACCCTTGTAAATGTATAGTAAGATATATGGGGGTAAAATATACCTTTTTTCAACCTGAGCAGTTAAAAGCCTTCTTAGATTTAAGAAGATCACTCATGGAATTTCATGAGCAAGTTTGTATAATTGTAGCATGGGGAGTTCATGTTAATGGCTTTTTCTACTTGTATGTTCTTTTACATTAATCAGACCTCCTTGTCTTTCCTGCTACTACCCCCAATTTATTGTGATCTAAGAAGGATTGATAATTTTCTTTGATTATTGAGGTTTTTTTGCTTTTCAATTTTCTGAACCAAGTGTTAAACTTTTATTATTATTTGATAATTTGAAAATAAAATTAATATATATATATATATATATATATACTACAAAGGGGTCCTTTACTAAGCTGAGGCAAAAACTGGCCTTAGCGCACCTTTCACGTTTTTTTCACGCCCTCTGAGACTATTTTTGCTGCAGCTGTAAAATGGTCAATTTTTCCATTTTGTGAATTAATGGCCAAGCACCAATGTTGCCATTAAAAAAAAAATCACTGCATGTGCACTTACCACCACCCATTTTATGGGCAGTAAGGGCTCATGTGGTATTCCCATAGCTGCCAGGAGGGGGGCAGGGGGGGACAAAATTCCCTCCAAGGGGGGCCTGGCGCCGCAGTCCCACCCGACCTCCAGCGTCGACCATCTGCCCCCTGCATTGAAATCGCAGTCTCACCTCCATGAAAGCAGTATGCAGGCTGCAGAACGCCTCCCTTCGGCCATCCTTCCCTCCCTGTGTCCCGCCCTCTTCTGACATAACTTCCGTGAGGGCGGGACACAAGGAGGGAAGGAGGGCTGAAGGGAGGCGTTCTGCTGCCTGCAGCGCTGCTTTCACGGAGGTGAGACTGCGATTTCAATGCAGGGGGCCCGGCCCGGTGGCGGACGGAGGGGGGAGCAGTGGCAGCGACCTCGGGGGCGGGTGGGGTGGTGAGGGTGGCCTTGCCCCGAGCCCGGCCCAGTCTCTCGGTGGCCCTGGGTATTCCTGCACTAACCAGTTAGCGTGTGCTAATGTAAATACACTTAGGGGTATATTCTATAAGTAGCACCTAAATTTAACATGTTTAGGGCTAGATTCTATATGTGGTGCCTGTACATTCTGTGTGTAAAACAATATATGCCTAGGCATATTCTCAAAATTATGCCTAAATTTTATAGAATAGGCTTAAATTTTTGCCCAGTATATAGAATTATGCGGAGCACTTCTCCACATGACCAATGTAGTCATGGCCATTTACGTCATGTTTTACTTGGCATAAATCCCAATGTCTAAATTGGGTGAAGAGCAGATGTGTTCTATAACAACGTGCATAGATTTTAGAACTGCCCACGCCCTGCCCTGGCTGTGCACCCTTTTCAACTATCCTGCTTATAATCGAACGAGAAAAACGCCCAAGTTCCGACCTAAATCTGGAGATGGACGTTTATCTCACAGAAACGAATAACGCGGTATAATCGAAAGCCGAACTTGGATGTTTTGAACTGCACTCCATCGCGGAAGCGTACAAAGTTGACGGGGCGTGTTGGAGGCGTGGTGAAGGCGGGACTGGGGCATGGTTATCACCCGAACAGAGATGGGCGTCTTTCGCCGATAATGGAAAAAAAGTATGCGTTTGTAGCTAGAATTTAGGGCACTTTTCCTGGACCCTGTTTTTTTCACGAATAAGGCCCCAAAAAGTGCCCTAAATGACCAGATTACCACTGGAGGGAATCGGGGATGACCTCCCCTGACTCCCCAGTGGTCACTAACCCCCTCCCACCACAAAAAATGATGTTTCACAACTTTTTATTTTCACCCTCAAATGTCATACCCACCTCCCTGGCAGCAGTATGCAGGTCCCTGGAGCAGTTGTTAGGGGGTGCAGTGGACTTCAGGCAGGTGGACCCAGGCCCATCCCCCCCTACCTGTTACAATTGTGCTGCTTAATGCTTAGTCGTCCAACCCCCCCAAACCCACTGTACCCACATGTAGGTGCCCCCCTTCACCCCTTAGGGCTATAGTAATGGTGTAGACTTGTGGGCAGTGGGTTTTGAGGGGGATTTGGGGGGCTCAACACACAAGGGAAGGGTGCTATGCACCTGGGAGCTCTTTTACCTTTTTTTTTGTTTTTGTCAAAGTGCCCCCTAGGGTGCCCGGTTGATGTCCTGGCATGTGAGGGGGACCAGTGCACTACGAATCCTGGCCCCTCCCACGAACAAATGCCTTGGATTTATTCATTTTTGAGCTAGGCGCTTTCATTTTCCATTATCACTGAAAAACAAAAACGCCCAGCTTACAAATTGTCGAATAAAACATGGACGTCTATTTTTTTCGAAAATACGGTTCAGTCCGCCCCTTCACGGACCCGTTCTCGGAGATAAACGCCCATGGAGATAGACGTTTTCGTTCGATTATGCCCCTCCACGTGACTTCGAATTTATGCGCACCATATTACAGAATATGCATGGTGAGTTGTGCGTGTAAATCTTAATGCCACTGTGCATTGTTATAGAATACACTTCGATTTCTGCACGGAAATTAAGGCATGATAATATAGAATCCTGGGGTTAGCACAATTCCATAAAGAGTATGCATCCTTTATAGAATTACGCTTAGGCATAAACTGTGCCTAACTGTAGGTGCCTGCAATTGGGCCTGCTATAAGCAGGCTTAAATACCGGTACACAAAATCATCTACGGAGAAGCCTCGAGTTACATGATAGACTTGATCGACTTTCCAATTAGAAATACATCCAAATCAACATGACCTTATCTAAATCTACACTATCCAAGTTGCAAAGGACTTAAATACAAAACAACTTACGCATCTAGTTTTTCCTACATAAGCACACAACTGTGGAACGCATTAACAAAATCCTTGAAAACGACGTACGTATGACCCACCTAAACTTCCGGAAATCACTAAAAACCAACCTGTTTAAAAGGCATACTCTGCCGATCCAACTTAAATGCCTAATCTCTGCAACACAACCAAACTAAAGCACATAATGGACATAACACAACTCTTCCATTCTCCGATTCCCTAATGTGGCTGTGCCACATGAACTTGATCTTACCACAACATCACCCTGTATTTGTTCACACCGGAGTCTGCAAAGGCCTCTCCGGTACTATGTAAGCCACATTAAGCCTACAAATAGGTGGGAAAATGTGGGATACAAATGTAACAAATAAATAAATAAATATAGTTAGCGCAGTTTGGCCATATTCTATATCAACATGCAAACCATTTGGTAATGCCCCCAAAATGCCCCATCCACATCCCAAATATGTACGTACATCAAGATTTACGCACACATCATTTTAGAATGATATGCACGTAAATCCTAATTATTGCCAATTAGTGCTGACAATTGGTTGTTATCAACCAATTATCAGTGCTAATTGGCTCATTACTCATTACATAACTCTTAGTGCCATATATAGAATCTGGCCCTTACTGATTAGAGCAGGAAAGCCCACTCTCTGCCTCCAGACACACCCACTCAATCAAAAACGTTCATAGTGCACGGTTAGCATATGCATATTTGGCACTTACCAAAGGACACTTGAGCATGTGCCACAGTATGTCATTTTAAGCTGTGCTAGCCTAACACAGCTTAGTAAAAGGGCCTCGAAATAAAGAGATTTCAAATATAGGGGCAGTAAAAGGCATTAAGCATTTAATGCACGGTTAAAGTGCGCCAACAGGCTACCACAAAACCATTTTCCCTGTTAGTGTGCAGTAAAATGTGCATTAGCTATTTTAAAAAATATATATTTTTGGGAGGGGGTGTGTCATGGGCAAAGAGTGGGCATGGAAGTATTATCCAGTTAGTATATTAGGATTAGAGGGGTCCTTTTACAAAGGTGCGCTAGCGTTTTTAGCGTGTGCTAATCATTAGCATATGCTAAATACTAGAGACTCCCATAGGAATATATGGGCGTCTCTAGCATTCAGCTCGTGCTTATTTTTAGCACACACTAAGAACACTAGTGCACCTTTGTAAAAGGACCCCAGAATGCGCTGACTGGATAACACTGGGTTAACATGGGAGCATTAAGTTTTTTGCACGTACTGCACGTTAATACAAACATTAGTGCATGACCTGCAAGAAAAACCTTGAAAATATGCAACCTCAAACTGACTTTAGTCCACTAAAAAGTTAAGCATATGTTTCCGGAAAGAGAAATGCATTAACTTTTTCCTGAAATCAAGTTTGAAGTTCCAAAGTCTTTGGGCCCTTAGAAGACAAGGCGTGATTATGTGTCATCGTATGACAAGTCATTCTGCCTGATGTGGTATAAAAGAAAATCTAACTCCAACAGCAATGGGCAACTTGGGTGCCTAAAAACATCATCCAGAGATAAGTGGCAACTGGTGCAACCAGATCAAGGCAGGAAAAATGTGATCCCGTACCCTGATCCCTGTCACCAGCTGGCTACTTATTTACACATGCTTTTTATATCTTCCTTTTATTATATTATCAAACATATAAATGGCGAGTGACCGTACTCACTTGCAAATGCGCAGTACAGACTTCCCTCTCTGTCCTGCTCTCGCGTCAAGACGTCATGACGTCAGAGGGCGGAACAGAGAGGGAAATGGAGTCGAATTGTTGGACGCTGCCGCCTGGAAAGGAACATTGCGCGAAACAACCTCCCCCCCCTCCCCGCCCCCCTCCACTGACCTGACAGCGCCTCTCACCTCCGTGTGGAAGCACTGCAGGCAGCAGCAGAGTGATCTGCTGCTGCCTGTAGAGCTCTCACACGGAGGTGAGAGGCGCTGTCAGGTCAGTGCAGGGGGCCTGGCACAGAGGGGGGAGGGAGCGGCGGCAATGAGGGTAGCTGGACATGGGAGGAGGGCAGGGGGGAGAGGCCATGGTTGCTGGACTTGGGGTGAGAGCAGGGCACAGAGGAGGGTTGCTGGACATGGGGGGAGGGGGGGAGGCCAAGGGAAAGAGGAAGATCGCTGGATATGGGGGGGGGGGGGGGAGGATCGGTGGACAGGGTGAGGCCAGGGGAGAGAGGAGGGCTGCAATACTTACCCGTTTTTACGGGCTTAACAGCTAGTTATTATTATAAAGGAATCCTGTGCAGAAGGAAGGGATCCTCAGGAGCTTAGCCTAGAATGGCTGGCAGAGCTGGTGGTTGGGAGGCGGGGCTAGTGCTGGGCAGACTTATATGGTCTGTGCTGGGGCTGGTGGTTGGGAGGCGGGACTAGTGCTGGGCAGACTTATACGGTCTGTGCTGGGGCTGGTGGTTGGGAGGCGGGACTAGTGCTGGGCAGACTTATATGGTCTGTGCTGGGGCTGGTGGTTGGGAGGCGGGACTAGTGCTGGGCAGACTTATACGGTCTGTGCCGGGGCTGGTGGTTGGGCGGCGGGGATAGTGCTGGGCAGACTTATACGGTCTGTGCCAGAGCTGGTGGTGGGAGGCGGGACTGGTAGTTGGGAGGTGGGGATAGTGCTGGGCAGACTTATAGGGTCTGTGCCAGAGCTGGTGGTTGGGAGGCGGGGTTGGTGGTTGGGAGGCGGGGATAGGGCTGGCCAGACTTATACGGTCTGTGCACTGAAGAGGACAGTACAAATAAAAAAGTAGCACATATGAATTTATCTTCTTGGGCAGACTGGATGGACCATGCATGTCTTTTTCTGCTGTCTTCTACTATGTTTACTATGTTTATTACACTTGTACCCCGCGCTTTCCCACATACAGCAGGTTCAATGCGGCTTACATAGTAAAGAAAAAGCATTACAGAGTCCTGTAAGGAGAATATTACAAACTACAATAACAAAATAATAGTAAGGTTTGAAGAAAATATGGGTTGGATATGGGAAGGTAATCAAGGATAGATAAGTAAAAGGAGAGGAGATTGGGAGGGGGATGGGATAGGAAGATGAAGAAGAAACGATTGGAGGATGAGTATAAGGATATTAGGAGACAAGGATAAAGGTATAATCGGTGTCAGAGGCAGTGTCATTGTCAGAGCAGAGTAGAATCAGTGGGCTGATAGGATTAAGTAGGGTCGTTATAGATTTGCAACAAAGTTATGTGACATTATTATTGTGAGTAATATTGATTTTAGCACACATACAACATTAGACTCCTAAATAAATGTAGATAGCGTCAAATATGAATTATACTTTAATTATAGAGGAAAAGCCTCAATCCTGGCATGTGCTCCTTGTGTTGTTATACAACGTTACGGAGCACTGCCTGATCATCACTGGCTCAAAAACCTCTATTAAGTATCCCACTTATATTCTCTTGTTTTAATCAAATTAAGGTTTCATGGGTACTTAGCTGGCTGCTAGAAAAATTTCTGGGCAGTCTCACAAACGGAATACAGTCATATAAACCCCGTCCATGGCCCGACTTTGGCCCAAGTTTCGCCTTCTTCCTCAGGGTCCGTGGGTCAATCGACTGTATCTGTTGAAAAATATATATCATATATTGATGCTTACAATCTTAAATAAACAGTTTTACCTCCAACCTTAGCCTGGTATTCCTTACTTCAATAAGCGCTGAACTCGCTTCTGTGTATAGTTCTCAAGATGGCACTGGTATTTATAATAGATGACATCAGATGCGTTATGTCAGGCTCCACTTACCCAACAGCTGAGCGTAACTGATTTCTACTCATCAAATTCTACACAAATCACCAACGTATATGAGAAAGATAATCTGTTCTATAATATTGATGTTGCAAAAAAGTCAACTCCTGATCTCACTTAAAAGAACTGATTCCATTCGATTCTCATGTTCAATCCGTCGGGCTGTAGAGTATGTAAATGATATATCCATCTTTGCTCTTATGTAATAGGATTAACTTCCTATCACCTCCTTGTATATCCCATTTAATTTGTTGTAAGATGACACATTTCAAGGTATTGAAATATTGATTTTACTATTTTTTGCTAGTTGTTCTAAGTGAACATTCCACTGTCATTGAAGAGGTATTCATTTGTTTTATTTGATTACGCATATGTGTTATCTTATCTCTCTGTATTTACATATATATGTGTACCATTGACCTTGAGTACTGTGTTGAAATTTACCATATGTTACTTTTTAATTTTTATTATGCATCTTTTTACTATATGTTTTTATGAAATGTTTTTTAACATATGTAAATGTTCTTATTTTATTCATTTATATGTGTTTTTATGATAGACTCCTGATATAGGCCTTGTTGGCTGAAACACAGCTGTGTCGGTCTTGTTTGCTTTACAATAAACATTTTGACCATCTGCAGCATCGTCTGCTGATTTTTGAGTCATCTTCGCTGTTGTGTCACCCATTTCCTGCTCTGTGAGGTTTTGTTTCTTCTGTGTATACATCGACCAGATGGCCTGCTACATTCTGACTACACGGGAGAAATTTTAGAAAAGAAGCAGGTAAACCCAAGTAAACTGAATTATAAGAACCTACAGATGCCAAGACCATTTGCAGTAATGCTGTTTGCAAATTATTGAGTTCGAGGAATCATTTCAATTTTCTGAGCATATGAAACTTCCAAAATGAATTTCTCATCACTTGTTTTATATGAGCCTGAAAAGACAACATAGAATCCATCAAAATGCCCAAGTAATTGACTTCCTGTTGCAACTGTACTTGAGGTCCTTTTACACTCACTTCCTCTGGCATCTCAAAAATATTTGGCTTACGCAAAGTCATCCAATTTATTTTCAACCAGTTCAAGCTAAGGCCACTCAAGTAGTAAGTGTAATGAAAGTAGACGATAAATCATTATTCCAAGGCACAAATAATAGCATATTATCAGCATAAATCTGATAGTCCAAACCCAGCTTCCTACATAAATTAAAGAAAGAATGAGTGTACAAATGAAAGAATATCATTGTCAATGCCAAGCCCTGTGGAACTAGTTCGCTTAACTTAAGAAAAGGAGAGGAAGCCTGTGTTCCCAGGCTAATCTGCAGAGATCTATCAATTAAATATGATTGAAACCACTTCATTACCTCTGGACCTAAACCAAAACTGGCCAACCTCTACAATTATAATTAATGCTCTACAGAGTTAAAAGCAGCAGTAACATATATTTATGGCCTTTTTTGCAGGTGCGCTGAAAAACAGACCTGCGCGCGTCCAGTGCACGTGTCTACATCAGCGCAGGCCACTTTTCGGCACACCTTAGTAAAAGGACCCCAAGAGGATTTTCTATTTTTAATTATTGTATTGGCTTATAGGCTGATTTTATTATCTGTTATGTTAACTATTTAAATGTTTTATTGTACTATGCTTTGAGATTAAATGTCAAACAATTTACCAAACTGAATATTAAACTAAACTAAACCTATCAGCTGAATAACAATACATCCCACTGCTGCTCCTTGTGATCTTGGGCAAGTCACTTAATCCCCCACTGCCTCAGGTACAAACTTAGATTGTGAGCCCTCCTGGGACAGAGAAAGATCCAGTGTAGCTGAATGTAATTTACCTCGAGCTACTACTGAAAAAGGTGTGAGCAAATCTAAATAAATAAATAACAGCTTAGGAATTAATTAAAAACAAATCTCACTAAAATGCAACATTCTACAGTGTACAAGGTAGCCTGCCCAAGACAATATGAATAAAACAAACTCTGATAACACTGTCATGATAATGGGCTTTCTGAAGTATGCCTAATTTTTTTTTTTTGTTACATTTGTACCCTGCACTTTCCCACTCATGGCAGGCTCAATGTGGCTTACATGGGGCAATGGAGGGTTAAGTGACTTGCCCAGAGTCACAAGGAGCTGCCTGTGCCTGAAGTGGGAATTGAACTTAGTTCCTCAGTTCCCCAGGACCAAAGTCCACCACCCTAACCACTAGGCCACTCCTCCATAGAGCCTTCAGCACTCTCCAGGCAAAGGTCCTTTGTGAAATAATTCCACTAAGTAGGAGCTACATAGGTAAAGGCCTGAGCTCTGGTCCTAATCCTATGCTGTTGACACAATTTGACAGAAGGAGAACAAAGCCAGAAATTAGCCCCTTACCTAAAGGGATTTGAGAGCAGGAACATCTTTAATTGGTCTGCTGGGTATCCTGGACTCAAGCTGTACTGAGCTTTAAAAGTTAAACAAAGAGTTTAAAATCTTGCTCTAAAGAAAAGAGAGAGCCAGTGAAGGTCTACGGAAATTGACGTGATATGCTTACTTGTGGAACACCAAGAAATTACTGTAATACCTCGGTTTTCGTTGACTTCGGTTATCGTCGATTTTTTCCGTGAAAAATTTGTCTCGGATTTCGTCGGTTGCCTCGGATTTCGTCAGCGTGCCCAGGTGACCTCGCTGCTAATTTTGCAAAAACAAAGGGCGACCCAAGCGTTCTCCTGCTCAGAAATAATTGCCTCAGTTTTCGTCGGCATCGGATTTCGCTGATTGTTTTCGGACGGATTATCGACGAAAACCAAGGTATCACTGTATAGGGCTTCTCGGTTTGGGTCATCAGCAAACTTTTCACAGGGAGATCCACAAAAAGGGAATTACAGTACTCTACCTGAGAAAGGACTAGCGCCTAACTAGGAGTTATCAAAAAGGTTAAGGGCCGTGTCCAAAATTACCCGCAATCATCCATCCAGATAATCTCCATCATGGCGAGATTCAATGATAGCCTATTAATCTTCAACCAGTTAGAATCCTCAGCCACTGTAAAGTGGGAAACAGTCTAGTGTATGGAAATGAAAATGTGGCCTATTCTTCACTGCATAATCTCTCCTCTTAGCTTTGAAGAAGAGACAGAATTCTGCAGTATCACTGTCTGGCTCTGTGGTCACTCTGTTTATCATTTCTGATGCAAGAAATGCTGGGATTTGAGGGCAAACTGACTTGTAAACACTGTACACTGAGAGCTGTTTGAATAATGATTATGCCCAGTGCCACTACTGAACAGGAGTCTTGTTAACAATAATTAGGCCAAATATGCAGATCTGATTGTCTTATAATTGAAACACAATTTATATACTGGTTTGCTGATCTTTGTGCCAGCAGGCAGGAGGAATAGCTTTTGCATTGCAAAATACCGCTGAATTGAATAATATAGAAATTCGGGGAAAGCAGTTTTGAATAAATATGAATTACATATTACATGCTTTATTTTCCCCTCTTATAAAGAAATTGCACTATCAATTTTGTAGAAATCTCATTTTGCTTTTAATGACACCATTTACTATACTCAGTGCGCTGGAAGATGAAGGAAGAGAGCTGGAGGCTTGCATTTATATTACAGATGAACTCAGTAATTCTTGCATAGATTTTAAACTGAACACTTTGGCCAGGAAGTTAGGTGAAAAAGGATGCGAAAATATTTAGTCCCCACCCAGGAAACTTTTCACATCTATTAGAAAATTCTGTATGGAGAACAGATCAGCAAATATTCATAACTTTCTGCTCTTCACCAGAATTTTCCAGCCCATACCTTGCTAGAGGTTTGCACGAGGGTTAATAACGCATGTAACCTTTTAAAAATGTTAATATTTATTTAGCTTTTCAAGATTAATAGTCACAATAAAGATATTGTAACAAACACTATTCGCAATAAGGCACCCTTTTACTAAGGCCTGGTAGGCCTACCGCGGGCCTACTGTGTGGTAAAAGAGCAGTACTGCAGGACATGCTGAGGTGTCCTGTGGCAGCATTCTGCTTAGTGCATGCTAATCCCACCCACAGTCCCACCCACCCTCCGTCGTCGACTGTCTGCCCCCTGCATTGAAATCGCAGTCTCACCTCAATGAAAGCCTCCCTTTGGCCCTCCTTCCCTCCCTGTGTCCCGCCCTCATCTGACGTAACTTCCGTGAGGGCAGGACACAAGGAGGGAAGGAGGGCCGAAGGGAGGTGTTCTGCTGCCTGCAGCACTGCTTTCATGGAGGTGAGACTGCGATTTCAATGCAGGGGGCCCAGCCCGGTGGCGGACGGAGGGGGGGGGGGGGGAGCGGCGGAAACTGTGAGCCCTCCAAAACTAACCAGAAACCCACTGTACCCACATATAGGTGCCCCCTTCACCCATAAAGGCTATGTAGTGGTGTACAGTTAGGGGTAGTGGATTTTGGGTGGGTTTTGGGGAGAGCTCAGCAGACAAGATAAGGGAGCAGTGGTGAGATGTGTACCTGGGAGCATTTTATGAAGTCCACTGCAGTGCCCCCTAGGGTGCCCTATTGCTTTCCTGGAATGTCTGGGGGACCAGTCTACCAAAAATGCAGGCTACTCCTACATCCCAATGGCTTGATTTTGTGCATTTTGCACTTGCACGTTTTTTTTTTTCCAAAATGGACCAAAAAACAAACCATCCAAATCTCAAAACCTTGTTCAAAACAGTATTTAAAAAAACAAAATTAAAAAAGATAGGTGTTTTTCTTTTTTGAAAATGACCTTCTTTCCTATTCAGATTTTGAAGTCGGTCTTAGACGTCATATCAAAAATGCCCCTCCACGTGGTGCAATTGTTGTCTGTGCCTACTTTGGTCCAACTATAGGCATTTATGTGTCTGCTCTAGCCTACTCTGTTCCTAATTGCTTGAATATTGCCAAGCACATTCTATCTTTCTCTGATTGCTTCAGCCATTTCCAGCTTTTAAGAAGCTGAGGTGATTGTTTGTGTCTTGTGGCTTGTTTCCCCGGGAGTAAGA
The DNA here is from genome assembly GCF_901765095.1 of Microcaecilia unicolor. NCBI lineage: Eukaryota > Metazoa > Chordata > Amphibia > Gymnophiona > Siphonopidae > Microcaecilia > Microcaecilia unicolor. The sequence continues at coordinate 34,399,395 of NC_044033.1, read as the reverse complement.
AAATCACTGAGATTTCCTTTTCCTCCTTAGGATTTATCCTATGTTCCCTTGCATCACTCTCTTCTGTGAACCTGAGGACCCTATTGTACCCTCTCTACAATGATGAAAACTCTTCTAAGTAGGCGAGGAACAATAATTCTTTCAGGCTCTGAGCTCAGGAGTGATTTCTTTTTTTCTACCTATCAACCTTATCTCAAAGCAAAGCTTATTGTGGTGGTGAGATCTTGCAGTTCATCTCAAATGCTTCCCACAGCATATTCTGTGAGTTCTCAGCCTGTAAAGTTACATAAGGTTAGGGCAAATGATATGACACTTTGGATATTAAACCCCCATGCTATGTCTAAATATCTGATGCCCTAATAATGTAGGTAAAGTGGTGTGGTAACCAGGGCCGGTCTTAGCAAGTGCGGGGCCCTGTGCAGACCAATTTGGTGGGGCCCCATCCTAGCCCCGCCCCCACCCTAGCTCCACCCCATTGATAAGATTATTCCATTTTTAGAATTTTTTTTTATTTATGAAATTTCAAATAAAGACAAATTAAGCTAAACTTGTACAAAAAAATGATTGAAATAATAAGCACAATGCTATCATCATGAAACCTCCCCGCCCCAGAAATTATTCAGTTCAAGTCCACTACAATTAGTAGTTCCAATTCTCATAACAAAGGAGAAAATAAGGAAAAATATTAAGAAAAGATCCAGCACAGTGCTACAGTGTACAAGGTATGCCAGGAATGCTTTATCTGCCTATGGCTGGAGAGAGATTGAGTGACTCGATGCGGTCCCGGTCCGGGTCGGAGCGGAGGCACGAGGCAGAGTTGAGGCACGCTGAGCGGGGCCCCCTTAGGCGCGGGGCCCTATGTGGCCGCCATGGTCGCCTCTGCCTAAGACCGGCCCTGGTGGTAACTGTATTAGACCACTTTAAAGATTAAGGGGGCCATTTTTACTAAAGCTTGGCGTGTGCTAACATTATTACTTAGGTATAAAATAGGACACGCAACATTTAGCGCGCATTAAGCTTTAGTAAAAGGGCTCCTAAGAAAAAATAAAAACAAAAAAAATTGAAAATAAGATGATTTCTTTTTATTGGACTAACTTAATATGTTTTTGAGTAGCTTTCGGAAGCCAAAGCCACCTTCTGACCTGAAGAAGGAAGCTTTGGTTTCTAAAAGATAGACTTATTTTTCCTTTTTTGTTTGTTTGTTTTATGTTCATTTACTACAAATGCCAAAAAAACTGGAATTTGTTTTTTTTTATTGTTTCAAATATAATTGATAAACAATCTTTATGAAGCCTAAGCTTGTACAAAAAAGTATATAATACAAACATATTAATATGAAGAACAAAACTAATAAAGTAATAATTATTAATATGTAAATATACTCAAGTTCTCATTTTGAATCCAAGATTACCAGTAGTGGAGAAAAAAACAAGAAAAAAAAAGCATACAAGCATTTTTCTGAATGATTTAAGAACCTGTCTAACATCGAAGTGGCATTATTTAACAGAGCTTTAGTAAATGTCAATAATCATTAACATTGTCTCAACCCCTAAGAGCGTTTGGTTACAAGGAATTCTGTAAGCTGGAATGGCTCAAAAAACATATTTAACTGATTGGGATCTGACTATACATTTACAGGGGTATCGGGTTTTCTTTTTTTTTTTTTTATTAGTTTAATATTTATTGAATTTTTTGAGTTCACCAGAACCACCAGAAAAATAAAATCACTGTATATTTCAAACAGAAATGACCATATAGCTTACATGTTCTATCCAGAGACAGCACAGAAGAATATTTAAAAAATCACTGGAAATTGGGTGGGCATTATCCATCTTGGACTAGACTCAGTGTGCGCTGAACGCTATTCTATAAACTGCGCTCTGAGGGGGCCCTTTTACAAAGCCGCCATAGCAGGGGCGTATCTGGACTCGGGCGGTAGGGGGGGCCAGAGCCAGAGGGAGGGGGCACATTTTAGCCCCCCCCCCGGCGCTACCGATCCCCCCCCCCCGCCATTTCCGGACCCCCCCCTCGCCACCAATGACACCCTCCCCCGCTGCTGTCACTTACCTTTGCTGGCGGGGGACCCAAACCCCCCGCCAGTCGAGGTCCTCTCTTCCATGCAGGCTGCGCCGCTGCAAGTTTCAACGCTTCCTGTTCTTCTGAGTCTGACGTCTGGACTGCTTATGCCTGGTCCGTCTGTAAAAAGTCTAAAGCTGTTCCAGCTGGATATGCAGTGCCTTAAAAGGTGGAGGACAAAACATTTTCTTAAACTTATTTGACAGCTTTTTAATTTATTTGAAAGCTTCCCATATCTAGATATAAATATCATAACATAAAAATTGAATATCACTAAAACAGCTTAAAGCATTAATGTGGAGGAGTGGCCTAGTGGTTAGGGTGGTGGACTTTGGTCCTGAGGAACTGAGTTCGATTCCCACTTCAGGCACAGGCAGCTCCTTGTGACTCTGGGCAAGTCACTTAACCCTCCATTGCCCCATGTAAGCCGCATTGAGCCTGCCATGAGTGGGAAAGCGCGGGGTACAAATGTAACAAAAATAAAATAGATACTATTGGAGGTTCTACATGGAATGTTGCTACTATTGGAGTTTCTACATGGAATGTTGCTATTCCACTAGCAACATTCCATGTAGAAGGCTGCGCAGGCTTCTGTTTCTCTGAGTCTGACGTCCTGCACATACGTGCAGGACATCAGACTCACAGAAGCAGAAGCCTGCGCGGCCACATTGGTGATCTGCAAGGGCCGACTTCTACATGAAATGTTGGAATAGCAACATTCCATGTAGAATCTCAAATAGTAGCAACAGTGGAGGTGTGGCCTAGTGGTTAGGGTGGTGGACTTTGGTCCTGAGGAACTGAGTTCGATTCCCACTTCAGGCACAGGCAGCTCCTTGTGACTCTGGGCAAGTCACTTAACTCTCCATTGCCCCATGTAAGCCGTACTGAGCCTGCCATGAGTGGGAAAGCACGGGGTACAAATGTAACAAAAAAACAAAAAGATGTAGCTGGTAGGAACAGTACTTATAAACTCTGGGGGTCTTTTACAAAGTGCCGATGCAGGCTTACTGCTCGCTAATTTGGAACTACCGCTGGGCTACCGCAGCAGTCCGGCGGTAATTCCCACCCCCAGCACGTTCCACTTCCCACGCTACAAAAATATTTTAATTTTTGTAGTGCCGGTGTTTACCCGACGGTAATCAGGCAGTGCCGTGTGCTGCCCGGTTAGCGCAGGAGCCCTTACCAACATAAAATGGTGGCGCTGCAGGTGGTTCACTTGTTGCATGGCCATTTCTTAAAAATAAAGACAGCCTTTTACCTGCTGTGGTAAAAGGGGGCCTCAGCATGCGTCAGAAATACGCACTGAGACCAGCACAGGCCCCCTTTAACTGCATTTTGGTAAACGGTCCCCTCTGTATTTTGTGCTCATTTTTCTACGCTGTATTATACAATACAGATGGCCACATTTCAGTGGCGTAGTGAGGGGGCTGCCACCCGGGGCGGGGCGGTTCGCCGTTGCATCCCCCCCCCCCGGGTGCAGCACGATGACATACCCCCCCCTCGGCGCATCAACACCCCCCCGACCCAGTGCCCACCCTCTTTCGTCCAACCAGCTCCTTACCTTTAAAAAAATATCGGAATCCGAAGCGAGGCGCAGCGCCTTGCGCCTCCACGTAAAAGAAATGTGCACCGTCTCATCGGGCCTTCCCTCGCTCTGTTTGTCCCGCCCTCCGCTGAAGCAACTTCCTATTTCCGCAAGGGCGGGACAGGCAGAGCGAGAGAAGGCCCGATGGTGTCGATGCGCCGAGGGGGGAGGAGCTGGCAGGGAGCACCCCCCCCCCCGAACTGACACCCGGGGCGGACCGCCCCTCCCGCCCCCCCTTGCTACACCACTGGTGAGGATATCCTGTTTCCTGATGGGTTCATCTTAACTGTTGTTGTAGTTTAACTTGGGATGCCTGGTGTTAAAAAGATGGTACATATTGAAATTAAATGGAAGTAAAATTAAACTCTCCTTTCACTGGGGCACATAGAATCACGTCTTCATCTGTTTTGTAGAAGTTTACATTTTAGATACACAAATGGATTATTCTGTTTTAAGGCATGTTTCAGGGACAAGTGGTTTTATAAGTCAAATTAAAAATAAAAATTTTGTTTTGTGCAGATCTGTTTTGTTTAAATATAACTAAATGGGCTATAAGTCCCTAATGCAGTCCATTGATTTTCTTATATTTTGTTCTTGTGATGACTTATACTGTGCCAAAACTGAAAACTCTTATCTCTATCTGGTCGATAATGAAAGGCGCTCATTGTGAACACTATCCTCCCTAAAAGTCTGTTTTGTGGCTGTACACGAGGAATTGTGATATTGAATAAATAAATGTACGTTTGTATTTTTTATTTTATTTTTCTTACATTTGTACCCCACGCTTTCCCACTCATAGCAGGTTCAATGCGGCTTACAATCCCTAGTCATGCATCCAAAGTTTATATAATCCTTTCAAGAAATCTAGTTAATTGTTTACCTTAATAGTGGAACAAAACCACAGAGGCATGGTATGGTTGCATTTTCAATATGGCAATACTACGGCCCAGTTAAGGAACAGGTTATTTTGAGTTAGTCTTCACTGGACCAAACTTGCTTTCCCCACCATTCAGCTGAATAGGCAGTGTCTTAAGAAGATGGAGGATAAAGTTTGTGGGTTTTTTTTACACACATTAAAGTCGGGTTCAATGTGGCTTGCATTTGAAAATACAGTGAGACAGAATAATAGAATCCAGTTATATCATGGGAGCAAATAGATGGATATGTCTGAAATGTTTAACAAAGTTGAGATTAGCATATATACTTAACTGGGCATTTAAAAGTCTGTACTTTAATGATGCCACATGTTCAGAAATCATAGCCATAAGTATAGACAATTATTCAGATATTATCACATGCATACACACATTATGAAAGTAAACAACAGCTTCTATAGAGTATATCCAAAACAAATTTTTATTTTCTCATTTCCATCATCCAAAATTCCAGACTGCAGATGTACAGATTAGCAGGACTCAAAGCAGTCCAAAACAAGTAAAGTCAGAAAAACACAGTTTATACCTAATTGTTCCACTATCCTTAGCATTCACCTTTGGGTTTAAAAAGCAAAACCATGTGCATGTAAGGACTGGATCAATGAATTAAAACAAAGTTTAAAGCAAATGCCCTTATTATGTAATACTTGGTAGCAATAATGAAACAGTGATGGAATATTCATATAACAAGCAGCCTGAGGCAACAGATTTATTTTCCATTGAACATAATTAACTTTGTATGAACTTGGTGGCTAATAGTGTGCTGAACTGGACAATTCCCTCATGAATAGGTGGGATAATGTGGGGTACAAATGTAATAAATAAATAAATAAATAAATGTTGGCACATTTAGACTGACTCTGGACTTCTGCATGAAGGTAGCTCTGCCCTCATTATTCAATAGCTGTCTTTTAAATAGTAGTAATAAAAAATATCAAGTGCATTTTTATAATATACCACTGCAATCCACAAAACAAAAGAAGCAGTTTCCCACATGCCATCTTTTTTTTTTTAATCTAGGCACAGGAAAAAATAGATTTTAAATGCTCCCAGGTTTCAACCTAATTCATGTTTGATGTGGGATATAAATGCCACAAATAAGTAAATAAATAGAAACTCTAAACGTTGAGCATCCAATTTTCATAACATGATGTCTGTTTTAGTGGCCTTTTACCAGGAGAAAAAAAATATCTGAATGAATATAACACGTACTAGGGTGTTCCTGTAACCAGCCCCTCCAAACGACACACTAATTACAATTTATAATAAATTACTACTCTACCTATGAAAAGTTATTCTGTTATTATACTTCCTCTGTGTAAATCCGTATGCTGCACAAGCTGGCATGTTTGAAAATATAAGTGAGATTAAATAAAAATGCTACCAACATTAAAGAATGACAACGTGGATGCAGCAGCTCATAGGTTTATTTGCTATGTTTTGAGTGCACTGGGATGACGACTGCGCAAGGAAGGGGAAACAGCTAACCTAATTGGCTTCAACTTTTTGACATCATCCCGTCTCCTGTTTTTATTCAACCTCCTTGGGCGGTGGCATATAGAGCTGAGAGCTTGGGTGACTCATGTCCCAAAATATTGGGGGAGCTCCAGCAGCCACAGCACCCACAGAGGAGGTTCCTATGTCTGTGGGGATATTCAATGGCACTCTCTGGTTAAGTTGCTTTTTTTAAAATTATTATTATTACATTTGTACCCCGCGCTTTCCCATATAATGCAGGCTCAATGCGGCTTACATAGTAATTTGAAATACAAAGTTAATAGAATTTTAATAAAACAGTAGTAAAACAATGTAAAGTTGGGCGTAGTAGTGTATGATATGTTGAGCTAGATAATATATGACTAGGATAAAAGAGGGTAGACAGGATAGGATAGTGTAATTTGGGAGAAATTTGGAAGATAGTGTAATTTGCTTTGAATATCAGACAGTGGCGTAGGAAGGGGGGCGGTGGGGTGGTCCGCCCCGGGTGCACGCCACCAAGGGGGTGGCGTCTCCACTGGTTCCTTGCTCCCTCTGCCCCGGAAGAGGTTACTTCCTGTTCCGGGGCAGAGAGAGCAAGGAACCAATGGAGCCGACGCAGCTCCCAGCGACGTGGACTCGGAGGCGGATCGGCCCTCCCACCGCCCCTTGCTTCTAAAGTAAGTAACAATGTGCTCCCGGGGGGAGGATGCGCTCCAGGGGGGTGGGTGTGTGCCGAGGGGGGGCGCCGTGCTGCACCCGGGGGGGGGGGGGGTGCGCAGCAGTGACCTGCCCCGGGTGTCAGCCGCCCTCGCTACGGCACTGATATCAGACCCATAGGGACTAATTCTATAATAGTGTACCAATATTTGGGTGCCTACTTGCCTTTATAGAATTCTAGCGTAATTGGACACATACCTGCATATTTATTTATTTATTTATTTATGACATTTATATCCCACAGTATTCCCACCCATAGGCAGGCTCAACGTGGCGTACAACAATTAATAAACAAACAATAGTACAAAGTACAGTAGACAAGGTCACAGGAGAGAGAGAAAACAATGAGGGAGGAGGTATGTGCTTAGGCATGAGCAAGTACACCAGTTATAGAGCTGACATAAATGTGTGTACCTAAGTTCTAGTGATATGTGGTTAACTTATAGTATTCTGTAAGTTACACATGTAACACTGCCCCTGCTCCACCCAGATTCTGCTTATGATATACCAACCTGTAAGATATGCACTATATAAGATACATGTATAGTTACAGAATAGCAAATAGGTGCATATTTGGCATTTACATATATATGTGCACATATACACACATATATGCCTGTGAGGGGGTCTATAGGAAGCTACCACTTCCCCTTAATGATACTCACTCACAGAGGTAGAACCACCTTAAACTTCACATTCCTGTCTAGGGGGAAGGGATGCGGGAGGGGCGGAGCCAGGAGGACATGGTCCATGGACTGGGAGTATAAAAGCTCAGGGCACAGCTAGGTTGAGGAGGCCCAGAGGGAAGCAACGAAGCCTCACTGCATATGCCTTCGCCATGTATGTGCGAACTGTAACCAGGACAGGTAGACCAAGTTCAACTTGGGACTTTGCAGAATTCTTTTTGACCTGGCCAGATGCAGGCCAAAATATGTTATTTGCTAAAGATTGATCTGGTACCTCTGGGGACCATGGCTAGAGTCAAGTGGAGAGACAATAGTGCACACCGGGGCCCTGCAGGAGCAGGCCCCAAGAGGATGTTCTCATATCTAAGGTGTAGTTTATGTTTATCTTCCCCCATGCCTGTGAACTGAACAGGAACCCTTACCCAGCACCTTTAATAAACTATTATTTTTGTGTTCACCTTTATCCAATTGTGTGGCTTTGTTTATCAGGGCTCCGGCCCACCCTCAGTCACGTTACCCACTTACTAAGATACTGCACATATTGCAACCTTGATATTTTGTGATACCTTCTCTGGGACTATCATTAAAAAGATATTACATGTACCAAAACATCCTTTTTATTGGTCCAATTGAAGTTATCAAAATCTCCAAAGATTCAAGTTTTCTGCAGGATCGATAGGACTGCTGGAATTCTGTTCTACTGCAAATACTATAGCAGAAGTTAAAAAAAAACCTATAATTTTATAAAAGTTCTTGTGCAAATAGGATTAATATGGAGATTCGCTGTCTGTTAGAGTAATTCAATTTATGGTACTGTAATTGTTTCTCTTTTCAAAGAAATGACAGGTTGTTGTTTTTTTAGAGCTCTAGAACATTTACTTGAAACTCCTCAGCTTGTCTGGGATTGTGTTTCTGCTGCAATCTTCAGTCACACTTCCACCTCCTCTCACCTCAATTCATTTAGATCATCCTTTACTTTCATGGCCATCACTCCTCCTCCCAGCATTCTCATTCTCCGCATGAATATTGTTCTGAAACACATCCTTGTCTTTAGAGTTATTTGGTTAGGGTAATTTTCTAAACAGCTTGGGTACTTTCAAAGACTGTGAATCCTCTAACCCACAGACCTTACATCAATATAAAAGTACCCTGAGAATCACCTAGGGAAAAACTAGCTGCCAGGGATTGCAAATACTTTTTATTCAAATACTTTGCTTTCTAAATAATGCATGTAAGTTCTCAGAATGCATAATTTCGCGTGTTGTAACATTCCCTGTCCTCACTCTATTCCTCTCTCCTGGACCACCTATGACAAAAAAGTATGTACATTATAGAGCAACTTTTGAACATTTATACCTAAAGAGCAATTTTTAGACAGCATTTTATGCAGGTAAATAAACCATTTATCTATATAAATAACTTAAAAATAATTTTTCTGATGAATTCGCTCCTCTTGTTTTCTAAGAGGCCCTTTTTTCTAAGCCGTGTAGGCGCCTATGAGCGCCCAACACATTCCAATTTGGAACTATCGCTCGGCTACCACGTGGCCCGGGCAATAATTTCATTTTTTACATGTACCCACTACGTGCACTGGAAAATTTCCGGCACGCGGCACTAACCAGGCAGTAATCGGCATTGTACGCACTGATGATTACTGCCCAGTTAATGCGTGAGACCTTACCGCTAAGTCAATGGGCGGCGGTAAGGTCTCAGGCCCAAAATGGACACGCGCCAATTTCATTTCGCTGCACGTCCATTTTTGGCCCCAAAAAAAGGCCTTTTTTGCAGGTGCGCTGAAAAATGAACCTGCGCGCGTCCAATACACGTGTCTACATCAGTGCAGGCCATTTTTCGCGACATTGTAAAAAGACCCCTAAACTAGCAATTCTCACTTAAAAGTTTTCATTATTTGTGAGTAGGGACATTTCTTCTTTCTCTTGATTTTTTCTATCTCCTCAATCTTTTTCACCCTCCCCACATTACCTCCAGGACTCCTTTTTATCTGCTCTTAATTTATGATATTACTTAAATATAAGATCATAAGAATAGAAGAGTTGACCCCTCCCCCCCCAAAGATGTGACAGTGACAGTAGACACCAGGCTGTATGACAGCTCAGATATTATGGGCATTCCTAAGAAAGCAGCAAGCAAGTGGATGGAGTAGCCTAGTGGTCAGTGCAGTGGACAGTGACCAATTGAACATAGGTTCAATTCCCACTTTAACTCTTTAATTTCAGTACAAATATGTGAGCCCTCCTGGAACATATACTTGCAAGCCTGAGGTCTATTGTAGTGGTGGACTCTGCTGCGTGACTCATTTTCCGCCAAAGTCGCTATGCTCACATTAGCCCTCTCCTTAAGTCACTTCACTGGCTCCCTATCCGTTTCCGCATTCAGTTCAAACTTCTCTTGTTGACCTATAAGTGCATTCACTCTGCTGCTCCCCAGTACCTCTCCACTCTTGTCTCTCCCTATGCCCCCTCTCGGGTACTCCGTTCTGTAGATAAATCTCTCTTGTCTGTCCCCTTCTCCTCTACTGCTAATTCCAGACTCCGTTCTTTTTATCTTGCTGCACCTCACGCCTGGAATAGACTTCCCGAGCCTGTACGTCTAGCCCCATCTTTGGCCGTTTTCAAGTCCAAACTTAAAGCCCACCTCTTTACCACTGCTTTTGGCTCCTAACCGCTACTCACTTGCCCTGTCCTTTTATCCTCTTCTCTTTATTCCCTTACCCTTTTGTTCTGTCTGTTTGCCTGTCTTATCTAGATTGTAAGCTCTCTGAGCAGGGACTGTCTTTTTGTGTATGGTGTACAGCGCTGCGTGTGCCTTGTAGCGCTATATAAATGATAAGTAGTAGTAGTAGGTTTTCTTCTTTCCTGGAAGGCTCACCATACAATGATGTAACCCTACTGGAAAACCTTCTTGGACTCCGGGTGGGATTAGTGGATTTTCCTGGGAGTTACTGAAGAAGCAGCCTGTCAAATAGACTGACCAGGCTGAGAAGATGGGGGTGATATACCACTGGGGAGGAGCCTAGTGGACTTAGGATTGAATATTTTCATCACAGAAGGGGTGGAGCTGTAGCTGAGTACAGTAAATGATTGTTGACGAGAAATATGATTGACAGAATTTGTCTAATGGAGCTGGGTTCAGAGTGATAAAAATGTTAACTCGAACCTATGCTGGGTCTTTGGTTGTCCGTACCCCCACCTAGAGCCAAGGAACTGAGGGGGTGTCACGAATTGGGAAAATAAGCGGCTGAGAGTGCAGCAGTAACCGTTTCTGGCCATTAGCAGGAGTGATTTAACACAGAGTGCTGTTCCTCCTAAGTGGAGGGACAGGGAACCAAGAGTCTGACAGGAGCGCCTTGCAGGGAAGTGACGTGCTGGCAGAGGATGTGCCGTTGAGGAGAACCACACCTTGGTGAGAGGACAGAAAAAGGAGGTCTGATCGGGGAGAGTGTCTGGCTTAGGGAAAGTTCCCAGCGGGACACAGTGTAGTGGCAAGGAATACAGTCACAGTTGTTCTGCCAAATGAGAAGGGAGAGTGACATAATTTGTGGGGAATGATGACCATCTCATTCCTGACCCAGTGAAATTTGTTCTTGCGTCACACTAAGAGTTGTGAACTGTTTGAAACAGTATAGACTGTCTACTGTTAATTTTCATACCTTCATTAAAGTTGGAGAATTTTTTTTATAAAGATGGGTGTGTGAGTCCTATTGTTAGAGGTAAGAGCAAGAAGAACTGAGTGGTGGGAGGAGGACCTTCCCGACCTACCGAAGTTCTCTCTGGCCCTAGCCTACACCCTATTTCATCCTCTCTGTGGGGGAGGTGCCAAGCAGTAGGACAGTGACTGAGAAGAGACACCCCTCCCCCTGGGGTCCAGGTTACATAAAATGGCACCCAATGTAGGGCGAAGAGAGAGACTATTTTTTTCTCACACACTGGAAGCAGCATTGGAGCTCTTGTGGAGCGGGGAAGAGTCCAGAAGTGCTGGAGGAACCCAGGAGGTCAACCTGTTCTGTGGGCCAATCGAGCCACAGCATCTGCCTAAGCCATGTGAGTAGCTGGGATGTACTGGACAGGAAAACCAACTTGAAAAATATGGCTCTCGTTCCTGCCCTTGGTGGCAAGGAGGCGGAGGTATGCCCTCAACAGGTTTGGGGATCGTCTCAACATCAGAACATGTATGAGCGAGGTGACCGAAGTGCACAAGGGAGAAGGAGATAATTACTGCAGCCTAGGCACGCCATGACATGTGGAATTTTGGAAAAGAGAATGTGAGTACCCTGTCTGTGTGAGTGATATAGAGTGGAATGCGATTTCTACCCTCCCGGGTGTGATGGCTCAGAGACTGAAAAACAAAATTGAACTCACTGTGGAGGATGGGGAGAACATCGGATTAGTTTTGTGTTCTAGGTGCGACACCCACAAAGACCCAGTAGTTATTCAACTTTGCTGCTACCAGTGCAAAGAGCAATTCTATGTGCGGGAGGCCAGCTTAGATGCCTCCGGGCTTGAAGGGGTTGTGGCGAGAGGATATCCAAGACGTGCTAACATCTGGACCAGGATTTGTGAAATGTGGAGAGCCAGGTCTCCCAACTGTTGGAGAAAACGAGTGCTTTGGGGGAGGAATCTGTGAAATTAGTAAGCTCCTGAGACAGACTTCACCTAAGTTGGAGAGAGCCATACCAAAGGGAGAGAATCCAGCAGTGAGAGTGGGTCCTACTACCCTCCCTGATCACGTCAGAGGGAAACTCGAGAGGTCCTCTTTGGAGGCCCCTGCCAGATATTGAGGGAATTTAGGGACCCCACGCTGTGTTTTCAAACATCTGCTTGGCTACAGGGATGGTGGACCCAATCACGCCCACTAAATTAGCAGCCGAGTGGACTGTGACACCTGCCAGGTGGACAGGCTGCTCAGAGGAGTGAGGGTTGGGTGTGGTTGTTCCAGTGATGCTGATAGCCGTCCTCGTGTGGCTGCCAAAGAGGCAGAGACTTGACTACTAAGTGCACCCATCCCCGCAAAATATCTGCGGGGCCCCCTGGATCGAACTGGGGCGAGCAGGGGGTGAGAAGCTATCCAAGCTGAGTTGTGAAGTCTGCTACCTCAAATGCCTGGTATGGGACATGTGGCAGTTATGGTATCCCTATGTCCCACTCCAGCTGATGAGTGTGGTGGAGATACAGAGAATGACATGGATCCGTGCACAGTCCAGAGTATCCCACAGGGCGGGAGCACATCACTCACCAGTATTGGTAGTGGCAGGTGGGCTGGTCAATCCACAAGCATTATGTGGAGGTGGAGAACTCTGGATATGAAAGGAAATTTTTTTGTGTCAATTGTACTCTGCCGGGTGGGGGTGGGGTGCTAGTGTGAAAGCCCAACCCAAGTGGCACAAGTGATAAACTGACTGTAAGAAGGAAGACACAACTTGTGGGAGTGGAATAATCATTCCAGTTGGGCAGGGGAGGGGTGAGATAGGAAAAATTACTCTACCAAGGAAGAGAATTCAGTAACTAGTTTATTAATTGAAGTGAGAAATTTACAGTGCCATTTATTACATTTGTACTGAGTTAAAGGCGGGGATAGGGCTGGCCAGACTTATACGGTCTGTGCCCTGAAGAGGACAGTACAAATAAAAAAGTAGCACATATGAATTTATCTTCTTGGGCAGACTGGATGGACCGTGCAGGTCTTTTTCTGCCGTCATCTACTATGTTACTATGTTAATAGGTAATGACTGTTGAATATATTCTTTCCAGGTTGTGTATCGTTGAAGAGAAACTGAAGAACAATGTGTTAAAGGGAAAAATGGAAAACCCAAGAAAACTTTTGAGCTATCCAAAATTTCACCCACTTAGCTATGGTGTTAGACATTCAGGGGCCCAGGGGAGGGGGCCCCAAAAGCTGGCCATCAGCCTATGCCTCCTATAGCTTGAGGTAGGTTTGGGGCCCTCTATGGTATGGGGGCCCAGGGCAATTGCCACCTCCTGACGCAGCCCAGAATGCCAGCACTGAATACTGCCGACACCCGCATACCTGCCGGCTTCTCCCCAATGCCACCCTTTATACCGTTCCTGATCTACTCACTTTATTGATGGACGGTCAGAGCTGATATTCAGCAGCAATGCCGAGTTAAGTGCTGTTGAATATCAGCAGTTGGGAAGCCATGAACAATTTGAGCAGGCCGGAGCCTCTTCTGATTACTTAAATCACTTTGTCACTTTGAATATTAGGTGGATTGTGTCTAAGGGGGAGGGGGGGGGGGGGAAGAAATGAACATGGGCTACCGTTTTGATGGGTTATTTTATAAAGATATATGGATATCTATGTGTCTTTACAAAATAATCTCAAAATAAGTGCCTAGATCCTGTGCTAAAATAGCATGACTTGTGATAGAACAATCCATCTTAATGGTAGTCAACATTGATAGCTTCTCCTCTAAATATACTCGTAATTTAGGAGCATAAATTTAGGAGCATAGCCTTTATAGAATAAGGCCCTAAACGCTTAAGTGGAGAGGTCGCATGTAAATGTAGGCACCACCATTTGCATCAGCCAAAACATGGTGCAAAGTCTGTGCCTAAATTTACATATGGAGCACCCGTATTCTGTAATTATGCATGTAACTCAAAACCACACCCCTGTTCCAACCCAAAACACCCATGACCCTCCTATTTCTGCAAACCTAAATTTATGCATGTTAGTTCCAGTTAATTCTAATTAGTGCCAATAATTCCTTGTTAAAAAGACAATTATTGGCACTAATTGGCTCATAGACATGATATAAATGTTAGTCTGGTTGTGAGCCCTTGGGCCCCGGCCGAGGCCTAGTATAGGGGTTAGGCCAAGGCCGAGGGTGGGCTGAGCAGGCACTACACACTACCTCAGCTACCAAGCCCTGTACACACACGCAGCAACCAACTTGCACCTCCAGAAAAGGGAAGATAGGGCAATCAGGCGGGCCTCATGGCCTAACGGGAACCGATTCATTCAGAATTCAAGCATGCGGGCCTCACGGCCTAACTGGAACTGACTCATACTTAGGGAGGGGAGAAAGAGACTAAATAAGGGGTCCCCCACGGGGACCGGAGCAACAGCAACACTCTTGGTGCTGGTAATCAAGGAGAAAGGGAAGCATACAAAGAAACACATCAAGCTGTAGCCCACCACACACAAAGAAGGAGAGGGACTGAAATATAAGATACTGTAGGCAGAGACCCTCAGCAGACAGGGAAGGAAAAAGTCTGCAAAACGGAGTGTGGAGCCTAACATGCACGCCCCACACAGAACGGGACAGTGCTCTGTAATACAGGAGAAGAAGGCTTCAGCTGGCGGGGGGTTGGGGACCCCCACCAGCAAAGGTATTTGTTTTTGCGGGGGGAGCAACGAGGCAGTGAGGGGAAGTGGCAAGGAGGTGAGGGGGAGCAACGAGGAGGCAAGGCGGTGGGGGGGGGGGGTGAGGAGGCGAGGCATGGCGGTAATCAAAATGTGCCCCCAACCTCAGGCTTTGGCCCCCTCCCACCGTGAGGGCTGGCTAAGCCCCTGCTGTGCGGCAATCCGGAACTACCGCCGGCCTAACGCGGGCACAGATGGTAGTTTCACCACCAGCGCATGGCATTTCCAGCACTAACGGAAATATTTGAAAAATATTTCTGCATGGGGTTACCCTGTGGTAATCAGGCAGCACTGCGCACTGGCCAGTTACCACTGGGCTAGCATGGGAGCCCTTACCGCCATCTCAATGGGTAGCAGTAAGTGCTCGCCCCGCATGGCAATCTTACCACATGGTCATTTCTTTTTTCTGCCTTTTTACCCACTGTGGTGAAAAGGGCCTCAGTGAGTGGCAAAAATGGCCGCCGCACTAGCGCAGGGCCCCCTTTACCACAGCTTTGTAAAAGCCACCCCCCCCCCCCCCCCCCCAGTTAGCAGTGATATGCAATCTGTTAACCAGGTAATTGTGCAGGTAAAGGCAGGACAGCAAAATGCTGAATATCACCAGTACTCAAATAAATACTGGTGGCTCATTTATACGGATGCTCAGCCCGGTACAGCCCGTGCTGAAAATCCAGCTTATAAAGAGCCCATGACAAGCTGGTGTTTAACAAACCCTGACTGTTGTGAGCTCAGTATTATCCCCTTTGTAACATGCGATGCAGGTTTACTTCCTGGTTTACATTTAGTTCTGATACCGTGCTGACACCGTGAAAATAATACTTATCCCATAGGTCTGTAGGGCAAAGCAAATCACCTTGAAAAGCAAAAACATACCATCCTTGCCCACCACAATAAAATTATTTAAGAGAAAACCAGCAAAGCAGTTGAATAATATTATATCAGGTACAAGTATTGCACGAGGAAATGACCTTTAAGTATCAAAAGCTTTAGATGCTCCTTACACAGAGAAGTTTTTATTGCCTAATATCATGTTACTACAAATTAGAGTATCTGCACTTTTTTTTTTTTTTGGAAAGCTGGCTCCTCATTCTATATAATAAAACTCACCCTCAACGTTCTGAGGACACTGACGTCACTGTCAGGTCCTCCGGGCACTTCCTTTCGGTTCGAAGCCTTCGTGGTGGTGAAGCCACCGAAAACACTGTGTTGGGGCCCCGCCCTCACGTCAAACCTGATTCTGAGGACACTGACGTCACTGTCAGGTCCTACGGGCACTTCCTTCCGGTTCGAAGCCTTCGTGGTGGTGAAGCCACCGAAAACACTATGTTGGGGCCCCACCCTCGCGTCAAACGTGATGACGTTGAGGGTGGAGCAATGTCAGCAGATTGAAGGTGGCGTGCCGAGGTCAGCAACAATGGCGGATGAACGCCGACAGGGTGAGTAGGGAGGGGGGGGGGGGGAGGTCCGGAAGGAAACCGTGCTACCGCCCGTTTCATTGCTGCAAGAAATGGGCATGTTTTACTAATTTTAAATAAAAACCTCAAAGCACACATAGTCCAATCGTTTATGTTAAACTGACCAAGATAAAATATTACATTTTTTGGGCCATTTGTTCTGTGCAATAGGAAGGTTAACTGCCTTAAAGTGTACCTAGACGTACTCTTTTAAGTGAAAGATTTGTTTTTTGACATTGCTCTTAAAAGTATTGATCGTTCAGAGACTCCGAACAACCAAGAAAGCACAACCACAGAGTATCTATTAAAGAATTCATTGTTTCTTGTTCTTCAGAAGCTGTGAAATCTTGCAAGGGCAGCAGGATATTTCAGCAGTCAGCACTCTACATATTAGCACTGCAGTAAGCTGTTCATCAAAGGTCTGGCCTCTTAAGAGGTAAAATCATAGATGCTCCTATGATGCTCTTTGGTCATATCATATCAGATAAATTAAATCTTTGCTTGCAGATGAGCATTTCTTCTAAAGCTGTTACAAATTGTTATCTTAGGTATTCAGATATCGAATGTTAGACCCTGGTTGTCAATCCTATATAGCAGAATAAGCAGACCACCAAAGGAAATACAATAAAATTCATACTGAAAAAGTATTTGAGATAATTTGAAACTATTTTAAATATTCTTTCACTAATAACATGTTACCTGATTTCTGCGAGTAAAGTATCACATATCCCATACACATATGAAAATGAATATACAATTAACTAAAGTGCATATGACATCAATCGGTGGATGTCATATAATTAACTAATATTTAACACTGATCAGTAATACCTTGGATTTCAAAGATTAGACTTTCTACATTTTCTGAAACATGCCTGTATCTATGGTTTACATATATATATAAGAGAAGGACCCTATTTTGAACAGATAGGGCTTGATTCTATATATGGTGCCCAAAAAAAATCGGCACTGAAAAAAGCGCTATTCTGTATGCCGCACTTAAAGTTAAACGCGGTGTATAGCAGGGGTGTAGCTAGGTGGGGCCATGGGAGCCTGGGCCCCCATAGATTTGGCCCTGGACCCCCCTGCCGACGACCCTCTCAACCCCCCTCCCGCCGCCAACCTGCCGTCGCCTACCTTTGCTGGCGGGGGACCCCAACCCCCGCCAGCGGGGCCCTCTTCTTCCTTCGTTCTGTTTCTGAGTCTGACGTCCTGCATGTATGCAGGACGTCAGACTCAGAAACACAACAAAGGAAGAAGAGGACCTCAGCTGGCGGGAGTTGGGGTCCCCTGCCAGCAAAGGTAGGCAACGTCGACGGCGGGGGAGGGTTGGCGGCGGGAGGGGGGTTGAGAGGGTCGTCGGCAGGGGGGGTCAAGGTGGTGGTGGTGACGGTGGTGGCAGAGGGGGGCGGCAATGGTGGGGGGGGGGGGCGGCAAGGGGGGCTAAAATGTGCCCCCTCACCTCGGGCTCTGGACCCCCCTCCCTCCGAAGTCTGGCTACGCCCCTGGTGTATAGAATGGAACTTATGCCTGTGAATCGTGCCTAACTTTAGGCACGGTCATTTGCACCAACTGAGGCATAGTGCAAATGTACTTGCCTACATTAGACATATATCCCCGTTATTCTATAATAACACACGTTAATTTTAGGAATGCACCCATTTTGCCCATGACCCTCCCATTTTTGCACTCCTTTTTTCAAATCATGTGTAAATTTTAGGCATGGATCCTTCACCTAAATGTACACACATTAATGCCAATTAAATCTAGAGGCCCCAGTAACCTAGGAATCATTGGGGATAAATTGAGAATGGGAGACTCGCTCAGAGACGGTTGTGACCCAGTCAGTGGGAGGAGAGTGCTAGTATAGAGCACAAGCGGCAGGTGAAGGCGGACCTCAGCTGTGCTGGGGATAGAACGTCTAAGTGGCCACGGGGTAGCCCCAGGCGGGTGGCTAGGCATTTCGTGACATACCCATATATTCCTATGGGTGTCTTTACTGTGCGCTAATGTTTAGCATGCGCTAAAAATGCTAATGCACCCTCAGCGCTGCTCGGTAAACAGGGCCCTAATTATTTAATTACATCTGTTCTTAGTTCAAGTTTTACTGGTTTAACATTATGTGATGCATTTTACTTTCTGTTAATATATTTTGAACATGTTCATGCTTTTCTAATTGTTACGTAAGCCACATTGAACCTGAGTTCAACTCGGGCTAATGTGGGATATAAATGTCATAAAAATAAATAAAATAATTAGTGCCAATAATTGCTTGTTAAAAAGCCAATTATTGGCACTAATTAGCTCATTTTTAATTAAATTGGGCACACGCCCAAATCTGTGCACGCAATTTATGGTGGCTTTTATAGAAGTAGAAGGATAATGTCTCATTACTACAGGGGTGTGCTTAGTCAATGACTCTCAGATTCTATATAGGTCACCCAAATTTAGGGGTTTTACTAAGGCGCGTAGCACCTACATGCATCCAACATGCACCAAATTGGAACTACCATCCGGCTACTGCTTGCCCCAGGCAGTAATTCCATTTTTGATGCATGCCCAAAACACGTCTACCACTTGGCGCTTACCCAGCGGTAATTGGCAGTTTACATGCACTGGCCACTTACCGCCCGCTTAGCGCATGAGACCTTACCGCTAAGTCAATGGGTGGTGGTAAGGTCTCAGCCCGAAAATGGACACGTGCTGGTTTTAATTTTGTCGCACATCCATTTTTGGCCACAAAAAAGAAGCGCCTTTTTTCCAGGCGCACTGAAAAATTGACCTGCGTGCATCCAAAACACGTGCCTACACCAGCGCAGGCCACTTTTATTAGTAAAAGGGCCTCTTAGGTTCCAAGGGAAGATGTGCATGCAAATTACTAAACAAGGCATCAACAATCAATAGCTGAGTTGATGAGCAACAATTTGAATTTCTGTGCACATCTGCGCTAATCACTATTCTATAACATCTGCACCTACATTTCATAGCGTGCAACTCAAAGGGATGTAGCTATGGGAGGCGTATGAGCGGATCAGGGGGCGCTCCCAGAAGTTAGGCGTAATGGTATAGAATAATACCATATCCGCGCCTAGGTTGGGCATCAGTATTACACCAATTTCAGCAGGCATAAATCCAGTGCCCAACGTTAGTCGCAAGATCCGCGTGTGGCCTTTGCCGAATACTAGTTTAGCGCACATCTTTTCGGGGCTAGCTTTTGAGCACCATTGACTGAATCCGGCCCTGAGTGTGCAGCCTATTTATTTTGAAAGCAGGGTTAGTTAAGACTGTTTGAAATAATTTTAGACCTATTGCTAGCCTTTTGGTCTGTGCCAAAGTTATGGGGTAAGTAGTACTGTAACAGCTCCAGTATTATTTAAATAGAACTATGGGCATGAATTTAAAGCTGGCTATGGGTCAGAGATTTTGTTTATAGTCATGTTTGATCCATTACTGATGGAAATGAATCAGGGGAAATGGGGCTGTGCTGATAACAGCTTTAGATCTTTCCTTGGCATTTGACACAATGAATAGACCAGCAGCAATTGATTTATGCAGAAATGTTCTGCAGTGGTTCCAACTTTTCTTGGAAAGTAGGACACGTACAGTCTTAATTATCCGATGTAATCGGGAATGACCTGTTGTTGGATAAGTGAAAAGTCAGATGATACGGAAAACAGTGGGTAACCCCTCAAACAATGCATGAACAAGAGTACCTATTTAAAATGTTTAGGAAAAATAGAGTAAAACTCGCTGCACAGTAAAAGCAGGATCCTGGGTCACAACAGTGTTCTGCAGTAAAAGCAGGGACCTGGCTCACAACAGTGCTGTTTTATAGTAAAAGCAGGGTCCTGGGTCACAATGGTACTGTTTTGCGGTAAAAGCAGGATCTCAGAGAAGAAACTTCCCTCTGTGCTATGCCAGAAAATGGAAAGAGAAAACACGCGCTTCTTAATGGCAACGTGATGATCTCACTGGGAGTCTGTCAGATATGCCGGATGGTCGGATTAGCGAAGGTAGGATAATCGAGATTGTACTGTATTCAGAATCATGCTTGATACAAACTTATCTATGAAATCTCATGTTTAAATGGTTATTAAGTAGATTTTCTATAAATTGCATATTGTGTGATGGTTGCAGCATATTTGGAGGATAATGAATTTTTGGCAAGTGGTACAGGCAATAGCTTCCTAGCCTTGGATTATTGCAATGTCATATATATATATATACAGTGGGGGAAATAAGTATTTGATCCCTTGCTGATTTTGTAAGTTTGCCCACTGACAAAGACATGAGCAGCCCATAATTGAAGGGTAGGTTATTGGTAACAGTGAGAGATAGCACATCACAAATTAAATCCGGAAAATCACATTGTGGAAAGTATATGAATTTATTTGCATTCTGCAGAGGGAAATAAGTATTTGATCCCCCACCAACCAGTAAGAGATCTGGCCCCTACAGACCAGGTAGATGCTCCAAATCAACTCGTTACCTGCATGACAGACAGCTGTCGGCAATGGTCACCTGTATGAAAGACACCTGTCCACAGACTCAGTGAATCAGTCAGACTCTAACCTCTACAAAATGGCCAAGAGCAAGGAGCTGTCTAAGGATGTCAGGGACAAGATCATACACCTGCACAAGGCTGGAATGGGCTACAAAACCATCAGTAAGACGCTGGGCGAGAAGGAGACAACTGTTGGTGCCATAGTAAGAAAATGGAAGAAGTACAAAATGACTGTCAATCGACAAAGATCTGGGGCTCCACGCAAAATCTCACCTCGTGGGGTATCCTTGATCATGAGGAAGGTTAGAAATCAGCCTACAACTACAAGGGGGGAACTTGTCAATGATCTCAAGGCAGCTGGGACCACTGTCACCACGAAAACCATTGGTAACACATTACGACATAACGGATTGCAATCCTGCAGTGCCCGCAAGGTCCCCCTGCTCCGGAAGGCACATGTGACGGCCCGTCTGAAGTTTGCCAGTGAACACCTGGATGATGCCGAGAGTGATTGGGAGAAGGTGCTGTGGTCAGATGAGACAAAAATTGAGCTCTTTGGCATGAACTCAACTCGCCGTGTTTGGAGGAAGAGAAATGCTGCCTATGACCCAAAGAACACCGTCCCCACTGTCAAGCATGGAGGTGGAAATGTTATGTTTTGGGGGTGTTTCTCTGCTAAGGGCACAGGACTACTTCACCGCATCAATGGGAGAATGGATGGGGCCATGTACCGTACAATTCTGAGTGACAACCTCCTTCCCTCCGCCAGGGCCTTAAAAATGGGTCGTGGCTGGGTCTTCCAGCACGACAATGACCCAAAACATACAGCCAAGGCAACAAAGGAGTGGCTCAGGAAGAAGCACATTAGGGTCATGGAGTGGCCTAGCCAGTCACCAGACCTTAATCCCATTGAAAACTTATGGAGGGAGCTGAAGCTGCGAGTTGCCAAGCGACAGCCCAGAACTCTTAATGATTTAGAGATGATCTGCAAAGAGGAGTGGACCAAAATTCCTCCTGACATGTGTGCAAACCTCATCATCAACTACAGAAGACGTCTGACCGCTGTGCTTGCCAACAAGGGTTTTGCCACCAAGTATTAGGTCTTGTTTGCCAGAGGGATCAAATACTTATTTCCCTCTGCAGAATGCAAATAAATTCATATACTTTCCAAAATGTGATTTTCCGGATTTAATTTGTGATGTGCTATCTCTCACTGTTACCAATAACCTACCCTTCAATTATGGGCTGCTCATGTCTTTGTCAGTGGGCAAACTTACAAAATCAGCAAGGGATCAAATACTTATTTCCCCCACTGTATATATATATATATATATATATATATATATATATATATATATATATATATATATATATATATATATATATTATATATATATGGAATGTCCAGCAAATTCCCTCAGGTTGCTCAAAAGATTGGCTAGAAGAGTCATTATGGGCTAAAGTATGAATGTATTTCACTGAGGGACCCTTTCACGAAAGGGTTATTGAGCAACAACAGGCTTGCTGAGCGGCAGCCTGGAACTACCGCCAGCCCAACACGGCCACCGGCGGTACTTCTGCCTCGAACGTGTGCTATTTCTGGCAGGCCAGAAAATATTTTTGTTATTTTTACTGCGGTGCTAACCCAGCGGTAATCAGCATTGCCCGGTTACCACTGGGTTAATGCGGGATCCCTCACCGTCACCTCAATGAGTGGGAGTAAGTGCTCTGCAGTAAAAAGGGCACTGGCACATGGGAAAAACGTCCCCCGCCGCTACCGCAGGGCCCTTTTAATGCAGCGTGGTAAAAAGACCCCTGAGTTTGCTTGCAATTGCGTTTGCTACTTGTGACATTCCTTACAAAATTTAAAGGATTGGTTTGGTTTCCGTAATCTGGTACAATCATTAGTACTCAGTCATCTAGACTACTGCAACTCACTTTACGCTGGCTGCAAAGAGCAAATACTCAAAAAACTCCAAACAGCCCAGAACACGGCAGCCAGACTCATATTTGGAAAACCAAAATACGAGAGTGCAAAAGCCCTACAAGAGAAGCTACACTGGCTCCCACTCAAAGAACGCATCACGTTCAAAGAATGCACCCTAGTACATAAGATCATCCATGCTGACGCCCCAGCCTATATGTCAGACCTGATAGATCTACCACCCAGAAATGCTAAAAATTCTTCTCGCACACTCCTCAATCTTCATTTCCCCAACTGTAATGGACTAAAGTACAAACTAATGCACGCATCAACCTTTTCTTATAGGAGTGCACAACTCTGGAATGAACTGCCACATAACCTGAAAGCGGTCTACGAACTGACCAACTTCCGGAAACTGCTAAAGACCCATCTCTTCGACAAGACCTATCACAAAGACAATGAGGCATATTTTCAAAGCACTTTGGGAGGCTAAGTTCCATAGGTTTCTATGGAACTTTGGGAGGCTTTGAAAATGAGCTTGCAAGTCATCTACCCTGAATGTAGATTAATGCCTTCTGTTTTTTTCTTTCCCTTATTATTACGTACTACTCTACCATGTAACCTAATCCTCTGTAACACCAAATGTCTACTCTCCTCACACTTCCACTATCCATGATGTATTGTAAGCCACATTGAGCCTGCAAAGAGGTGGGAAAATGTGGGATACAAATGCAATAAATAATAATAAAATAATATTCAAACTTTTGAATGGACTAATTTTTGAGCAGTTTGAAATGAGAGTAGAATGGCATAGACCTGCACGATTACAACATTCCAACAGGTAATGAATAGAAATAAAACAAAACAAAAAAGGAAGATGAGATGATACCTTTTTTATCGGACCAACTTAATACATTTTTTTAACTGGCTGTAAGTGGCAGCAGCAGGACCATGGAGAACTACTACTACTACTACTATTTAGCATTTCTATAGCGCTACAAGGCATACGCAGCGCTGCACAAACATAGAAGAAAGACAGTCCCTGCTCAAAAAGCTTACAATCTAATAGACAAAAAATAAATAAAGTAAGCAAATCAAATCAATTAATGTGAACGGGAAGGAAGAGAGGAGGGTAAGTGGAGGCGAGTGGTTACAAGTGGTTACGAGTCAAAAGCAATGTTAAAGAGGTGGGCTTTCAGTCTAGATTTAAAGGTGGCCAAGGATGGGGCAAGACGTAGGGGCTCAGGAAGTTTATTCCAGGTGTAGGGTGCAGCGAGACAGAAGGCGCGAAGTCTGGAGTTGGCAGTAGTGGAGAAGGGAACAGATAAGAAGGATTTATCCATGGAGCGGAGTGCACGGGAAGGGGTGTAGGGAAGGACGAGTGTGGAGAGATACTGGGGAGCAGCAGAGTGAATACATTTCTAGGTTAGTAGAAGAAGTTTGAACAGGATGCGAAAACGGATAGGGAGCCAGTGAAGGGTCTTGAGGAGAGGGGTAGTATGAGTAAAGCGACCCTGGCGGAAGATGAGACGGGCAGCAGAGTTTTGAACCGACTGGAGAGGGGAGAGGTGACTAAGTGGGAGGCCAGCAAGAAGCAGATTGCAGTAGTCTAAACGAGAGGTGACAAGGGTGTGGATGAGGGTGGAACAGGAACTAGGAGCTATAGGAGAAAGTGAGTGCTCTGTCGCTGGCAATGACAGCTGCAATAAGAGCAGCGACTGCAGTAGACAGCAGGGAAGGAAGAAGAGGAACATAGTAAGTGACGGCAGATAAAGACCCGAACAGTCCATCCAGTCTGCCCAACAGTCACATCCATTATCAATTCAAGATTAAATCAACAATGAACATGAGATTGTACACTTGATCACGGTCTTTCTTTGGTGTTTCTAGGCCATAGACTGTAGAAGTCCATCCGGTTCTGTCCTTATATTCCAACTACTGGAGTTGCCGTCAAAGCCCACTCCAGCCTATATGAATCTGTCATGTAATTTGCAGGACACAGACAGTAAAAGTCTGCCCGGCACTGTCCTCACATCAGAGCCAGGCCAGGTCTGGCAAAGGAGAGCTCCAACCAGAAGATTTACACACATAACTGTGTGTCCTGCCCATTGTCCTCCAGACCCCACCCATGTGTACAGTTCCCTCTAAGCTGAGTGGGAGTCCTCCAGCTGCATTGCTGTCAGTGAGGGGTGGTTCTTCAATATTGTTTTTTCAATCATTAGAGACAGGTAGGTTCCCTGGAGTCCTGGTGGGCTTGCCTGACCATCACTATTGAAAATGTGATAGTGAAACAGCACCCCCCACTGGCAGGACTGTAGTTGGAGGACTCACACTCAGCTTAGAGGAAACAGTGACTACGTGTACACCCACCCTCAAAATACAGGCATATGGGCACCTTTTTATAGACTAGCACATTGCCAGAATACTGGTCATTTATTTATTTATTATATTTGTATCCCGCACTTTCCCACTAAAAGCAGGCTCAATGCGGCTTACATAGTAATAGGTAACACAGAATTTTGTTATGTAAAGTAGGAAATTAAGTATAACATAATAGAAGGATGGATGGGTAGTAAATGGATGGGTAGGTAGGTATCCAAGGTGGGTCACAATATCCACATACATAGTCTTGAACACATAATAATCGACCAGTACATTAGCAGCCTCCATGTACATAGTCTTAAATGTATAACAGTCGCTAGGTATATTAAGCTAAGGTAAGACCATTAACCTGGTCTCAGTATACAGCAAACAAAATGCAAAGCAGGAGGATAGAGAGAAAAAAAAAAGAAATCCTGTAATAGTCAATCCGATAAGTTTTTATGGAGTCAAAAAGGCTTTGACAAACAGATGCGTTTTTAGCAGCCGCTTGGATTTACGAATGTCTTCACATGATCTCAGGTATCCGGGTAGAGCATACCAAAAGGATGGGGCAGAGATGGAGAAGGCTCGGAGTTTTGTCTACGGAATTGTATGATTTTGCAGGGGTAAACAGAGTTGATTGGACATCTCTCAGATCTTAGTGCTCATTTTGGTTTGTATGAGTGCAGAGTGTTTCAAATGTAGGCTGGAACATTCCCAAATATACGTTGATGAGTCAGAACCAGAGTCTTGAATTGAACTCTGTATGTCACAGGGAGCCAGTGTAGTTTTTTTTAATGTCTGGGTAATGTGTTCCGACCTTGAGATTCCAGTGATTAGTCGTGCGGCTGCATTTGGATGACCTGCAGAGTTTGGATTCGGGATGATGATATTCCCAGAAATAGGGAGTTGCAATAATCAATCTTTGTCAGTATCAAGCTCTGTACAATTGTCTGAAAATCATGTGGTGTTACCATATCTTTCAGCTTGCTCAACACGCGCAATTGCAAGAAGGAGACAAAGATCACATGGTCTAAACGTTTTGCATTGTTAGATTGGTATCTATACAAAAAACCATTTTCAGATGTTGGGTTATTGACAGAGTTTTACATAACATCAGATGCGGTGGCATCAATAAAAAACTACTCCAGCTTGATCAACATTGGCTTGATCGCCTATATTCTGTAGAACCTAGAAGTTTGAACGCCATGATCAAATGGGCGTCATTTTTTTTGAATCATGGTTTTTCTTTTTAATTATGACGTTTTTTCATTTTGTGATGTCAGAGAACATCTTTGTACAAGCGCTGGCATCCTTTTAAATTCAAAAGGCTTGGAGCGCCATTTTACTCTTAGGCCCTGTTTACTAAGGTGCGCTAGCATTTTTAACGCGTGCACAAAATTAGTGCACGCTGTGTAGGCGCCCATAGAAATATTGTGAGCGCTTACATAGTTAGTGCATGCTAATGGTTAGCGCGCAGTAAAAGCACTAAGGCTTAGTAAATGGGGACCTTAGTGCATTGCAGTCTGCCGAAAGGTGATAGCAGGCGAATATTGTGTAAGTTTATTTGGACCCAACATGTACATTTTCTTGCTTGGAACAGTGTCCTGTGGGCGCCATGTTTTTGTTTTTTGTTGACTTCAGTTTAAGTTTATCAAATACATTTTTTTTTTTGCAGTATAAATTGCTGGCAGACAGCTTATTCCCCTGAGGAAGCTGATGAGGTGAAATGGGTCCCCGCTGGGACCACTCCTGCTGTTAAGTGATTTTTTTTCCATGCACGCATAGTATATACTCATCTTTGTTGAGAAGATTTGAGAAGAATTTATATTTACACTTTGAATTAAAAATTATGGAGGTTTTTTTTAAGGTCAATGTTAGAAAACTGTGAGCTGTGTGTAAATCATAAATGTCTACCTTATTGCAGGTTTGCCTGCTCTTCAGTCAGGAAAGACAGTCACAGCTACCTGAGGTCTTTTTCCTCCTTTTTTAAGAAACGTAGTAACATAGTAGATGATGGCAGAAAAAGACCTGCACGGTCCATCCAGTCTGCCCAACAAGATAAACTCATATGTGCTACTTTTTGTGTATACCTTACCTTGATTTGTATCTGTCATTTTCAGGGCACAGACTGTATAGGTCTGCCCAGCACTATCCCCGCCTCCCAACCAGCCCCGCCTCCCACCACCGGCTCTGCCACCCAATCTCGCCTAAGCTTCTGAGGATCCATTCCCTCGGAACAGGATTCTTTTATGTTTATCCCACGCACGTTTGAATTCTGTTACCGTTTTCATCTCCACCACCTCCCGCGGGAGAGCATTCCAAGCATCCACCACTCTCTCCGTGAAAAAATACTTCCTGATATTTTTCTTGAGTCTGCCCCCCTTCAATCTCATATCATGCCTTCTAGTTCTACCGCCTTCCCATCTCCAGAAAAGGTTTGTTTGCGGATTAATACCTTTCAGATATTTGAACGTCTGTATCATATACAAAAAAAAGAACTTTATAAAAAAAGATATAAGAAATGCAATGTGTGTGGACCTACCACCTTATATTTCATATTCTGGAGTCTATCTGATGTGTTATCGATCCACTATTTGAATTTTTAGATTGGTATCTTGGAAGATGCCTAAACTGTAGATATAGGTCTTCACAGTCACTTTTTCACCCTGATATTCAAACATTGCTGGTATTGGTGGATCCAGAGTCTTACCTACAAACATTACTTGTTTCTTTGCAACATTTAATGATATTTTGACCTGTCTCATCCATTCAACAATTTTGTCAAACACGTTCCTTAGTTGTTCAGATAGATCCTGACCATGTTTGTTAACAGGAATGATGAATTGTACATCGTCCCAGTATGGCAATACTTACGTACTTATGTCTGCGTATATTCTATAAGATATGTGTAACTCTTGGAAAATATCGCCTAGGGATTCCATAAATAAGTTAAATAGTGCTGCTGAGAGGGCTGAACCTTGCGGTACAGCACTTGTGATTGGAAAGCTAGTGGAAACTGTGTCTTGTATTTTAACACGGAACTTTCTTCTCTGTAAGTATGAGAGAAACCACGATAGGACTTACCCACCAATGCCAAAGTCTGGCAGCTTGTTGAGTAGGAGTTGATGATCAATAGTGTCAAATGCTGATGCGAACATTTGATTTTCTTCTACAAACTCCATTAGTTGGTGCAACACAGGTTTCTCAATAATTTTTGCTAGTAACCATATGACTGAGATTTCTGTAGTTATTCCTTATTCTTCTGTCATTATGCTTTTTTTTTTATTAATGGTTTAACAGTTGCTTCTTTAAGCGATTCTACCAGTACACCTTCCTGCAGTGATTTATTCACAAGATTTTTTTTTTTTAAAAAGGAGCAATTATCTCCAACATTGATCTAAATATTATCGAAGAGCAGGGGTCTACTAGAGCTCTGGTGGGTGATAGGCTCTTCATCAATTTCTCTATCATGTTGTCGTCTACTGTGTGAAATGAATTCCAAGTTTTATCCACTTTTTCTACCCTTGATGTGGGCAGAACTAGAGCAACAGATTCTGAGTTCAAATTTTTCATGTTAAGTTTCTGATGCAGCCACCATTGCATAAGCTTGGAGATCAACATATTGCGCTGACTCTTCTTTCCTTCCCTCAATTAAATAGTTCACTTGTGAACTATTGTGAGGAATAGTTTTCTGGGTTTATTTAAGTAAGCTTTAATCTTATCCTTGAAGTATGTATTCCTTTCTTGTCCCCATGATCGTTTATATTTAGCCATTTTAATGTCTCCAAGTTATTGTTTTTTTCCACATTCTCTCTGCTGCTCTTAGAGCATATCTTTGTTGTTTTTGTGCAGGTGTAAGCCAACACCAGGTTTCTCCTGAGCTCTTCACTTTTATTATCTTTTTTGGTGCTATCTGATCTAAAGCATCTGTTATTGATTTGGCTCAGTGGTCAACCATATCATTTTTGGTTCTTGTTCGTATTGCTTGAGAATGTATCTACTGGATAAGCTTTTAGATCTACCAGCTCAAATTTGGACCTTGTTTGTAGCATTTTGACTTGTCTGCCTTTTTCACTCTTTCAATATTTCCTTGTAATCAATAGAAATAAAAGATGGAAAAGAAAATAAGATGATACCTTTTGTATTGGACATAACTTAATACATTTCTTGATTAGTTTTCGAAGGTTGCCCTTCTTCGTCAGATCAGACGAAGAAGGGCAACCTTCGAAAGCTAATCAAGAAATGTATTAAGTTATGTCCAATACAAAAGGTATCATCTTATTTTCTTTTCCATGTTTTATTTTGTTTTATTTCTATTGATTACCTTTAAAAGTGAACTAACACGGCTACCACACCTCTCTACTCAGTCTTTCCTTGAGAATTTGAATATTACTAAAGCGTGATCTGACCACGGGCTTTCCTGAACAACATGCATATGCCTAAATATCCACTTTATAGTATTTTCCTAACTCAGGTACAAATCGAGATTGTAAGCTCTCTGAAGACTTGAAAGCACCTACTGTACCTGAATGTACATCAGCTTGATCTAAATCCAAAAATCCCTTCTCCTTGCCTTTCCACTTTTTCTCACTCTCCTCCCCTGCATCTTTACCTATCAAGATTGTTCCTATTACTTTGCTTGTTCTGTGCTGCCATAATCATGTAAGAATAATGGAATCATATGCTGCTATTTGATTGGTTCCTAAAGTCTGGATGATGTTATTTGTGCCATTGCAGTCAATGGAAATCAGTTTGACCTACATCCATTATGTGATTTGTGATATTGCAATCCATAGGGGGACTTCTAATGGAACCAAGAGAAAGAAGATGGAAGATTTTCTACCACAGCAATTGTTATATTCACTTTTTTATACAATGAGATGAGATTACTTTGAATCAGATGTGCGAAAGGATTTTCCCCTCTTTGGGGATAATTTTACAAGGGACTCAAACTGTATATGATGGTTTTCAAAATCTTTCATGGTAAAGCGCCATTACACCTACCGAATGTATTGCTTTTTCCACAAAATTCATCTCTTAGATTTATTTATTTATTTGTTGCATTTGTAGCCCACATTTTCCCACCTATTTGCAGGCTCATTGTGGCTTACATAGCACCGTGCTAGCGATCACCAGTTCCGATATGACAAATACATAATGATATCATGGTAGAGATCATGTGTGACAGACACATTATGGAATCGGAAAGGAGGAAGAGTTATGTTATGTCCATTTCGAGTAATAGATTCGTTGTGTTGCAGGGTTCAGGCATTTTAAGTTGGATCATTCGGATATGCCTTTTTGAACAGGTAAGTTTTTAGTGACTTTTGGAAGTTTGCTAGGTCTTGCGTTGTTTTCACGGCTTTTGGTAGTGCGTTCCATAGTAGCGTGCTTATATAGGAGAAGCTGGATGCATAGATTGATGTGGAACAAGCTTGATTTAAATTTTCTAAATCCAAGTGGAATTCGATTGAGAAGATTATTTACAGTATTCTTTTCACATCAAGCCACAAACATATGGAACTCTTTACCTTTAGAAACTAGAACAATATCCAACTATTTGCCATATAGGAAGACTGTTAAAACATTAATGTTTCAAAAGTATTTACTGACAATATTTTGACTGAACTGTATGCCTAGTCTCTTTTCCTGTAATCCACATAGAACTCATTAGGGTAGATGTGGAATTATAAGTACTAATAAGTACATAAGTATTGCCATACTGGGAAAGACCAAAGGTCCATCGAGCCCAGCATCCTGTTTCCAACAGTGGCCAATCCAGGTCACAAATACCCGGCAAGATCCCAAAAATGTACAAAACATTTTATACTGCTTATCCCAGAAACAGTGGATTTTCCCCCAAATCCATTTAATAACGGTCTATGGACTTTTCCTTTAGGAAGCCGTCCAAACCTTTTTTAAACTCCGCTAAGCTAACCGCCTTTACCACATTTTCTGGCAACGAATTCCAGAGTTTAATTACACGTTGAGTGAAGAAAAATTTTCTCCGATTTGTTTTAAATTGACTTCAGTGTGTAGAACAGTGTTTTATAGGCTCACCATGTAATACAATTGCTTGGGGTATACAAATGTGAAAAGTAAGCGCACAGCATTACGGTCTCACTTTTATGTTAGATACCCCTAGGCATTCCCATAGTTGAAAATGTATTTATTTATTTATTTATTACATTTGCATCCCACATTTTCCCACCTATTTGTAGGTTCAATGTGGCTTACATAGTACCGGAGAGGCGTTTGTATTTGTTCACACCGGAGTCTGCAAAGTGATGTTGTGGTAAGATAAAGTTCATGTGGCACAGCCACATTAGGGCATCGTATAACGGAAGAGTTGTGATGTCCATTGCGTACTTTAGTTTTGTTGTGTTGCAGAGATCAGGCATTTATGTTGGATCGGTAGGGTATGCCTTTTTAAACGGGTTAGTTTTTAGTGTTTTCCGGAAGTTTAGCAAAGCAGGGCTGGGATTGGCAGTTTTGTATTTTTTTTTTTAATATCATATGTGTGCCTATTCCTTCCAGCGCATACAGACATATAATTATACCTGCCTCTGAGCTGTATAAATGTGTGCCGGTAATTTTATTTTTCCTTATTTTTAAATATTTCAAGGAAATCAGATCTTAACATATCTTTCTTTGCAGGAACCTCACCCTGACACAGCACGAGCAAACACAATGTCATGTCGGGGGGTTGCCTGATATTCTTAGGAGAGTAATTTGAAGAAGATTTATGTTTTATGATTCTGGATATGGGAACTGCATAGCCACCGAGAAGGGGGGGGGGCAGGGGGGACAAAATTCCATGGGCCCAGCGCCGCAGTCCCACCCGCACTCCATCATCGACCGTCTGCCACCGGGCTGGGACCCCTGCATTGAAATCACAGCGCATCTCACCTCCGTGTGAAAGCGCTGCAGGCAGCAGGGCAGCAGATTGCCTCCCTTCGGGCCTCCTTCCCTCCCTGTGGCCCACCCTCATCTGACATAACTTCCACGAGGGCGGGACACAAGGAGGGAAGGAAGGCCAAAGGGAGGCAATCTGCTGCCTGCAGCGCTTTCACATGGAGGTGAGAGGCACTGTGATTTCAATGCGGGGGCCTGGCCCGGTGGCAGACAAAAGGGGGGTAGGTGGAGGGGGTGGAGGGGTGGAGGGGGATCGGCGGCGATGACCTCTGGGGGGGGGGTAGAGGGTAGACGGGGAGTGATGGTGGCAACCTTGGGGGGGGGGGGGGGGGTCATGGGCAGGGCCCTGGGGGCGGCCTTGTCCCAGGCCCGGCCCAGTCTCTCGGCAGCCCTGGGGAACTGAAATCTAAGAGGTCCTTTTACTAAGTTGCGGTGATCACTAATGCGTGCTTACCAGAGCAGAAAAGACCGTCCAACGTGGCACACTCAGACAACTGTGGTAATTTTGTGATTGGTGCACGCTTCCCACAAGCTAAAAAACAGATTTTATATTTTAGTGCTGCTGCATGTGGGTCATGGACGTAGGTATGTTCCATGCTAATTGGTGAATAAGCTGTGGTAAAAAGGGCTCTGTGCTAGCGGGCGAGGGCTGTTTTTGCCACACGCTGCGGCCCTTGTTACCGCAGCAGGTAAAAAAGCCTTGAAAATATCTGTGGCCATGTGGTAAGATTGCTCTTATCGTCTGGCCATGCAAGGGGGAGCACTTACTTTCACCCACTGAGGTGGTGGTAAGGGCTCCTGCGCTAAACTAGCGGTAAACAGGTCGTGTTCAGCACTGCCTGATTGCAGAAGGGTTAGCGCCGCACTAGAAATTACCTCTGTATTTTCCTTGGTTTGGGAAATGGTGTGCACTGGGGCTGGAACCAGAGGTGTAGCTACGTGGGGTCACGGGGCCCTGGGTCCCCCTGCCGATGACCCTCTCGACCTCCCCTTCCGCCATCGCCGTCGCCTACCTTTGCTGGCGGGGGACCCCAACCCCTACCAGCCGAGGTCCTTTTCTTCCCGCGCAAGGCTTTGTTCAGTTTCTGTGAGTCTGACGTCCTTGCGCGGGAAGAAAAGGGCCTTGGCTGGCGGGGGTTGGGGTCCCCCACCAGCAAAGGTAGGCGGCGGTGCGGGAGGGTTGGCGGTGGGAGGGGGGTCGAGAGGGTCGTCGGCAGGGGGGGGGGTCAAAGTTGCTGTTCTTGTTGGTGGTGGCGGGGGGGGGGTCGGCAATGGCGGGGGGGGGGGGTCGGCGGCACCGGGGGGGGCTAAAATGTGCCCCCTCACCTCAGGCTCTGGACCCCCCTCCCACCAAAGTCTGGCTACGCCCCTGGCTGGAATTATTGCCAGCGCCCATATTGGGCCGCGGTAGTATCAGATTAGCGTGCTGCAAGCCCGCGTTGGGCTTAAAGCCACTTTGTAAATGATTGGCACATGATTAGCAGGTCAGCCCTTACTGCCTACAAAATAAGTGGCAGTAGGGGGCTTACACATTAATGGCCAGGTGCTAATGGTAAAATTAACGCGAAGTCGTTAATTAAAAAAAATGGAAAAAGTGGCCATTTTACTCATGCGGTAAAAAAATGGTCTTAGTATGTGGGAATGACCTGCATAAGTACGCACTAAGCAGGGTTGCCAGCTGGGAAAAATTTTCCCAGCCCAAAACCAGCCGTAAACCCGCCCAAAAACCGCCCGCAGCCAACCCCCGCCTCCCGCGTCACCAAACCCCACCCCCCCGCATCACTAACCCCGCCCCCGCATCACTATCCCTGCCTCCCGCGTCACTAGCCCCGCCCCCAACGTCACCCCTGACGTCAACCCCGCCCCTGAAAGGCTTCTATTGGACCAAATTGGACCAATAGAAGCCCCGGCAGCGGGAAAACTGGCCAATCGGCGGCCGCGAAAACCCACCCAATCCCGCACCGCGGCCGCTCGAAAACCCACCCAAATCCCCGCAACCCACGCGATTCAAAAATTCCCCGCAGCCATTCCCGAAAAGCCGCCCAATTCTGCGGCTTAACCGCAACCCTGCCGACAGTGGCACTAAGGCCACTTTTTACAAAGGATTCCTAAAGCTTTGAAAAGTTAAAAAAAAAACGAAAATGAAAATCACAGCTTTATGAAGAATTGTGGCGACAGCCTCTTGATGATATTTTCAACTGAGCAACACCCTCTGACGATCCAAGAAGTATAACAATAAATGCAATGAGTGATAATGTAATTGGTAATTTAATAAAGGCACATAGGAGAATATATTGCCTTCATAAAATAGGCAAAACATTTGCGCCTGGGTGTCTTGACAGCTTACGTGTCCTGTTTTAAAAGTCCTCTCCATGTTTCCATGGAACAAAATTGTTTTGTACATCTGGACCTCTGTGAGCCTTAAAATGTGTCTTGTAAGTAGCATTTTCTTTTATGACTATTCTAATATTTAATCTCTTCCATATTAAAGCAGATATATATAAACTGATCTATGGCAGTTATCTCAGACTATTGCAGAGTAAATTGAGGATGGTTGCAATCTTTTTTTCCATACTAATCTAAAATCAAAATGTTGATTCTATTCCAGTTCATGGCTTTCTGCCATTATTTTCTCATTTAATAGCCAATGCCAAACAGACAGTCATTAAACTGGAATGATCCCATAAATTTCAGGATGGAAGTCTATAATAAATCTCCGAGCGGCCCTTTTTACAAAAGCGCACCAAAAAGTGGCCTGCGGTAGTGTGGGCACGTGTATCGGACGCTCGCTGGACCATTTCTCCACCATGTCTGGAAAAAATGGGGGGGGGGGGGGGTTGGGGAGGGGGAAATGAACCCGTGGCAAAATTAAAACCAGCACACCCTTAATGCCACCCATTAACTTAGCAGTAAGGGCTTACGCATTACCCACGTGGTAATGAGATGATGAATGACACTTTGAAGCAAACAGAAGATATTGAAAGATTTGAGAAACAACAGTTGGATTTGAGAAACAACAGTACTCTGTGTCAGGTTAAGATTAATAAGTACAACCGTGATGAGCGCGATTATCAAACGAATAATGTATATCACTGGATGAACAAAGATAGGAAGATCAAGGAGGATCAATGGACAGTATTTAACAATTCATCAGGAGAGTCTGACCTGAATGATGAGGATGTAAAGAGATCCACATGGTTTTTTCTCCAGCAAGAGACCAGGCAACCAAGGCCAAGGCAACAAGCAGGTGGTCTTCCAAGATCAACAATGGGTAGCAGGTGCCCATACTCAAGCCAGGTAGATGCAGGAGAGCCTCGATTGACAGTGATATCTATAGCCAAAGTGGGGATTTAAAATTCAGTTTGACATGGAAAATATCCCATTTTTAGACATCATGGTGAAAAAAGATAAATATTGGTTATTAACATCTTTATATAGGAAGCCAACAGACAAAAACTGCTACTTGCATTATTTACTGTTGCTTTGCTTACTTTTTTCCTGGATTTACCTTTATTGGTTATGGTGTTACACCAGCTTTATATCATCATGTTATCACCGCACAATATAGCTTTTTATGTGGTCACTGTTTTCTGATGATGTGTTACGTCTTTGCTTTCCTCGCCCTCTGGTGGCCAGAACGGGTGGCTGCTATGGACCATCACCCGTTCCAGATTTTAGCTCAGTCCGGTCCCGATCTTCCAGGCTGCCAGGTTTGCTTGTGTTGTTTGAGCCTGCACAGCACCCCTAGCTGCCTGGTGATTGCAGCAGCGGAGTCTCAACTGCTTCTGGGCTTATTAGCCATCTTGGAACATTTCTGCTTGCCTTTGCATCGTCTAAGGCCCTGGTATGTTGGGGTGCTGGTGCACTTCTGCTGAGTCCAGTTCTAGTTTGGTTTCCTGCCTTGATTCTTGTCTGTTCTTGCTAGTCTGTGGATAGTTAGATTAGATTGTTGGTTGTTTGCTTGTCTTGTCTCTGGGTTATAGTTTTGTGTGTAGTCCTTGTCTGTTTGTATCTTAGTGGCTGCTCTGCAGCTTTTAGTTTTGTGTCTTGTTAGTCAGTGTTTTGCTCCCTGTTTTAGTGGCTGTTTACAGCTTTCAGTCTGTCCTTTATTTTACCCTTTCCTTGCCCTGCTGTCCCTGTATGTTCCTTTCCCCTCTGACCCTCAGTCCCTGTTCAGTCTAGTTGGGATCCTGTTCCTGCCCTGTCCTACAAGTCCTGCCAGCCACCTGAAGCCAAGGGCTCAACCCTTGGTGAAAAGTGGCCAGGTGCAGGTGAAGCCTAACTGTTCATTAAGTTCTGCCTTGTCTCCGGTGTGGGGGTGGGTTTGCCTGCCACTGCCGCTCCTCGGCATTGGCCCAAGGGCTCACAAACCTGCCATGAGTGGGAAAGCGCGGGGTACAAATGTAACAAAACAAAAAAAAAAACAGTTTCCAGCTTTGAAAACATGACATGATGTTTGTATGCATATATTCACATTTTTGATGATATTTGCATTGAGATTTTTCTATATATGTATATATAATTTTTTATATATACATATATTTATATCTTTGTCTTTATAGTCTTTTATATTTTATTTAAAGTTATAGTTTTATGTTTTATGTTTTAATTTTGTATATTAAATTTTATGTTTTTAGACCTCTGAGGAAGGCTTATTGCCGAAACATGGACCGTGTTGGGTCCCAATAAACTTGTTTTGACGCTCTTACTCTATTGCTTGGGCTGGTCATTTGGACTTGGTGTTGCTTCCACCCTTGGTTGCTGTGCTTGTGTTTCTGTGGAAGGCGCGGACCCCCCCCCCCTTTTTTTTTTTGTTTCCATGTGATTTAACTGGGCAGGTGCCTCTCCTGACAGGTTAAATTAAATCATTTTGAATATCAGCCCTAAAAAGACTAAGGTCAGAGACACCCAGAGTTCAAGGCTTAAAAGCAGCCTCAGAAAGATGTTTTTTTAAAGGTGGGATTTAAATATGTCCAGAAAGGGAGCTTGATGCACTAACTCAGTCTATTCTAGGCACGATGGATAACACAGTCAGGAGTTGTGATGGAGTAATTTTCCTAATGAGTTCATCAGGAAAGCTTTAGGGGGAGAGAAACGAGGAGAGGTAATGAGCAGCTACAGACTGAAAGCATGAACTGCATGCATATCTAGCATGAACACCTTTTCTACAGTAACCAAGTATGCATTTCTCTCATCATATTTACATCTATCATGCACCTTTCTGTTCTTTCCCAACTTTATCTAGTTTTTCGTATCTCCAGGTAAGGATCAGGATCCCCTTGTGACGCTCTAAGTGCTTCACCCTAATTTCCAGATGTGCACACTAAGTGGGTTGTACTAACGCATGCGAAAAATAGCCTTACGTGCAAGAATGGCCCATGTAAGCACACGCTAAGACCACTTTTTAACCGCAGTTTGGTAAAAGAGCCCCTTAACTTGTTAGGGTTTGTATAAGGCAGTTATTTTCAGTTTATGTATTTCTCTGTTTATTTCTCTGTTTATTACCCTCCTCTCACCTACCAACACCCATCCTGTTAGAATATCAATGAAATGCTTTGATGTCCCCATGCATACCCCCACCCTCCCACTCTGTCAGACTGTCAAAGTAATGCTTTGATGTTTCTCTCATATATACTATCTGCTACCACATTTGCTTATTTCCGATCTGAGGAAGAAGGGCAACCTTCGAAAGCTAATCAAGAAATGTATTAAGTTATGTTCAATAAACAAGGTATCATCTTATTTTCTTTTCCATGTTTTCTTTTCCATGTGCAACATGCAGGATGTCAGACTCTGAAACAGAACGAAGGAAGAAGAGGACCTCAGCTGGCGGGGGATGGGGTCCCCCGCCAGCAAAGGTAGGCGATGGCGACGGTGGGGGAGGGTTGGTGGCGGGAGGGGGGGTCGAGAGGGTCGTCGGCAAGGGGGGGGGGTCAAAGTTGGTGGAGGTGGTGGCTGCGGCGGGGGAGTGTCGGCAATGGCGGGGGGGGGGGGTCAGCAGCACCAGGGGAGGGGGCTAAAATGTGCCCCCTCACCTCGGGCTCTGGACCCCTCTCCCGCCGAAGTCTGGCTATGCCCCTGGTTAATGTTAATGGTTATGATTGTTCCCTTAGATTTTTTTTCCAATGAGCTGTCAACAAATATATTGTATTGTTATAGTGTGTAGTGAAAACCAGTATTATCCAATAATTTTCTGAAAAAGAGAAGACTAGAATGTTAAGTACTAGAGAAAGCCATGAGAGAGGTGTGCAAGTTAATTAATCTACTTAACTCTTATTGACATTCTTATAGCTGTTAATTGCTATTAAAACATGTTTATCTTGATATAGACCATATGCTATTTGCAAAACGATAATAACCTGGAGTCAATTACTGGATCAAGATCATCATGCCATGCCACTACAGTCATAAAATATTATCCTAATACTGCCGAAGCAGCTGTTTCTAATTATGTAGATCCATTTGCAATCATTAGCAGTTTCTTACCTAATTGTGTGTGTGATATATAGATATATATTTCTATAACTTCTGAATTCTTTCCAATGGCTCCATCTTTCTGTCTCTCTCACAAATTCTTCCTGTCACTTTCTACCTCCCACAGAGTGTGTGATTTACAATCCCAAATATGCCATGATCTGTTGAAAGGACAACCAAACAGCAGCAGCGAGTCAAGGAAGGACAAACGCAGCAAGAGTTTATCCAAATGTCAACTTTAATGGAAACAGGACCCAACCTGGCCAAGTTTCGGAAAAACCTTCATCAGGGGTCACGTGAGGTTTCCGCAATACATTCACAGATTCAAAGCACGTACTGCAATACCAGCACAGAAAATGCTCTGGTCCAACTTGGTGTGAAAACAGGACAGGGCACCAGGCAATGTGAGACCAGCGCAGGACAAACGCTTTAGCTGGCGGGGGATGGGGACCCCCAGCAGCCATACCGGGGGCCCCAGAGCCAATTTGGGTGGTCCAGGCCCCAGTGGCCAACTGTAGCTACGCCAGTGCTACTCACATAGGGAAAACAACACCCCATAATTCAGCTCCTGTGACATGCCATATATCAACTTGGAGAATATTCCACAAACAGGAAGGTGTCACAGAAAACATTTTGTTACAAAAAAGTACTGATGTCGCATTGTGTGGCAGCAGCCAAGAAAGCAAACAGAATGCTAGGAATTATTAGAAAAGGGATAGAAAATAAGACAAAGAATACTATAATGCCTCTGTATCGCTCCATGATATTATGTGCAATTCTGGTCGCCATATCTCAAAAAAGATATAGTGGAATTAGAAAGGGTTCAAAGAAGGATAACCAAAATGATTAAGGGGATGGAACTCCTCTCATATGAAGAAAGGCTTAAGAGGTTAGGAGTCTTCAGCTTGGAAAAGAGATGGCTGAGGGGGGATATGATAGAGGTCTACAAAATCCTGAGTGGTGTAGAATGAGTAAACATGAATCGATTGTTTATTCTTTCAAAAAGTACTAAGACTAGAGGACACTCAATGAAGTTACATGGTAATACTTGCTATGGAACTCGTTACCAGAGGATGTGGTAACAGCTCTTCTGCCCCCATATTAATGGAGGCAGCCTGCAAGTTGTTTGTATAGACTATTCAGTGCTTGTGCCTTTAAAATAAGAAATTGTGCCCTTGGACTACAAAACTGTGTAATATTATAGTTCTCTGTGATGGGCTCCTTCAGAGCACATATATAGCTCCCAGTGGATTATGGGAGGCTTCCCATTGGTTGCTTGCCTTCTGTGCATGCAGGGCCCGGCCCCTGCCCTGCTCTGTTTTCTCTCTTCCCTGAGAGCACAGTAGTAGCAGCTCTCTGACCTACTACTACTACTATTTATCATTTTTATAGCAGTTTGCCTCCAAAATTTCTGTAAATCCATCAAGTCTTTTTACCACAACCTACAACCTACTATTTTACTGTACAGCATTACCTCAGCGTGCGCTGAAATTACTCTCCCAGTTCCCTGAGTCTAGGGTATACCAATAGCATAACCAGACCTCAGTTGTTGTGTGGGCCAGGGAGTGAAGTGGGTGGGCATGACCCGCATTTCCTCTGTGCCTGCTACTCCCCCTCACCCCCCCTCGCAGCATTAAAAATAAATACCTTGGCTGGCGGGGATTCCCAGGGCCCCACAAACTGAATAATCCCAAGCTGTCTCATTCTCGTGGCTGTTAGCAGCATTTGCAGCAGCCGACATCAGCACTGCCCCATTCCAGGCTCCCGTGCATGCTCAGTTCAACCAGCATGCCCCCATGCACACATGCGCGGGGGTGCCAATTGAACTGAGCAGGGGGGAGTGCAGGTGTCGGCAGCTGAAAATGTGCTGCTGACTTTTCCGGGGATGAGACTGACAGGGGAGGAAACTCTAGAGAGGACCTGTCAGCTGGCGGGGCCCAGGGATCCCCGCCAGCTACACTAATGATGTGCGCTACCACTGGGTGGGCACCTACCCACCCGGGCCTACCTGTGGCTAGGCCATTAGAGTATACTGGTTGAAAGTGAGCTTTTCAAGGAACAAAACAATAAGTTATTTTCTCCTTGTTCAAGTTACTACATTAAAGAATTGCTTGGGCTTACCACTGCTCTGTAAGAGGGCGCCTCAGTCCTTAGTTCTACATGGGACAAATAATATTAATATTCCATCCTTAGTGGAGGAGTAGCCTAGTGGTTAGCACAGCAGACTTTGATCCTGGGGAACTGGGTTTGATTCCCACTGCAGCTCCTTGTGACTCTGGGCAAGTCACTTAACCCTCCATTGCCCCAGGTACAAATAAGTACCTGTGTATACTATGTAAACCGCTTTGAATGTAGTTGTAAAAAAACTCAGAAAGGTGGTATATCAAGTTCCATTTCCCCTTTCCCCCTAGATGCAGTCACCCAATCACTGTCAGGTATGAACATCACATCCTGTCATTTTGATCCCATACCTTCCCGATGGCTCAAGCTATCCTATTTGGGCCTGCTCCCCATATTTCATCAGTTTGTAGTTCTTGATTTGACAGAAGGGCAGTTACCAGATGCTCTGAAGATGGCTGTTATATGCCATATTTTGAAAAAGGCTTCTTTTGATCCTTCTCTTCCTGCTAATTAGCCTATTTCTAATCTCCTGTTCATCACTAAGGTAATTCAAAAAGCAGTCTTTTCACAACTTCAATCTCACTTAGAATCAGTGTTTTGTTTTCCATCCTCACCAATCTGGTTTCAGGCCTGGTTTTAGTACTGAGACAGTTCTGACGGCTTTTAAATGAAATTTATAGTAAATTAGATGGCGGTTTTATTGCACTAGCGGTTTCTTTAGACCTTTCAACTGCCTTTGATATGATTGATCATTCTCTTCTCTTTTGACACCTCCAGGACATGGGTATTGCAGGTACCATTTATTCTTTGTTTTCCTCCTTTCTTCGGTCACATATCTTTCAGGTTGTTATCAGAAAAATCTTCAGCCATTTATTCCCTTTCACAAGGTGTTCCGCAAGGATCTATTCTGTCACCCATTTTGTTTAATCTTTTCCTCAGTCCTTTAGCATCAATAATCCAAACTTCAGGGATCAGCGGCTATTATTATGCAAATAATATTTTTCTGATTCATTATACCACTTCCCATTATCTTGATTTATTCCCTCTGCAGAACTCTCTACTGAAAGTGGCTGATTGGCTAAAAGTTAGTACTGAATCCAGAAAAAAATGACTGCCCGTTGGCTCACAGGTCATGCAACACCTGTTACTGAACCCATCACTCTCTTCAATATTTCCCTTTATCCTCTTGATAAATTCAAATGTGTAGGAGTTTAGTACACATGGGACGCAGGAGAGCTTCTCACTTCCCCCAGTGCTGATGTTGGGATTGGGGCTAGGGTTGGCAGTGGGCTGATGCTGATATTGGGAATGGGGCTGGAAGTGGACAAGTGCTAGCAGAATGGGAGAAAGGGCTGATGTTGGCAGATGCTGGTGGGGAGTGGCAAGGGAAAGGATGACAGATACTGTTAGAAGTTGAGAAGCAAGGACAGTTGCAAGGGTTAGGTGGAAAGGGAACGGCAGAGTGATAGATGCTGGTGTAAGAAGGAAGAAAGGCAGGGTCAATGAATATCGGAGAAGGAAGCAGACAGTGGATGCTGAGCAAGGGGAGAAAGTGGCAGGAAGGCAGATGGCAGGAAGAACGTGGCAGGAAGGCAGACCAATCCGATTAATAAACGACTTCTTGCCGTTTAGAAAAATGCTGAAAGCCCATCTCTTTAAGCAAGCCTACCCAAATGCCCCAACCTAATCTCGCCAACTTCCATCCCCAATTCTGTTCTGACTTAAATACCAACCTCCCATCCTTCTCTTTCCATCTCTCCTTAATTTTATCCCTCCTTACCCTTTCTCCCAAATTACACTATCCTATCCTGTCTACCCTCTTTTATCCTAGTCATATATTATCTAGCTCAACTTATCATACACTACTAAGCCCAACTTTACATTGTTTTACTACTGTTTTGTTAAAATTCTATTAACTTTGTATTTCAAATTACTATGTAAGCCGCATTGAGCCTGCATTATGTGGGAAAGCATGGGGTACAAATGTAATAATAATAATAATAATGGTGGGGGCATGAGAATGTGGGAGAGCATACACTTATGCAGAGACTTCAAGATTGGATGAGAAAAGGATTGGATGAGAAACCAAAAAAGACAGACTCTAAGGCTGGCTGGATATTTGGAGTGTAAGTGGGGATTTGGGGATTGGGTAGAGGTGAAGAGTGGAAATGGGGTTTAGCTGGGAGATAATGGGTACTAA
Organism: Microcaecilia unicolor; assembly: GCF_901765095.1. Lineage (NCBI taxonomy): Eukaryota > Metazoa > Chordata > Amphibia > Gymnophiona > Siphonopidae > Microcaecilia > Microcaecilia unicolor. Next base: position 34,356,557 of record NC_044033.1, on the reverse strand, counting down.
GAAACTAAGCATGGATCAGGAGGAAAAGAAGGACTAAGTGATTGGCTGAAGGATATGATAGGGCTGTGAGATTGAATGCAGAAAGACGGGGAGGGGAGACAAGTTGAAGGACCTAGATAGGTTGGGATGCAGTTTAAAGGACATAGGACTACGGAGAGGGTGAGAGACAAAGGAAGGGTTCAGGTCTTTGATCGAGGTGAAAGAGGATGGAATTGGGGGACATAAAAGGGGAAAGGGAGCCATGATAAGGGATAAAGCATAATAATAGGACTGGAGGTAGAGAAGGGATGAGTGACAGAGGGCTGGTGAGCTGATGAAAGTCAGAGAAAGGTAGAACTAGAAGGTGGGTGACAGATGGGAGTAGGAATCTGGTGAAGGAAGGAGACAGAGGAGAGGAATGGGAGGACTAGGGAGGGAAGAGTAGGAAATGGGTAGTTGGTAATGTAACCCTAAGGGGTTAAAATTATTTTTTTTTTAATAAACTTACCTGGGCTTACCCAGGCTCTGTAGTGGCCAGTTCTGGCCATCCTGGGTGTTCCTGGTGGCAGGAGCGCTTCGGTGCCCAGGGCTGATGATTTTGCCAGCCCAGGGTGTTCCGGCTGGTTTGGGGTGTCCCCGATGCTGCCCAGACGGTCCGGGCATCTTCGGGCCCATTTAGGGCCAGTTCGCAGGGGGTATTGGTGGCTAGGGAGCTCCAGAGCAGGGAGCGCTGTCAAAATGTGTCCAGCCGTGAAAGCACACTGGACGCGAGTAAGGAGAACCGGCTTTTGGCCTAGCCTGCCAGGAAAGGGGGAGGGGGGGGAAGACTGAGCAAATGCAGAGTTTGCATATGCTCAGTCAATCCCTGGAGCTCCGGTTAGGCCTCACTGAAGCCTGGGGCTTGATTTTAGTGCTGCCCAGATGGAGTTCCAGGGATTTTGCTGCTTTTTGGGGTCTTTTTGTTTTTAACCTGATTTTTTATGGGGACGTTCAGGACCAGAACCAACGGTGGTCGCCAGGTCAGGGGACTCTAGGGAGTCAGGTAAGTGGTCTGGTGGCCCAAAATTTTATTTGGTTTTATTTTAAATTGTGGGGTTTGGGACTTATATTTATAGAAATTAAGGGGTTGATTGGATTTTTTTTTAATTATTGGTTTATGAGAACCTCTTAATATTTACTGGGGGGGTTAAAATTTGGAAAAAAGATTTTAAGTAGTAGTTTTCCCAGGGGGGCTTAAAAGGAGTCTCCGCTGGGGTTTAAAAACAAACCTTCAACAGAGCAGGTGTTTGAGGGGTTAATTAAATTTTTGATAAGTATTTTAATTTATTTTGGAATTTTTAAAAGGGTTTTATTGATAAAAAATGTGGGACGTTCCTTAAAAATAGTTAATTTTGAAAAGTAAAACTATAATTCTGTGGGCATTGTAATGCATAGTTGATTTGGTGATTTTGGTGCAGTTCGGTATATAATTCACTTTAATATTTAGTAAATGTTATTTTTTTTTCATTATTCCCTATAGAGAAACTAAAAGTCAAAATGGAGAATCAGTTTGTTTAGGCAAGATTCTAAGTGTTTGTTAAAAAATATGGATTCTGAATGGACATTTTGATTGGCCAGGAGATGTCAGGTGTGCAAGCTGAGTCTCCGTTGCCTTAGCAACAGCTTGCCTGTCAGTTGCTGAGAAGGGCAGAAGCAGCTGAGGAGAGAGGATGTGATTTGAGTGTGTCTGTGGCAGAGAGAAAGAAGGAGCAGTTTTAAAGTATTTAAAGGGAAATTAGTGTTAATCAGGGAAACTGGGACACCGTGAAAAGTGTAGATATTCACGCTGGTGAGTACAGGTAGTTCTGATGAGAGATTGTGCAGATTTGACTGCTGTGTGTGGCAGGGTAAACGAAGCTTGTTTAAAGCAGTTTTAAAAGAAGTTCAAATTTTGGGAAGTGAAACTGGGTCGTACAGTGTGTGACTCTATGTGTTTAGTGAGTTCAGGTGAATTAGCACAGGTAAGTCCATAAAATAAATTCAGCACAGTTACTTAACAGTAGTGCTGAATTCATATTTATTTATTTATTATTTATTGCATTTGTACCCCACATTTTCCCACCTATTTGCAGGCTCAATGTGGCTTACATAGTACCGTGAGGCGTTAGTTGCCTTCAATGGAAAACATATACAACGTGTTGTTATTATCAAAGAGGTTCATATGTTACAGATACAGTAGGAGAGTCGTTGAAAAGAAGAATTATATAGTGTTCGTTACGGGATTTGGTTTCGTTGTGTTGCTGGCTTCAGGCACTTAAGTTGGGTCAATGGGGTAAGCCTTTTGGAATAAAATGGTCTTTAGTGATTTCCGGAAGTTAAGGTGGTCATGGATTGTTTTCACAGCTTTGGGGAGGCCATTCCATAGTTGTGCATTTATGTAGGAGAAGCCGGATGCGTAAGTTGTTTTGTATTTGAAGCCTTTGCAATTTGGGTAGCGTAGGTTTAGGTATGATCTAGCAGAACTGACTAGAATAAATTAAAAGAAGTGAGTAAAGCTAGTCCTAATTAATTTTCTGAGAGAAAAGAGGTTTAGTTTTATTTTAATACCAGAGGGAATTGGGACGGTGTGAATAAAATTAGGTTTGTGTGTTAGAATGTTGAATGAAGTGCTGACAGAGTTCTAGAGTGACAGCATGTGCTTTTTTATTTGCCCTTTTTAGGTTAGGGAAAAAAAAAAGTAAAAGTATAGGCCTGGAAGTTAGGGAATATTTGATTAATTTTATTTTTATTCGAATATTGGGCCACAGTATTTTGGTAACTATTTAATGTCACTTATTGAAAATAAATGAAAAGTGTCAGGAAGTTAGGGTTTTCCTTCCCTAATTTATTTTTAGTAAGAAAGGTTTAGGAAGAAGAATTGGAAGAAAAGAGAAGAGAAGGCAGTGGGCCACAACCTAAAAATTCTTCGGGCCCCCACGCAAGAAAAAAAGCTGCAATTTAGATTTTATTGGGAGAATGATATTATCAGTTTCAGCTAAGTAAATACATAAAGGAAGAATAAACTGGTACACTTACCTGATTATTTGCTGTGTCGTCTTAAACAGGATCCTGTGAAAACACAAAATATATCCACAAAGAATCAAATTCTTGTTAAATACCAGAAATTTATAGGTTTAGAAAGAACATTTATATTTTTTAATATTGAAAAACTGATACTTATCTAATGATTGTTCATTCCTTGAGATATCTGAGAACTCTCTGTTAAGAGAACAAAAATTAATAAACGTTAGATTTTACTGTTTTACTCATTTCCCATCTCTGAGTTAAATTTTTTTTCGAATATTTCCTACCCTATTTATTAGAAATAGAGGTACGGGATTAATGTGATACTTCTGAGGTAATTTTATTGGGTATAGTAGGGTGAGTTTAAACTATTGAGAGTGAGGTCACAGTAAGTAGCTGAAAGGTGAAAAGAAGGCAACTAAAGAGTTAAGAGGGAGGAGGAATGAAATCTATCTAGAGGTAGATAAAAACATGAAACAGATGAATCATCCTCAGAGTTAGATGTAGGGGAGAAGGGGGACGAGAACCATGAATAAAAATGAAATGGAAATGAGATCCTGGAGGAGGAGTTAGGAGACAATCAACAAGAGGAAGTTATAAAGAGAGACCAGAACCAACTCAATTGGAAAAATAAAATAATCAGACAATAAAGGTAGGAAAAAAATTGTTCATCTTTACATTCTTCTTCAACAAGGCCTACAACTGAGAACCTATAACCTCACTAAGTCACCTCACCAACCCACTCAATTATGAATGCCCACCTCTATAACTACCCTAATCACTCTCTTCCTTCTTTTCTCTTCCCTTCCTTGATCGCAGTGGCGTACCAAGGGGGGGGGGGTGGTAGGGGCGGTCCGCCCCGGGTGCACGCCGCTAGGGGGGTGCCACGCGCCTGTCGGCTCTTCGTTTTCATGCTCCCTTTGCCCCGGAACAGGTTACTTCCTGTTCCGGGGCAGAGGGAGCATGACAACAAAGAGCCTGCAGGCGCGCGGCACCCCCCCCCCTCCAGCGGTGTGCACCCGGGGGAGGTTCTTTCGCCGGGGGATCGAGGGTTCTTTCACTGGGGGGGGCGCTGCACCCGGGGGGCGGGGCGCATCGGCGATCCGCCCCGGGTGTCAGCCCCCCTAGGAACACCACTGCTTCATCATTATACATTACTAACTGTATCTCATATTTATTTATTTATTTATTGCATTTGTATCCCACATTTTCCCACCTTTTTGCGGGTTCAGTGTGGCTTACAATATGAGTTAAATGATGGAAATACAATTTGTTACAGATTGGTTATGGATTACATGACAATGTTAACAAATCTATGTAAGCCACATTGAACCTGCAAATAGGTGGGGGAATGTGGGATACAAATGCAATAAAATAAATAAGTATGTGAGCTTTAAGTCCACAAATGACATTTAAGCTACAACACCAGCTTCCTTCTGATATGGGGCCATTCTTGTAATATGAGTTCTGACATCTGCATGGTTCATGCCACAAGATTCAAAATGGGGGCATCGGTCCATAATCCTTTGAATCAGCCCTGATTCTCTGTATAAAACTATTCATAGAATTTGCCCATATTTTGAAAAAGTCTTTTAAAATATTGGGCTTATGGGGGGGGGGGGGGGGGGGGTTGTAATCCTTTCTAGGATCCAGCTGTTCAAGCAGGTTATTATATTGCTTTTCCTTAGGTTGAGATTTTATTCAAATGATTTAATTTCTGTGAGACTTGATTTACAGCCGGCGAAGTCACTGGGTTAAGTGCCAGCACTGGCATGTAACTTAATCCATTTATTCAGCACCTGCCGGGAAGGGACAAGGTGACATATCCTCGAGTTTGATGGGTTTTACTAGTGAAACAAGATAGCTATATTTAGCTACTCAGCTCAGAAAATATTTCAGCCCCTTAATGCTTTAACATCAGTGTTAATGGAGAGCAGCATTTTAAAGCTGAATGACTTCATTAATACCACGGATGCTGTAACCTTGCAGGACTAAAAGCAAGATCAGAGTTCTAAGTATATTAATAAATAATAAAACATGACATGTATAATAAAATAGTAAATCAGTTTTTCAATGCCATGCTAGTGAGTCCGGTGTGGCAAATGCGACGAAGCCCATTAAATTCCTATGGGCTCTGTTGCATTTGCTGTGGAGGAATTGCTAGCATGACTTTGTAAAAGGAGCCCATATTTTCCCTTTTTTAAATCAGTAACAAATTTAGGGGCCATTTTACCAATCTGCATCAAAATTGGCCTTAGTGCGTCCTTGTGATGGTCATTCCCATGCACTAAGGCCATTTTTCCCGCCGGAGTAAAATGGCTGCTTTTTCTGTTTTTATTAATGGCTGTGCACTAATTTTCCCATTTGCACATGGGTGTTAGTGCATGAACCCCTACCTCCACCCATTATGTAGGTGGTAAGGGCTCCCATGCTACCCATTCGCTAATCGGTTAGCGTGCGACAATGTAGCCGCGTTTGCCGATTCACACAGAACACACCCACTCTCCGCCCCAGACCCACCCCAATGCTAAAAAAATTAATAAATAATTTTTTAGCATGTGGTAGCGCATGCACATCCAAAAATTACTGTGGGATGCCTGAGCGCACTTTTCTATCGTAGTTATTGTATTTCTCCCCCATACTGGGACAGACCAACAGTGGCCAATCCAGGTCACAAATACCTGGCAAGATCCCAAAAAAGTACAAAACATTTTATGCTGCTTATCCCAGAAATAGTGGATTTTTCCCCAAGTCCAATTTAATAATGGTCTATGGACTTTTCCTTTAGGAAGCCGTCCAAACCTTTTTTAAACTCTGCCAAGCTAACCGCCTTTACCACATTCTCTAGCAACGAATTCCACAGTTTAATTACATGTTGAGTGAAGAAACATTTTCTCCGATTCATTTTAAATTTACTACTTTGTAGCTTCATCACATGCCCCCTAGTCCTAGTATTTTTGGAAAGCGTAAACAGACACTTCACGTCTACCCGTTCCACTCCATTCATTATTTTATAGACCTCTATCATATCTCCCCTCAGCCGTCTTTTCTCCAAGCTGAAGTGTCCTAGCCGCTTTAGCCTTTCCTCATAGGGAAGTCATCCCTTTCCCTTTATCATTTTCGTTGCCCTTCTCTGCAACTTTTTCAATCCCACTATATCTCTTTTGAGAGGCGGTGACCAGAATTGAACACAGTATTCGAGGTGCGGTTTAGCATTTATATAGTGCTACAAAACGTACGCAGTGCTGCACAAACATAGATGAAAGACAGTCCCTGCTCAAAGAGCTTACAATCTAATAGACAAAAATAATAAAGTAAGCAAATCAATACAAAGGCATTTTAACGTGCTCATTTAATGACCATCAATGGACTTTTCCTTCAGGAATCTATCCAGACCCCCTTTAAACTCAGCAAGGCCAGCTGCCATCACTACCTTCTCCGGCAATGAGTTCCAGAGTCTAACTACGCGCTGAGTAAAGAAAAACTCCGATTCGTTTTAAACCTACCACATTCTAATTTCATCTTGTGTCCCCTGGTTCTATTATTGTTAGAAAGTGTAAACAAACGCTTCACATCTGTCCGCTCTACCCCACTCATTATCTTGTAAACCTCTATCATATCACCCCTCAGCCGCCTTTTCTCTAGACTAAAGTGTCCTAGCCGTCTTAACCTCTCCTCATAGGGTAGTCGTCCCATCCCTTTTATCATTTTTATTGCCCTTCTCTGCACCTTCTCCAATTCATTTATGTCTTTTTTGAGATGTGGCGACCAGAACTGAACACACCACTCAGGAATTTGTAGACCTCGATTATATTCCCCCTCAGCCATCTCTCTTCTAAGCTGAAGAGCCCTAACCTCTTTAGCCTTTCCTCTTATGGGAGGACTTCCATCCCCTTTATCATTTTGGTTGCTGTTCTTTGAACCTTTTATAATTCCTAAAAGAATCCAACATTTCTGAGAACATTAAGTTCATTGAGGAACATTATACTCTTCTAATTTATCTGAAGGATAATAGGAACTCCGATGAAAAGCCTTGTAGACCAAACCTAACAGCATAAAAGAAATCTGCACTGTGATTGGAAGTGAATGCAATTTTACAAAAGTAGGTGAGGTGTAACAGGATCAAAAAGTTTTTTTTTTCATGCCATTAACCAAACCGCTGCATTCTGGATTACCTGCAAACTATGCAAAGTGTTCTTAGTCACTCTCTGATGTAATGAGTTACCACTTTAACTAAATTGGCCAGTGTATGAAAAGGCTTCGATTGATGAATCATTGTTAGTTTACAAAAACAAAAATGCACAATAGATCTTATTTCAGATGAAAATCTCACAATGAAATCCAAAAGTGAGTATTTTACTAGGTCAGATTTTGCTGGCTGATACCTGGGGCAGTTGTGGAGAACAAAGCACCCTGTTCCCAGTCATCGGTTGAGTCGTCAGTTTTGTCACTGCGCACTCGCTAGTGCTGGCTTTGGGGAGGGCACTCTGTTTGGAGAAGGACACCACCACAATTACTACCTGCCTGGTCGCTATCACTGAAAGATAAGGGAATTCGACACGACTGTTGCAGTAATTGAAAATCTTTAGATTATGGCAGGCAGAGAGGGTGGTGCTATGATGTTTTGTAATGAGTGTCTGATTTGTTTCTGAAGGATGCACATCTGTATATTCAACGCCAGGCTGTTTCCGGTGACCGGCATTGAACATTCAGGGGTTTGTTTGTTTTTTTTGGCTAGCTGAAACTTAACCGGCTAAGTGAATATTCAGTGCTGGCCAGTTAAGTTTATAGTGGCAAAGATATGACTGCTATTTAGGTGGTCTTTTACATAAGACCATAAGAACATAAGAGTAGCCATACTGGGTCAGACCAATGGTCCATCTAGCCCAGCATCCTGTTTTCCAAGCAGTGGCCAAGCCAGGTCACAAGTACCTGGCAGAAACCCAAATCATGGCAACACTCCATTCTACAAATCCCAGGGCAAGCAGTTGCTTCACATGTCTGTCTCAATAGCAGACTATGGACTTTTCCTCCAGGAATTTGTCCAAACCTTTTTATAACCCAGATACACTAACCGCTGTTACCACATCCTCCGGCAAGGAGTTCCAGTGCTTAACTATTCATTGAGTGATTTGGCCACTAAATTTAGCCGGCCAGTGCTTGAATATTCGCAGATAGCTGGCTATATCATGAGGTATAGCCGGTTAGCTGCTAAGCACTTACTGTGAATATTCAGTGGAGATTATTGGCTATCTCCTGCTGAATATAAGTGGTTAGTTGGCTAAATGCTATTTAACTGGCATAGAGTCATTCCTGGCCGGTTAAATAGCACTGAATATCGGCTGGAATGTCTGCAAAGATGTGACATGTACGTTAGATGGGTATTTGCCGAATAGCAATTAGTCAGCATACTAGCGTATACGCCAGGGGCGTATCTGCGTGGGGCCACAGGGGCCTGGCCCCCGCAGATTTCGCCCTGGCCCCCCTCCCGCCGCCAACCCTCCCCCGCTAATGTTGTTTACCTTTGCTGGCGGGGGACCCCAACCCCCACCAGCCGAGGTCCGCTTCCGCCTGCTTTTAAAAATAATTCTTCAGCTGGCGGGGGACCCCAACCCCCGCCAGCCGCCGAGGTCTTCAAAGTTCTTGTTCGACGTCCTCCTCCGTGGCCATGCTGTACCCTGTTGATTCGGAGTCTGTCTGACGTCGCACCAGCAAAGGTAAACAACGTCAGCGGGAGAGGGTTGGCGGCGGGAGAGGAGGTGGAGAGAGTCGTTGGTGGCAGGGGGGCGCTCTGGCAATGGCGGGGGGGGAGTCGTTGGTGGCAGGGGGGGCTCTGGCAATGGCGGGGGGCAGTGTTGCCAGGTGGAAAATTTTTTTCCCACCCAATCCAGCACAAAAACCGCCCAAAACCCGCCCAAACTCAAACCCCGCCCCTGACACCCCCACCCCCGCGTCATCACCCCCGCCCCCGCCGTCATCAACCCCGCCCACGCCGTCACCGGCCCCGCCTCCCCCGTCACCGGCCCCGCCTCCCACGTCATCGGCCCCGCCTCCTACGTCACTAACCCCGCCCAAAAACGTCACTAACCCCGCCCCCCGCGGCCGAAAAAGCCGCACAAAAAACCGCCCTGAAGCCCAAAAAACAGCCCAAAAAACCGCAACCCGCCGCGGGCAAAAATTTCCCGCGGCGGGTCGCGGAAAACCGCCCAATTGGGCGGTAAAACCGCCCACCTGGCAACACTGGCGGGGGGGTCGTTGGTGCCGGGTGGGGGCTAAATGTGCCCCCTCCCTCTGGCCCTGCCCCCCCCTACTGCCAGAGTCCAGATACGCCCCTGGTATACGCATATAAGTGGATGCAAGTCCCTTGCTACAGCTACTGTTGTACCCTTCACTGCCCTGCCCCTCTATAACCAACTGCCTGCACTAGTGTTGCCATTTCAAAAGAAAAAAACTGCCACATGTATGTATGTTCTATGATTACTTCACAAACTTTACATAACAGAAACAGCTCCAGTAACCAAATCCTGCAAACAATAAAACACACTCCAGACAATACAGTGAAACCTGTCATACTAAAGCAGCATTAGTGTTCAGGACTGAAATAGCACCAATATTATCGATAAAAGGGCAGCACCCTAGAATACCAATATACTTCCAGTCCAAGTCAGACTAAGCAGAATACCCTATGGAAACTAGGTGCTAGCAGAATACTGCATCATTGCCACATGAGCAAAACACTGACAGACCCTGAACAAATATGAAACAGAAGTACCACACATCAGCAATAGGGATATGAAGGCAAAAACTGAACTGGAAAGCTCAAGAAATCAGACTCTGTGTATACATCAACACTAGAAATATAGACACTGATATGCAAGATATCAAAGATGCACATTTGCCAAAGATGATATACTCTAATTAATAAGATAATAAAATATTTTTCTACCTTTGTTGTCTGAGCATTTTTTTTCTTAATTTGCTTTGGTCCCAGTGTCTCTTTTCTGCTTCTTATTTTTAATTCTCTTGCTAGAATTTCCTGTCCAGTTGACATGTCTTCTCACTCTATGTCCACCACCCATCTTCCCACTGTATCCCTTATTTGTCCTATTTTGCACTTCTCCTCCTCACATGTTCCTCATCTGCCTTCTCAGCATCCCTACCCCCCATGTCAAGCATCGCCCCTCTGTGCCCCTGTTCCTATGCTCTCTCCATGTCCAGCATCTTTTCTCTGTGCTCCTGACCCATCCCTTGTCCATTGTATCCCCTTTCTCCTCCCCTCCTACACGTGCCCCATCCTGGGCCAGCATCTCTCCCTTTCTCTCCTTTGGCCCCACCTTGAAGTCCACAATTTTTCTCTCCCTCTCTCCCTCACTATGTCAAGCGTCTCACCATCTCTTTCCCCACATTTCCTGGTTCTTTCTCTTTTTCCTGCGTTTCCCACTTCCCCAACTGTGGGTCTGGTATTTCTCACTCTCTCTGGTCCAGTCTCTCACTTTCTTCCTGCCCCCCCACCCAAGTCCAGTATCTCTCCACTTTCTTTCCCCTCACCTCCTGGTCTGGTATCACTCCCCCCTCTGCTCTCCTCCTCCTCCACGTGGTTCTGATGTCTCTCCATCTTTCCCCTCCCCCACCCTGTAGGACTGGCACCTTCAGCCCGTGGGTCTGGCATCCCTTCATGGGTCTAACATCTCTTCTTCTTGCTCCACCCCATGTCCAGGATCTCTCCCCGTACCTTCCCCCTCATCTCCCAGTCTGGCATCTACCCCTCACCTCCCAGTCTGGCATTTTCCCCCTCCCCTTCCTTCCACTCCCCTGTTAATCTGGCATGTCCCCCTCCCCAAGTATCTGCAAAGGATTAAAATACAAACACATGCTACCAGCTTTTCCTACATGAGCACGCAGCTGTGGAACGCACTACCAATAAATTTGAAAACAATTAATGAAATCACAGACTTTCGTAAATCTCTGAAAACCTATCTCTTCAACAAGGCCTACCACGAGAATCCATAGCTTAAGAATAACACTTCACCACTCCACCCCTACTCTGAATGCCACCTTCTATAACTGTCTGCTTAGTTCTTCTCTGCTATCCTTGATCTCTTTGTAACACCAAATGTATCTTTTACCCTGGAGTGGCGATGCCATAACAGGTCTTTTGTAAGCCACATTGAGCCTGCAAATAGGTGGGAAAATGTGGGATACAAGTGCAATAAATAAATAAATTATAATAGTTTGCTACTACCGTGAAAGGAAAATAGATCAGAGAACCCTTTTGTGCATGTCTCACTAAACTGGCTAGAACTGGTGTAAAAGCCACGTTGCTGGCTCCTTAGGTTTAGTGCATCTGGGCCTGACTGTGGGTGCATGTGCACATCTGGAAGTTAGGGCTGCAGCCTAGTGGTGAGAGAGAGAGTGGTAGTCAGTTTAAGGTCTGGATTGCAAGGGGAAAACCATCAGAGAAAGTGCTGCTGTTGATGAGGTGAAAATAGTTCATTAGGTCACAGTAGTTTCTGTCAGCAGGAGCCAGCTGGCAGGCTGGTGATGAGTGGGTGGATACAGTGAGAGGCTTGGCGCAAAACATGATCAATGAGGAAAAAGATCTCATGGCCAGGTGGGCAGTGGGTTCTTTCTGTGTCAGGTGAAGACAAATGGGGCTGTGATAACTCAGGGGCAGCTGTCCAAAGCTGATGCTTCCTGTGTGGGATTGAAAAATAAAAAGCTGAAACACAGGAAAATAATGTGTAAAAATCCAGCCAGAGGAAGGCTATATGTGGAGAACGGCAGTGGAAAACTGCTGAGAAGTTTCACAGTTTTAAGTGTTTTTGAAAGAATATCCAGATGTGAGTGAGTGCATTTTGAAAGAAAAAATATGCCTGTAATTTGTATAAACTTACCTGAGTGTTAAGACAGGGGACTGAATGGTGTGTGTGAATGTTTTACAAGTAATGTAAGAGCACGCAGTACTTTCACTGCTCTAACTGGGTGACTGCAATAGAAAATTCTGAAAAAGTAAAAATGAAAGCTCAGTAAACCTGAAACAGAAATAGACTAGACAGAATAGAGAATAAATAAACTATAAATAAACTGGCACATTCCTAATCTACTGTAGAAATTTCTGTCAGTGGAAAAAATGGCATACCTGACATACTACTACTACTATTACTTAACATTTCTAGAGCGCTACTAGGGTTACGCAGCGCTGTACAAATTAACAATTAAGGACGGTCCCTGCTCAGAAGAGCTTACAATCTAAAGGACGAAATGTCAAGTTGGGGTAGTTAAGATTTCCTGAGAAGAGGTGTAGTGATTAGGTGCCGAAGGCGACATTGAAGAGGTGGGCTTTGAGCATTGATTTGAAGATGGGTAGGGAGGGGGCACGGCGTATGGGCTCAGGGAGTTTGTTCCAGGCATGGGGTGAGGCGAGACAGAAAGGGCGGAGCCTGGAGTTGGAGGTGGTGGAGAAGGGTACTGAAAGGAGGGATTTGTCTTGAGAGCGGAGGTTACGGGTAGGGACGTAAGGGGAGATGAGGGTAGAGAGGTAAGGAGGGGCCGCGGATCGAGTGCATTTGTAGGTGAGTAAGAGAAGCTTGGACTGTATGCGGTATCTGATTGGGAGCCAGTGAAGTGACTTGAGGAGAGGGGTGATATGAGTATATCGGTTAAGGCGGAAGATAAGACGTGCGGCAGAGTTCTGGATGGACTGAAGGGGGAGTAGATGGCTACGTGGGAGGCCGGTCAGGAGTAGGTTGCAGTAGTCAAGGCGAGAGGTAATGAGAGAGTGGATGAGAGTTCGGGTGGTGTGCTCGGAGAGGAAGGGGCGAATTTTGCTGATGTTATAGAGGAAGAAGCGACAGGTCTTGGCTATCTGCTGGATATGCGCAGAGAAGGAGAGGGAGGAGTCGAAGATGACACCGAGGTTGCGGGCAGATGAGACGGGGACGATGAGGGTGTTATCAACTGAGATAGAGAGTGAAGGGAGAGGGGAAGTGGGTTTGGGTGGGAAAACAATAAGTTCAGTCTTAGACATATTCAGTTTCAGGTGGCGGATGGACATCCAGGCAGCAATGTCGGATAGGTAGGCCGAGACTTTGGCCTGGGTTTCCGCAGTGATTTCTGGTGTGGAGAGATACAGCTAGGTGTCGTCAGCATAAAGATGATAGTGGAAACCATGAGAAGAGATCAGGGAGCCTAAGGAAGAGGTGTAGATTGAAAAAAGAAGGGGCCCAAGGACAGATCCCTGAGGAACAACAGAGAGACATAAGAGAGAAAGGAAAAAAAGGAATGAATAAAGCAAAAGAAACATTCCAAGTTTTATCCCTTGGATGCAATTGAAGAACGTTGCTCTTCTCCTGCTTCCAAATTCAAAAGGACTTCCTGTGCAGTTCAAATTCCTCTCTCCTCCTCCCTTGCTCCTCCCCTTCTTTCCTGCCCCCTCCCCTTGCTACCCCTTGTTTCCCTCCCACTACTACCTCTGCTCTCTAGCTAGGCCCTCCCTGTACCCTCCCCCACACTTCTGTCTTCGCTGGCCTTCAGCCCGGTTGTGGTCGGCCCCCCTTTAATGGGTGTGCCTGGTTCTTTCTCTTATCAAGCTGCTACAGCTCATACCTGTATGTGATTTAGTTTGAGCTTGAAAGTTCAGAGCTAAAAGGTACTCTAGGGTGAGCGTGAGTGTGCTGAAGGGAAAAGTGATAATAAAATGCAAATATATATATATATATATATACAAAGCAACAAAAACAGAAGCAAAATTCTCTGCATAAACACCACAAGCAACCAGAGCAACGCAGAGATCGTCCAGAGAAGAGAAACTCTCAAGTTCATCCACAAATAAAGTTTATTGGCAAACGACCCAACATGGCCAAGTTTCGGCACTTCTGCCTTCGTCAGTGGTCAAATGCACAAACCTTCATTGGTACAAAAAAGCACAAATGTGCATACTGCCAGTACTGAAAAACTGCACATCCATTAGGCAAACTCACATGGCTCATAAGGGGAATTGCGTTCATTTAGATAGGGATGACACTACTTTATGTAGTATTTTAAAAATTATTGTAACGGTAACAAGCACCATTATATAGGTAAACCATTTTGGTTGTACCACAGAAAGGAGGTATATCAAATGCATGCTTATCCATTTAGGTATCCTGAGGAGAAGGGAACACACTGAAGAAACTGTGAAATATGGTCATGTATAGTGTTCTTGTTGGTTTCATTAAAGATTTGGGCCAGACATCTAAACGGCAGAAGAAGGAAATTGTGCCCTACAAACCCCAGCTTTGGATAAGTACCTACACAGTACGCAAAACTGAGAAAGCAAAAAAGAGACAATAACTAACTTTCGCAAATCTCTGAAGACACACCTCTTCAACTAGGCCTACAAAGAGAACCCATAACTCTACAAAACTACCTCACCAACCCACCCAGTTATTAAAGGCCACCTTCTACACTATCCTGCTTAACACCTTCCTTCTCTTTTCCCTTTCTTTATCGCTTAATTGTACAGATACTTCTTATAGCTGATATCCTGGAATGAACATGTCATAACAAAACTCTGTAAGCCACATTGAGCCTGCAAATAAGTGGGAAAATGTGGGATACAAATGCAATAAATAATAATAACAAGAATACATTTTGTTCTGTTGAGGCATATGCTAACATTTAAAGTTCTATTTTACAGGATCACAATTTCCCTGGTATTTTACAAAGGTCTTTGTCAAAAGTGGACCTTTTTGGAAAATGCTATAATGACACGCAGGAGTGCAAAATATCTGCGAATATGTCCATGGAAACAGCAATTTAAAAAAAGCTGCAGATGGAGAAAAAGAGAATCCTGCTCACCCCAGGTTTCCACATCTGCAGCTTTTTAAAATTAATGTTCCCTACAGCATCAATCCTTCCCCCATCCTTGCATTGCCCAACAAATTTAAGCCCCCACCCATTCCCTTGACAGCAGCATGATCCAACTCTCTCCCCCAACCCCACTCAACAGCATTACGATCCTTCCCCTGCACCCCCACCGACTTTCAACTGCTCTAATGCCATTGTTACCAAAGGGAGATCCAAGTAATGTTTCCCCAAATTACAGACCAATAACTTGTTTTCCTACAATTAATATGTATTTCACTGAATTGGATGCCAACAAAATATACAATCATACTGATACCAATAATATCATGCCACTAGAACAAGAAAGCACTAGGATGGGAGCATGTGGAATACAGCCATTACGACCAATATTATGAAAGACAGACATTTCAATTTAGCATGGATTGACTAAAAGGAATTCTTTGATAGCACTGCACTTTCCTGGATAATAAAATGCCTTGAAATGTACAAAATAAACACAAGGAGCACTGTTTACTAAGGAGCGTTAGCATTTTTAACACGCTTACAATTAGCGTGCACGCTAACCATGCAGGCACCTATAGGGATACTGTGGGCGCTTACACTGTCAACACACGTACATGGTTAACACGCGTTTAAAATGTTAACGCGCCTATAATGCGGCTTAGTAAACAGGGCCTCCCAGATGTACAAAATAAACACCGTGAAAATGTGGCAAAATCATATTCTCTATGAAGTATGAAGATTTGTAAGGAATATTTCAGAGAGATTGTCACAAATCTTGTTTTGTGTAGAGTTATCCTCTGAGTACTCTTAATTCTTTGGGCTATGGAGTTAGCCTTAATCCTAAAGATAATAATAATTCATATCTTCTGTTTATAGATGACTTGGTTGTATAGTTCCAGTGATCAAAACCTAGTGGAAGAACTCTGTAGTACATAAGTACATAAGCATCGCCATGCTGGGACAGACCAAGGGTCCATCGAGCCCAGCACCCTGTCACCGACAGCGGCCAAAAGAACAAGCAATTTGTACCACCCATCCTAGAAATACTGTATTATTCCCTCGTCCAATGATAGTCTCACAAGATGCCATGCCCACTACCTCAATATAAGCGGTACCTCGGGCTGCGCAGGGTCCCATTGACACACACACTTGACTGGCACAGCCTTGGGCCATGTGTGAGTAGTTCCTCTCTGGCTGCAGGCTCCTTGATTGCTTTGCTTCCATGCACCTGGCACTGCTCTCTCTCTCTGCCTGACTTCCAGGCTCCTTGATTGCTTTGCTTCCACCCACCTGTGTCTGCTCTTTCTCTGCCTGGCTTCCTTTGCTTCTCTCCTATTGGTCTTCCGGTTCCTCCATCCCCTACTCTTGTCCTATGGCCGTGCCCCTTCTCCCTGCTGATGTCAGATGCCAGCACTTTATCAGCTGAGCTCTCCCTAGACTCCTTGCTTCGGCTTCTACTTTGGTAGTTTGCTTCTCCTCTACTTTGTTCTTCGTTGCTGACTTAGCCTGTACCTGGATTACTCTCGTGTCTGCTGCCTGCCCACTGACTCTGCCTGTACCTGGATTACTCTTGTGTCTGCTGCCTGCCTACTGAACTTGCCTGTACCTGGATTTCTCTCATGTCTGCTGCCTGCCTACTGACTCTGCCTGTACCTGGATTATTCTTGTGTCTGCTGCCTGCCTACTGACCTTGCCTGTACCTGGATTTCTCTCGTGTCTGCTGCCTGCCTACTGACTCTGCCTGTACCTGGATTACTCTCTTGACCTGCTGCCTGCCCAGTGACTCTGCCTGTACCTGGATCACTCTCTTGCCTGTTGCCTGTCTGGCCGTCACGTTCATCACCCCGCTTCCTGCTCCATCTCATGAGCCCTGCAGGCCGCCCGCATCTAGGGGCTCAACCTCTGGGGAACGGCGGTCAGCGCAGGTGAAACCCGGGGTTGTCCGGCCACCAAGCAGAACCTGGTCCGAGTGCTGGGTTCGGCAGCGCTCTACTTGGTACAAGAACTCACAGGTCTGACACAAGAAGAGGATGGAGTGGGTTAGGTGAGAAACAGGGAGAGCTGGGTGGGTGAGAGAAAGGGATAGATGGATGGGTGATGAGGGTGACAAAGCAGTATAATTTTATGGTTTATAATGGAATAGAAAACCCAGATCTTTAAGTCCTGTCTGCTGGGTGTCAAAGTATTTTATCATTTTGACTTCAAAGGTCTTATGTTCCTGAATTGTCTTAAAATTTCCTTTTAGTATTCTCACCATAAAATCATTGATGCAGTGTTCTGGATTTGTAAAGTGCTGTCCCACAGAGGTGACATCCTGGTTGGCATTGTGATATTTACTATGAAGTTTATGTAAATTGATTCTCGTCTTTAGCATCTGGCTTGTTTCTCCAATGTAGCACCCTTCTTCACACTTTTTGCATTGAATGATATATACCACATTTGAAGATGAGCATGTGAAGGATCCGCTTATGCTGAATGTTTTTCCCATGTTTGCAGTTTGGTATATTGCAGGGATATGTGAGGCTTACCCCATTGATCCTCCGTAAATCCCCACACCCAGCAACACAGCATAACCAATGATCATACTGGACAATATACAATCTTCATTCCCTTCGACCCTCATGGTGCCTGACACACACCTACCTCATTCGACCACAATATAACCTTGTATTTGTTATCAACCGACTTGGCGAACGCCTTACTATGTAAGCCACATTGAGCCTGCAAACAGGTGGGAAAATGTGGGGTACAAATGTAACAAATAAATAAATAAATGAATTATCTTCTTTTTGAGCTTGTATTGGGAGCTGCTTTTCACTAACTTGTGTTTCAAGTTAGGTGGCTGTTGGAAGGTCAGCACTGGTGAGGCTGGGAATACCTTTCAGTAATTCATTCTCCTGGAACAGTGGCTGTAGATGTTTTATGATTTTTCTCAATTTTTCCAGCTCTGGATTGTATGTCACTATAAGGGGGGATTCTCTCTGTGGCTCTCTTTTCCTTGTACTGCAATAGGTTTTCTCTGGATATTTTAAGGAAAGAAGCAATATCCTTGGAGATAATTTTGGGGTTGTAGCCTTTTTGTTTGAAGGATTCAGTCAGGATTTTGAGGTGTTTATCTCTGTCTCTTGGGTCAGAGCAGATACGATGATATCTTGTGGCCTGGCTGTGTATAATGGATTTTTTTTATATATGTGATGAAAATTGAGTAAAGGTGAAAACATCCCTCTGATTGACATAAATGAACTTGAACAAGAATGTGTAGATAAATATCTAGACACAGAGGAAGGAGCAACAATCCAGCATTAATTACTGAGAGAAGGGATTATTAGCAAGCAATGTTACAGGAGATTAAACTGATACTGAAAAGTGTGTTAACAGCATGAAATAGGATACTGGCTAGTAATCAGATTGCAATTCCTATACTTAGTTATTTGGATTTATTTACTACCTATTTGAAGGAATTCATTCAAGGCAGTATAGACAATTACAGCAGTAAAATATTCAAACAACAATACAAAGTATGAAATAATATACTGCATTCCCATGTCAACACAATACATAATAAAAGATTTTAATAGACAGCGTAGGGTGTAAGCAAGATAAGACAAGATAGAGTAACAGGAGTAAGAAAACAAGGGGACTAATTTTTAAAAAAGTTGCATATGAGGTCAGAAAGGTTATTGAATATTTTAACTAGGGTAGGAGTAAATAACGTGGAGGAGCATTTTCGAAAGAAATGTCTAAATCAGAATTTGGACGTTTTACAAAGAGTAGAGGAGTATCCTAGTGGTTAGTGCAGCTGACTTTGATCTTGGGGAAGTGGGTTCAATTCCCACTGCAGCTGTTCACTATAAAAACAGGTCTGGCTCAAAATGTCTAAGTTTTAGTCTTGGACGTCTTTCAGGCTCATTTTCGAAAGAGAAGGACGTCCATCTTTCGACACAAATCGGAAGATTGGCATCCTTCTCACAGGGTCGCCCAAATCGGCATAATCAAAAGTCGATTTTGAGCGTCCCCAACTGCTTTCCGTCGCAGGGATGACCAAAGTTCACGGGGGCGTATCGGAGGCATAGCAAAGGTGGGACTTGGGCGTGCCTAACACATGGACGTCCTCGACCCATAATGGAAAAAAAGGGCGTCCCTGACGAGCACTTGGATGGCTTTACCTGGTCCTGTTTTTCTCATGACCAAGCCACAAAAAGGTGCTTGATCTGACCAGATGACCACCGGAGGGAATCGGGGATGACCTCCCCTTACTCCCCCAGTGGTCACTAACCCCCTCCCACCCTAAAAAAAAAAATCTTTCAAAATATTTTGTGCCAGCCTGTATGCCAGTCTCAAATGTCATACTCAGGTCCATTGCAGTAGTATGCAGGTCCCTGGAGCAGTTTTAGTGAGTGAAGGGCACTTCAGGTAGGTGGACCCATGCCCATCCCCCCCCTACCTGTTACACTTGTGTTGCTAAATGTGAGCCCTCCAAAACCCACCACAACCCCACTGTACCCACATCTAGGTGCCCCCCTTCACCCGTAAGGGCTATGGCAGTGGTGTACAGTTGTGGGTAGTGGGTTTTGGGGGGGGCTCAGCACACAAGGTAAGGGAGATATATGTACCTGGAAGCAATTTATGAAATCCACTGCAGTGCCCCCTAGGGTGCCCGGTTGGTGTCCTGGCATGTGAGGGGGATCAGTGCACTATGAATGCTGGCTCCTCCCATGACCAAAGGGCTTGCATTTGGTCGTTTCTGAGATGGGCATCCTTGGTTTCCATTATCGCCGAAAATCAGAAACAACCAAGTTTAGGGACGACCATCTCTAAGAATGACCTAAATTTCCAGATTTGGGTGTCCCCGACCGCATTATAGAAACGAAAGATGGACGTCCATCTTGTTTCGATAATACGCCCCTTCGCTGGGAAGTTTTGCGAGGACATCCTCAGCAAAACGTGGGCGTTCCTTTCGATTATGCCCCTCTTTGTTTTGTTCCATTATTGCTGAAAGAAGTCCATATCTTAGGAATGTCCAAGTCCCGCCCTGAACACGCCCCTGGCACGCCCCCTTGAGATTTGGACGTCCTTCTGACGGACATCAGAGAAAGACGTCCAAAAAGAGTTTTCGATAATACTGATTTGGACGTTTCTGTGAGATAAACGTCCAAATGTTGACATGTCACTTTTTGGACGTCTATCTCTTTTGAAAATGAGCCTGATAGTAACATAGTAAATGATGGCAGATAAAGACCTGAATGGTCCATCCAGTCTGCCCAACAAGATAAACTCATTTTACATGGTATGTGATACTTTATATGTATACCCGAGTTTGATTTATCCTTGCCATTCTCAGGGCATAGACCATAAAAGTCTGCCCAGCACTCTTCTTGTACTAAAATTTCTGAAGCTAACATCGAAGCCCCTTAAAAGTTACACTCCAGCCCATCCCTATCTATTCAGCTATGATCAGGGTGAAGACCGTAGAAGTCTGGCCAGCACTGGTTTTGCTTCCCAATTACCAGCGTTGCCACCCAATCTCCACTAAGATTCCATAGATCCATTCCTTCTAAACAGGATTCTTTTGTGTTTATCCCACGCATGTTTGAATTCCATTACCGTTTTCATCTCTACCACCTCCTGCGGGAGGGCATTCCAAGTATCTACTATCCTATCCATGTAAAAATACTTCCTGACATTACTCCTGAGTCTGCCCCCTTCAACCTCAATTCAAGTCCTCTAGTTCTACCACCTTCCCGTCTCTGAAAAGGTTTGTTTGCAGATTAATATCTTTCAAATATTTGAACGTCTGTATCATGTCACCCCTCTTTCTCCTTTCCTCCAAGGAAAGGTCGGCAAGTCTCTCCTCGTATGGTTTGCAATGCAAATCCCATACCGTTTGCCAAATGCCATATCATTTGCCAAATCCACCAAATAAACATGTCTCGCTATAGAGCAGTGGCGTAGATAGGGTAGTTGACACCTGGGGCCGGTCATTTTTTAACACCCCCCCCCCAAATCCAGTACTAGGCATACCGAGAATACAAAACACTCAGGACCTATAGCGCAATTCTACCATACCATAAGCAGTCATTTCTACAAATCACACAAGCATCTTAAACACTACAGTGAGCACTAGAACATCAATTCACCTATTGTAAAACGAAAACAGACAGATTAGTACAGATCATCGATCCTGCACAGTCAATGCCAACCGAAAGCCATGTCTTTTCCACAAACACAGATACACCCTAATCCTCTATAGAATAAGTAATCATAAACTTTCTATTTAAACAAAAATTAAACTGAACCCCCGATGCCAGACTCTGCATACAATGCAACACCACAGAAACAGAAAATGTCCCCTAGTACTGTGCAAAATATAAAGACAGTGGATGTAAATTTGAAAAAACTAACAAATCCGATCACCACTTTACAAATTAACAAATAGAAATAAAACAAATATAGAAAATAAAATACCATTTTATTGGACTAATACATTTAGCTTTCAGAGGCCAAAAACCTCCTTCCTCAGGTCAATACAGTATAGTGCTGTTATAGTATCCTATCCTGACCTGAGGAAGGGGGTTTTGTTCTCTGAAAGTTAAGTCAAAGTGTATTAAAAATTAGTCCAATAAAATGATTACCTTATTTATATGTTCTATTTATAAACATTTATTAACACATAAACACAGATACAATACTATACCCTAAAGCAAAAATAAAAAAAATATATTTTATTTACAGTTTGTTGTCTCTGGTTTCTGCTTTCCTCATCTTCTTTTCACTGTCTTCCTTCCATCCAGCATCTGTCCGCTCTTTCTCTGAAATCCAGTGTCTGCCTTCTCTAATGTCCCTTCCATCCAGTTTCTGCCCTCTCTCTCTGCCCCTTCCATCCACCATCTGCCCTCTTTCTCTCTCCCCCTTCCACCCACCATCTGCCCTTTCTCTCTGCCCCTTCGATCCGTCTGCCCTCCCTCTCCCATCCATCCAGGGTCTGCCCTCACTCACGCTCCCCCCCTTCCATCCAGGGTCTGTCCCCTCTCTCTGCCCCCTCTTTCCACCTGCACCTAGTTCCAGTTCAAGCCCACATCTCCCACCTGCCACCCTTTTCAGCCCCACTATCCCACCAGTCCCCAGCCCTTTTCTCCCATCAGTCCTGGGCTTCAGCCCCCAGCCACTTCTCCCTGTCCCCTTTTCAGCCCCTAGTTTCAACTCCAGCCCTTTTCTCTCACCAGTCCCGAGCTTCAGCCCCAGCCAGTTCTCCCTGTCCCCTATAAAGCCCCCAGCCCCCACAGTTTTAGCCCCTACCCCTTTTCAGCCCCCAGTTCCAGTTTCAGACCCCTTCTCCAATAAGCACTTCCCTCCCCAGTCCCCTTATCCCCTCTGAACACCCCCACCCTCCCCAATCCCCTTCTCACCTCTGAGTTTCCCTCCTCTGAACTCCCCCACCCCTCCCCCACCCCTCCCCAATCCCCTTCTCACCTCTGAGTACCCTTCTGAGCTCCCCCACCCTCCCTAATCCCCTCTGAGCACCCCACCCCACCCCTTCCCAATCCCCATTCTCACCTCTGAGCACCCCCACCCTCCCCAATCCCCTTCTCACCTCTGAGCATCCCTCTTCTGAACTCCCCCACCCCTCCCCAATCCCCTTCTCACCTCTGAGCATCCCTCCTCTGAACTCCCCCACCCCTCACCAATCCCCTTCTCCCCTCTGAGTACCCTTCTGAGCTCCCCCATCCTCCCCAATCCCCTCTGAACACCCCACCCCTCCCCATTCTCCCCTCTGAGCACCCCTCCTCTGAACTCCCCCACCCCTCTCCAATCCCCTTCTCCCTTCTGAGCTCCCCCCCGACCCAGTCCCGTCCCCCCTCCATTGAGAGCCACAGAGCCCTCTTCTCCTGCCACCGCCTGCCTTTTTCTTTTTTTTTTTTAAATCCGTGCAGCCACGCAGGCAGTGCTTCGTGTCTGCCCTGTGTGTGCTGTGAAAGAAGTAAATCACCAGCGTTGGCGTCGGGCCTTCCCTCGATGTCCCGCCCTCGAGGAAATAGGAAGTTACCTCACAAGAGGGTGGGACATCGAGGGAAGGCCCGAAGCCAGCGCTGGCGATTTACTTCTTTCACAGCACACGCAGGGCAGACGCGAAGCGCTGCCTGCGTGGCTGCACGGATTTTAAAAAAAAAAGAAAAAGGCAGGCGGTGGCAGGAGAAGAGACGCAACGGAGCACCTGGGGCGGACCGCCCCCACCACCCCGCCCTTGCTACGCCACTGCTATAGAGCATTGTGAAAGATTTTGCTCCCCTCCTGATTTCCCCTATAATTGCATATGTCATACTGAATGATTTCTGAAATTTGAACATAATGTAATATTAGACAAAGAGAACCTGAATAAACACATTTTTTCACATTATAACACCATCTCCAAGAATATTTTATTGATTGTATTATTGCTTATATTTGATCATTTTGTTATTGCTATGCTGCCAACAAAATTGTAAGTTTTATTTTAAATGGTACCTGCTGTACACTGCCTTGCGTTCTCGAATAGCTTTGAAATTGAAGACTGGCTTTATAAAGACATAGTGGAAAAGGAGAAAAACATGTATGGCATTGATAAAGTATCAGTGCCAAACGATTATGCAGCATATCGTGTGAAGAGAGAGAGAGAAGATTCTCAAGTACCAAGAAGTATAGTCATAGACCAAGAAAATGTGGCAGAAAGATTCAAAAATATTTCCCATCATGCTGGGTGCCACAGGATTAAAAGCACATCTTGATCAGTTGCTTACACATAAAGGATCTAATTCTATTTATGACTCCTAAAAATTTGGCGTTGATCGAAAACATGCTTAGGTTTATTCTATAAACCGTGCCTAAAGTTAGGTGTGGTTTATAGAATATGCCTAAGCCCATCCAAGCGACTAGAATTTAGGTGCAGCAAATTATGCCAATGAAAACCTAGTGTAAATGTCCACACCTAACTTTATTATTATTTATTATTATTATCCTTGTACATTTTTATATTTTTATACCTTTTTATATATATTTATACAAAAATATTAACCCAATTTTTTTGTTCAACATCAGTGTGTTCTGTTTAAATATGTATGATTTATAATTTCCTTTATGTTTGGATATTTATATAATTTCATTATATTTTTATTCTTTTGTTGTTGTTATTAAATATTAGATGTTTACATTAAACTTTACATGTTTTGTAGACTCCTGAAGCAGGCGCTCTGGTGCCGAAACACAGCAGCTGTGTTGAGTCATTTGGTGTTTTTTTCAATAAAGATCCTGAACTTTATATGCGTCTCCCTCGTTGTTTGGAAAGAGCCAGCTCACCCTACTCCTCCTATACGCCTGATTGACTTTTGTAGGAATTTAGTGTACCCTTGTGGGTACTTTTTGCCTCACGCTTAACTTTAGGCATGGAGCGGGTTATTCTATAACACTGTGCATAAATTTTAGGAATGCCCACGACTTGCCCATGCTCCTCCCATAGCCACGCCCCCTTTTGGGATCCACATGGTAGAATTTATGTGGACTACATTATAGAACATGTTTAGCGAGTAGTGTACATGAATTCTAATTAGTGTTAATTAGTGCTGATAATTGCTTGTTAACATCCAATTATCAGCGCTGATTGGCTTGTTAACCAGTTGAGTTGCGTGCACAAATCAGAACACGCCTAGATTTGCATGAGAAGCTCTAGTCGCACTAGATAGAATCTGGGGGATAACATTTTATGAACTCTGAAAAGAGGCTCTCTGGCACGATAGAAGTAGTACAGCTTAGAAGTGAGGTTTATTAATACTCCTAAGAGAGAGTTTCAGATCAAAATGGCTTTATATTTGCGTACAGAGATAACAAGTGTGACATCAAAGCTGAGACACAAGATATAAGCTTGCTTTTCTTAAGGGAATTTTTGCACAAGAGAATGTCAGCCTTAAATTTATGCACTGCATTAACCAAAATGAAAATATTTGCTTACGTTCTGATATTTTCTTTGCAGGTCACACATATTAAACACCCCCACCCCACCCCCACTGAGATTTTATGTGATACATAGTCTTAAAAATTCATTGCAGGAACCAGGACACTTTATGGCACATCCCCTGAATAACAATGACTTTTTTTTTCTAAGATTTTGCAAAATAAGTTATGTTGTTTCAATAGATAAAGAGCCTAGCTGAAGCAGTAGTGAGTGTATGTGAATAAAATTTTGAAAAGCTTTATTATTTAAGTGCTCAATACTGTCTCGATAACGCTTGCTTTATTTTGGTAGTCAAGATTTTGTTTCATTTAGAATACAGACTAAGGGGTCCTTTTGCTAAGGTACGCTAACAGATTTGGGGCCCTGTTTACTAAGCTACATTATAAGCACATTAGCATTGTTAACGCATGTTAACCATGTAGGCGCATTAACCATGTACATGCCTACAATATAGGTGCCTACACAACGCTTGCGCCAGGGGCTTAGCTAGGTGGGGCCACGGGGGCATGAGCCCCCACAAATTTAGCCCTGGGCCCCTGTACTTTCGACCCCCCCCCCCCCCCGCTACCAACATTGCCCCACCAATTTCGACCTTCCCCCTCCCGCCGCTGCCAGGTACCTTTGCTGGCGGGAGTCCCCAACCTCCACCAGCCGAAATCTTCTTCAGCGCCGGTCTCCGGCGCATTCACTGATCTGTTTCTGTGAGTCCTGAGTCCTGACTCCTGACGGTAACTCAGAATTGGCGCACGCTGGGTGTGCGTAGGTGCTTACGTGACTTAGTAAAAGGCCCCTTAATTTCTTTATCAGTGAATTAAGCAATTTTTTGTTATGAGTTGGGTGCTGGTATTTACACTAGATTTCACTCTACTCAGTCTAGTATGGCCACCTGTTAAGTATAAAAACCAGGATGTCATTCTCTCATAGTCATGAATATATATTGTGATATCCCCCTTCTCGCTCAGGGTGACCTGGTTCCCACTAAACAAATTAAACAGGTCTCACCAACTGCATATTTCTCAGGCAACTCTTTATTCCAGCACCTGGGCACACTTCTTCTAGCTTAATTCTTTATACTTTCATAGGTCTTCACACTGAGCCTCCCCACACAGCTACATGGGCTCAGTACTAGCTTCAATACTTTGGGGACTCCCAAACCCAGGCTTTGCAGCCTGCTTCTCTCAGTACTGGGACACACAGTCCTGGACACACAGTCCTTCCTTCTTTGAACACACCGTTCCTATAAGTACTACTACTACTACTTAACATTTCTAGAGCGCTACTAGGGTTACGCAGCACTGTACAGTTTAACAAAGAAGGACCCCTGCTGACACACAGTCCAACACTAATGCTTTAGGGACTTCTTACCCCAAGATTTTCAGCCTGCTTCTCTCCTTTGGACACACAGTCCACCACGTCCATTGGGTTAGCCAGTATCTTCCAGGGGGATCTCTCTTCTTCTGCTGCCAGCTCACTTCTCTTCCTTTCACAACTCAGGTGGGGTATAAAGTGGTTAATTAGCTACACAGGACCCAGCCCATAACCTCCTACACCTGTGGACCTCCCAGGGCTCTCCCCGGTCCTAGCGCCTTCTAGTGGCCTACCTCGGATAGGACAGCCTCATACTTATCACAATATCCCGCCCCCCCCCCCCCCCCGTTTATTAAGCCGCACTAGTGGTGCCATGTGGCAATACTGACACAGCCCATTCAAAATGAATGGGCTTTGTCTGCATTACCGCAGCGTCAGCCGCTAGGTGCGGCTTAGTAAACGGGGGGGGGGGGGGGAATAGTAATTATTTTCACAAAGAAAGTTAGTGCAGGGAGAGAAACAGGAAGTAACCTGTTCCAGGGCAGAAGGAGTAGGGAACCAGCGGAACCAACAGGCGCGCAGCTGCTCTCTACACCCTCCAGCAGCGTGCACCCGGGGTGGACCGCCCCCACCGCCCCGCCCTTGCTACACCACTGGGCATGACCATTGGAGGTACATGGGAATTCTAGAAATGTGCATGCCGTGTTATAGAAGAGTGCCAGCTATGTACCCAAATGCCATGAGTTGGATGCTGGCAGTTACACCAGATTTCAGCTGGCATAAATGCTGGTACTCAAAATAGGGGGCAAGAATCAGTGCTGCGCTCTGTTCTCAGCCTGGAGCACCCTTTAAAGGATAGTGCTTGGTACTGATATTTTTCAAGTCATTTTTTCATTTTCATATCCAGAGCGGAGTACAAAGGAACATACTTAATAATAAAACATGTAAAACAAACAGGGCCAAATTCTATAAAGGGCATCTTAGAAAACAGCGCCAAAAATCTGTGTGGTTGGCGTGATTCTATAAACTAGGCCTAAAGTTAGGTGTAGTTTATAAAATGTGCTCACATGCCATTTTTGTGACTAAAATTTAGCTGCACCCATTTAGGCCACCTAAAGCCAGGCATAAATACCTGTACCAGGGGCGTAGCTAAGTGGGGCCATGGGGGCCTGGGCCCCCATGGATTTGGCCCTGGACCCCCCTGCCGATGACCCTCTCGACCCCCCCTCCTGCCGCCAACCCGCCGTCGCCGTCTGCTACCTTTGCTGGCGGGGGACCCCAAACCCCGCCAGCCGAGGTCCTCTTCTTCCTTCATTCTGTTTCTGAGTCTGACGTCTTAGCAAAGGTAGGCGACGGCGGGGGAGGGTTGGCGGTGGGAGGGGGAGTTGTCGGCAGATAGAATAAAGTTGTTGTTGGTGGTGGTGGTGGTGGCGGCGGCGGCAGGGGGTGTCGGCAATGGTGGTGGTGGGGGTGTCGGCGGCACCTGGGGGGGGGGCTAAAATGTGCCACCTCATCTCGGGCTCTGGACCCCCCTCCCGCCAAAGTCTGGCTACGCCCCTGACCTGTACCTAAGCTAGGCGCAGATCGGGTGTATTCCATAATAGTGCACATACTTTTTTGAAATGCCCACAACCCACCCATTCCACGCCCAAGGCCATGCCCCCTTTTTGACTGTGCACATTAGAATTTATGCACACTGTGTTGTGGAATACACCTAGAAAGCTTTGCGTGTAAATTCTAATGAAAGCCAATTAGTGCTGTTAATTGGTTGTTAAGTACCAATTATCGGCACTAATTGGCTTGTTAATCAATTGATTTGTCCATGCACTATGGCCATGTGGTCAAATTAGTGCACACAACTTAAGGCAACATATATAGAATATGGAGATAGTACACAAACAAGATCAAACTCCACAATGCAATCATTCAACAGTCCTTCGATAGCTACTGCGCAGTTCACAAACCTACCTGGGCTAACAGATGTTATTTCAACAATTTTTTGAACACTGCAAAGTTTTTCTGCTTCCTGAGAGTTGCCGGTAGCTTATTCCAGGCGACAGGTCCTGTAAGGGATTTTTGAGTGCTATTTACTGAATGCAGCTCTACATGTTTACGAGGGAATTGAGTCAAAGGGAATACAAGTTCTACAGAAAACAGATGGCAACAGAGAATCTTTATGGACAGAAATTCTATGTGTGAAGGGAAAGAGAAGAGAAGTGGAGTTACACTATTGTCTGTCTGGCCAGAATGAGCAGAGAGAAATTTATCAACACAGTATTAATGGGTGATTTTAATTACCACAATAAAAAGAGAAACCAAGCAGACCAAAACCAGAAAATCTTCAATAAAAGTCTACTCGAATTTGTATTGTGTGGGATTAAATTCACAACCCCTTGCACTGAAACTACTTCCAAAAAAATATTTTTGTACAATAATGCAATAATACAATAAGGCTTAGACCTCACAGTTATCCAGTAGAGTTCGATGTGGTTTACAAAGTTAAAAGAGTTTCCAGAGATGTACAAATAATTAGAATAAAAGACATAGCTCAAGCATCATACGACTGTTTGAAAAGGTAGGTTTTCAGAGCTTTCCTTAAAGCATGTAGGTATCCATTCTTCGTAAACTAACAGAGCATTTTTGGACAGGGATAAAGCAACAATAAAAAGAGTCTATCTGAATGGTCCGTATGTCTCTGAGTTAAATTAACTAACTTCGGGGTCCTGCGGTAGTGTAGATGCGGGGCTTTGGGCGCGCGCAGAGTCATTTTTCAGCGCACATGTAAAAAATGCCTTTTTAAAATTTTTGCTGAAAATGGATGTGTGGCAAAATTAAAATTGCTGCACGTCCATTTTGGGCCTGAGACCTTACCGCCAGCCATTGACCTAGCGATAAGGTCTCATGTGGTAACCGGGCTGTAATGGTCTACACGCGTAAAATGCCACTTGACACGTGTCCGATACACGCAGACGAAAAGTTTTCAGACACACGGCAAAAACAAACTTACCACAAGAACCACGCGGTAGCTGTGCGGTAACTCCATTTTGGCACACATTGGGCATGCATAGACGCTTACGCAACTTAGTAAAAGGGCCCCTTAGGGGCCCTTTTACTAAAGGGTTGACGTGTGGCAATGGGCACTGTATCACACTGATTTTTGCTTCAATAAAATCAGAAAATCGATGGAATACCGCCCCTGAAATTCCCACTTCTAATATTTTATTTATTTATTCATTAGGATTTATTTACTGCCTGAAGAAATTCACTGAAGGTAGTACACAGCACGAATAAGTCAAACATAGACAATAGACAGTTACAGCAGTAAAAATATTCAAATAACAATACAAGGTATGGCATAGTATGCTATATTGCTGTCAACAGGGCTGCCGAGAGAATGAGCCGGGCCCGGGGCAAGGCCGCCCCCGGGGCCTCCACAGTCCTCGGTCTCCAACTGCCCGCCCCTGTTGACAGCCCCCCTCCGTCCGCCACTGGGCCCCCTGCATTCAAATCAGCAGCGCCTCACCTCCGTATGAAAGCAGCAGATTGCCTCCCTTCAGGCCCTCCCTCACTGTGCCCCGCCCTCCCAGAAACAGGAAGTTACATCAGACGAGGGCGGGACACAGTGAGGAAAGGCCCGAAGGGAGGCGACCTGCCGCTTTCACACGGAGGTGAGGCGCTGCCGATTTTAATGCAGGGGGTCCAGTGGCGGACGGACAGGGGCTGTCGACGGAGCTGAGGACGGGCAGGTGAGACCGGGGACTGCAGCGCCGGCGGCCTGGGAGCAGAAGAAGGAGAGAGACCCTGGCGCCGGGCCCCCCTTGGAGGCCTGGGCCCGGGGAATCTTGTCTCCCCTGCCCACCCCTCTCGGCGGACCTGGCTGTCAATACAATACACAATAAAACATTTTAATAGCAACAAGTATAAGCAAAGGAAGAACATACAGATAGATAAGACAGAGTAACAGGAGTTAGAAAATAAGGGGACTAATTTAAAGAAAGCTACACATGAAGGCACGAAGATGCTTGTATATTATCTTAGCTAGAGTTGGAGTGGGTATGTTCTGCTTCAGTATGTGCAGCCGGTGCTACTCCTTATGTGTCTGTAGCTAAGCTGCATAAGCATCTACGCATGCCCAACGTGCGCCAAAATGCAGTTACCGCCCAGCTACCATGTAGCTCTTGCAGTAATTTCATTTTTGGCGCGCATCCAACATGCGCGTCTGAACAATTTATTTTCAGATACGCATATTGGATGCGTGCCAAGTGGCATTTGACGCACGTAGGTCATTACCACCCGGTTACCGTGTGAGACTTTACCGCTAGGTCAATGGCTGGCGGTAAGGTCTCAGACCCAAAATGGATGCGTGCCAAATTTGATTTTCCCGCACATCCATTTTTGGCAAAAATTTTTAAAAGGCCTTTTTTTATAGGTGCGCTGAAAAATGGACCGGCGCGCGCACAAAACCCCTTAGTAAAAGGACCCCCAAGTTAGTTACTTCTTCCATTAAAGGCCTGGGTGAAGAGCCAAGCTTTTCACCTGCTTCCTGAAGTAGAGAAAGTCTTGTGTTAAGCGAAGCCTTTCAGAGAGTATGGGGGCTACTCTAGTCTGGAGAAGGCTTGCTGGCGGGTATCACATTGGGTAATGAGAGATCCTGATTGACCAGATCAAAGGGAGCCATGAGATCAGGTTGCATCAATATACCAGAGTTACTCCTATTACAGTTGGGAGATCCTCTAATAAAGCCACCAACACTGTCTTCATAATATATGCAGACCTGGTCTGATTCTGTCTCAGCTAAATGATTATGGGTCTCTAAGAGCTGCTGCAATTGTTTTGCTGCTGCTGCCTCCATGAAGGCCAAACTAGACACAGGCCTATAATTAGCAACCTCTGAAATATCACCCAAAGGATTCTTGGCATATGTTCTCAATGTGAGGTTGTGGAGGATAATACCCTTGCACAAATACCAAATTGATAAAATCCGTAAGCCAAACTGCTATCTCCTCACTCAAGTGTTGTAATAACAGAATGGAGCATGGATTTAATTCACATATTTCTCAGCTAAACTTTAGAACAAGGGAGCACACTACCTTTGTATCTAAAACGAAGAATATAACCACTGTTCCCACTAAGGTGAGCGGGAGTTCTGCCAGTGGGTGGCGCTGTTTCACTATCACATTTTCAATAGTGAGGGACAGGCAAGCTCTGCAGGATCCCAGAGAACCTGCCTGTCTGTAGCCATTGAAAACACAATATTGAAATACCACTCCCCACTGGCAAGGATGCAGTTGGAGGACTCCTTCTCAGCTTAGAAGGAATAGTGAATGTAACCCATACATTGTCTGCCTTTATAGCTTCTCCATTTGATATTCTATATCCTATATAATAATTCTCACCTCCAACGTACTGACTTGCTGCCTGGGACCGTGGCTCATTCTGAGTTGGTCTGCTAGGCTCCGTAGATCAGGCTGACATCACCGTAGCCATTATGATGTCAACTTCAGAACCCGGGGGGGGGGGGGGGGAACATGCCTCACAGCTGATCCATGTCCAGAGGAGGGTCGCTGGACATGGGTGGCTGGAGGGGGCCAGGGGAGAGAGGAGGGTCACTGGATATCGGTGGATGCAGGGGGGGGCAGGGGAGAGAGGAGGGTTGCTGGACATGGGTGGCTGCAGGGGGGCCAGGGGGTCACTGGACATGGGTGGCTGCAGGGGGGCCAGGGGAGAGAGGAGGGTTGCTGGACATGGGTGGCAGGAGGGGGGCAGGGGAGAGAGGAGAGTCGCTGGACATGGGTGGCTGCAGGGGGGCAGGGGAGAGAGGAGGGTCACTGGGCATGGGTGGCAGGAGGGTGGGCAGAGGAGAGAGGAGAGTCGCTAGACATGGGTGGCTGCAGGGGAGCCGAGGAAAACCTTGCTAGCGCCTGTTTCATTTGTGTCAGAAACGGGCCTTTTTTTACTAGTCTTCTAATAAATTTGGCTCACATTCCCCCTCCTCTCATACACACACATGCACTACATATTATAACAGCTTCCATAACTGATTAACACCTCCTCCATAATATTCTTTCTTCAGAGGCCTTTTACTAAGGTCCGGCGAAAAATGGGCTGCTCTAGTGTAGGCGCATGTTTTGGGCATGTGCAGATCCATTTTTCAATGCGCCTGTAAAAAAGGCCTTTTTAAATTTTCGCCAAAAATGGACGTGTGGCAAAATAGAAATTGGCGCGCGTCCATTTTGGGTCTGAGACCTTACCGCCAGCCATTGACTAGCGATAAGTTCTCACGCATGGCGGTAATCATCTACGCACATAGAATGACGATTACCACCCAGTTTCTGCCACACGCCAGAAAATAAAAAATTATTTTCCGGCGCGCGTAGCGGATGCACGTCGAAAATTAAATTACTGCAAGTGCCATGCGGTAGCTGGGTGGTAATTCCAAACTGATGCATGTTGGGCACGCGTAGGCACCTACGCAGCTTAGTAAAAGGGCCCCTAAATTATTTATCCAGTTCAAAATGTGCTGCTAATTGGTCTACAGAAGGACCAGAGCCACTATTTTTCTTTTTTTGGCTTTACAGCATTTAACAAATCTTTAGCTATTCTAATTACCAGTAGCTCTTTAGAAACATAGAAACATGAGGGCAGATTAAGGCCATATGACCCATCCAGTCTGCCCATCATTTCAGGTAGACACAGAAATGATAAAAGAAATCAGAGACGCGAACAAAATGGGCAAAGTGATAACAATGGGTGACTTCAATTATCCAAATATAGACTGGGTAAATGTAACATCGGGACACGCTACAGAGATACAATTCCTTGATGAAATCAAGGACAGCTTTATGGAGCAACTGGTGCAGGAGCCGACGAGAGAAGGAAAAATTCTAGACTTGGTCCTTAGTGGAGCGCATGATCTGGTGAGGGACGTTATGGTACTGGGGCCGCTTGATAACAGTGACCATAATATGATCAGTTTTGACATCGACCTTGAAGTAACTGTACACAGAAAGTCAAATACGTTAGCGTTTAACTTTAAAAAAGGAGACTATGATAAAATGAGAAGAACGGTAAAAAAAAAACTTAGGGGGGCAGCTGAGAGAGTAAAAACTGTACAACAGGCATGGACGCTGTTCAAAAATACCATCCTGGAGGCCCAGGCCATACATATTCCGCGAATTAGAAAAGAAAGACGGAACTCCAAAAGACAGCCGGCCTGGTTGAAAAGTGAGGTGAAGGAAGCTATTAGGGCTAAAAGAAACGCCTTCAGAAAATGGAAGAAGGAACCGTCTGAAAATAATAAGAAGCAGCATAAGGAGTGTCAAAGCAAATGCAAGGCGCAGATAAAGAAGGCCAAGAGGGATTACGAAAAAAAGATAGCATTAGAGGCAAAAAAACATAGTAAAAATTTTTTTCGGTATATTAAAAGCAGGAAGCCAGCAAAAGAATCGGTTGGGCCGCTGGATGACCGAGGGGTAAAAGGGGCGATCAAGGAAGACAAAGACGTAGCGGAGAGACTGAATGAATTCTTTGCTTCGGTCTTCACCGAGGAAGATTTGGGTGGGATACCGGTGTCGGAAATGGTATTTCAAGCGGACAAGTCGGAGAAACTTACTGACTTCACGGTAAACCTGGAGGACGTAATGGGGCAGTTCAGCAAACTGAAGAGTAGCAAATCTCCTGGACCGGATGGTATTCATCCTAGAGTACTGATAGAACTGAAAAATGAGCTTGCGGAGCTACTGCTAGTGATATGCAACTTATCCTTAAAATCGAGTGTGGTACCGGAAGATTGGAGGGTGGCCAATGTAACGCCCATTTAAAAAATGGCTGCAGGGGAGATCCGGGAAATTATAAACCGGTGAGTCTGACGTCGGTGCCGGGGAAAATGGTAGAGGCTATTATTAAAAACAAAATTACAGAGCACATCCGAGGACATGGATTACTGAGACCGAGTCAGCACGGCTTTTGTGTGGGGAAATCTTGCCTGACCAATTTACTTCAATTCTTTGAAGGAGTAAACAAAGGGGAGCCGGTTGATATTGTGTATCTGGATTTTCAAAAGGCGTTTGACAAGGTACCTCATGAAAGGCTACAGAGGAAATTGGAGGGTCATGGGATAGGAGGAAATGTCCTATTGTGGATTAAAAACTGGTTGAAGGATAGGAAACAGAGAGTGGGGTTAAATGGGCAGTATTCACAATGGAGAAGGGTAGTTAGTGGGGTTCCTCAGGGGTCTGTGCTAGGACCGCTGCTTTTTAATATATTTATAAATGATTTAGAGATGGGAGTAACTAGCGAGGTAATTAAATTTGCTGATGACACAAAGTTATTCAAAGTCGTTAACTCACGACAGGATTGTGAAAAATTACAAGAGGACCTTACGAGACTGGGAGACTGGGCGGCTAAATGGCAGATGACGTTTAATGTGAGCAAGTGCAAGGTGATGCATGTGGGAAAAAAGAACACGAATTATAGCTACGTCATGCAAGGTTCCACGTTAGGAGTTACGGACCAAGAAAGGGATCTGGGTGTCGTCGTCGATAACACGCTGAAACCTTCTGCTCAGTGTGCTGCTGCGGCTAGGAAAGCGAATAGAATGTTGGGTATTATTAGGAAAGATATGGAAAACAGGTGTGAAGATGTTATAATGCCGTTGTATCGCTCCATGGTGCGACCACACCTTGAGTATTGTGTTCAATTCTGGTCGCCGCATCTCAAGAAAGATATAGTGGAATTGGAAAAGGTGCAGCGAAGGGCTACTAAAATGATAGCGGGGATGGGACGACTTCCCTATGAAGAAAGACTAAGGAGGCTAGGGCTATTCAGCTTGGAGAAGAGACGGCTGAGGGGAGACATGATAGAGGTATATAAAATAATGAGTGGAGTGGAACAGGTGGATGTGAAGCGTCTGTTCACGCTTTCCAAAAATACTAGGACTAGGGGGCATGCGATTAAACTACAGTGTAGTAAATTTAAAACAAATCTGAGAAAATTTTTCTTCACCCAACGTGTAATTAAACTCTGGAATTCATTGCCGGAAAATGTGGTGAAGGCGGTTAGCTTAGCAGAGTTTTAAAAAGGGTTGGACGGTTTCCTAAAGGACAAGTCCATAAACCGCTACTAAACGGACTTGGAAAAATCCAAAATCCCAGGAATAACATGTATAGAATGTTTGTACGTTTGGGAAACTTGCCAGGTGCCCTTGGCCTGGATTGGCCGCTGTCGTGGACAAGATGCTGGGCTCGATGTACCCTTGGTCTTTTCCCAGTATGGCATTACTTATGTACTTA
Source organism: Microcaecilia unicolor (assembly GCF_901765095.1). Taxonomy (NCBI): domain Eukaryota; kingdom Metazoa; phylum Chordata; class Amphibia; order Gymnophiona; family Siphonopidae; genus Microcaecilia; species Microcaecilia unicolor. The sequence goes on along the minus strand of NC_044033.1, from coordinate 34,321,106 downwards.
TACTTTGTAACCCCTAATTTTTCCTGTTCCTAAGCGACCCCACATGCTTATCCCATGCCTTTTTAAATTCTGGAACAGTCCTCGACTCTGTCACTTCAAGTGGCTGAGAAAATAAAGGCTAAAGAGTTGGCATTCCAGAAATACAAAAAAACTCAAGAAAAGGAACACGAGGAGGAATACCGGATGAAAATGAAAGAAGCCAAGAGAGAGATACGTCTGGCGAAAGCGCAAGCGGAAGAACAAATGGCTAGAAATGTAAGAAGGGGTGACAAAAATTTCTTCAGGTATATTAGTGAAAGAAGAATGACTAAAAAGGGAATTGTGAGACTAAAAGATACTGTGAACCGCTATGTGAATAACGATGAAGAAAAAGCAAATTTGCTAAATAGATACTTTTGTTCGGTTTTCACAGAAGAAAATCCTGGAGAAGGACCGCGATGGAGTGCAAAAAGTACAAATGAGATTGAAGTGGATAGAGCACCGTTCACGGAAGAGAGTGTGTATGAACAACTTGAAAAGCTAAAGGTGGACAAAGCCATGGGACCGGATGGGATCCACCCCAGGATATTGAGGGAGCTCAGAGAGGTTCTGGCGAGCCCTCTTAAAGATTTGTTTAATATATCCTTGCAGACGGGAGAGGTTCCGAGGGATTGGAGAACGGCGGAGGTGGTCCCTCTTCACAAAAGTGGTGATAGGGAAGAAGCTGGAAACTACAGGTCGGTAAGCCTCACTTCAATTATTGGAAAAGTAATGGAAGCGATGCTGAAGGAAAGGATAGTGAATTTCCTGGAAGCCAATAAGTTGCAAGATCCGAGACAACATGGTTTTACCAAAGGGAAATCGTGCCAAACGAATCTCATTGAATTCTTAGATTGGGTGACAGGAGAATTGAATCAGGGATGAGCTATGGACGTAATCTACTTAGATTTCAGCAAAGCTTTTGACACGGTTCCCCACAGGAGGCTCTTAAATACACTGGATGGGCTGAAGATAGGACCCGAAGTGGTGAACTGGATTAGGAACTGGTTGACGGATAGAAGCCAGAGGGTGGTGGTGAATGGAATTCGCTCGGAGGAGGGAAAGGTGAGTAGTGGTGTGCCTCAAGGATCGGTGCTGGGACCTATTCTGTTCAATATATTTGTGAGTGACATTGCCAAAGGGTTAGAAGGTAAAGTTTGCCTATTTGCGGATGATACTAAGATCTGTAATAGACTGGACACCCGGGAGGGAGTGGAAAACATGAAAAAGGATCTGAGGAAGCTAGAAGAATGGTCTAAGGTTTGGCAATTAAAATTCAATGCCAAGAAATGCAAAGTGATGCACTTAGGGAATAGAAATCCTCGGGAGACGTATGTGTTAGGCGGGGAGAGTCTGATAGGAACGGACGGGGAGAGGGATCTTGGTGTGATAATATCTGAGGATTTGAAGGTGACGAAACAGTGTGACAAGGCGGTGGCCGTAGCTAGAAGGTTGTTAGGCTGTATAGAGAGAGGTGTGTGACAAGCAGAAGAAACAGGGTGTTGATGCCCCTGTATAAGTCGTTGGTGAGGCCCCACCTGGAGTATTGTGTTCAGTTTTGGAGGCCGTACCTTGCGAAGGATGTAAAAAGAATTGAAGCGGTGCAAAGAAAAGCTACAAGAATGGTAAGGAATTTGCGTTACAAGACGTATGAGGAGAGACTTGATGACCTGAACATGTATACTCTGGAAGAAAGGAGAAACAGGGGTGATATTTATTTATTTATTTTATTGCATTTGTATCCCACATTTTCCCACCTTTTTGCGGGCTCAGTGTGGCTTACAATATGATATGAATAATGGAGATACAATTTGTTACAACTTGGTTATGGATTACATTGTGCAGAGTTATGCGAGACAATCGAAGTATCGTTAAGGAATATAACAATGGAACAAAAACATTGAAACATTGGAAGAAGACAACGGGAAGCTTAAAAGGCAATATTAAGACACGAAGACATATGGTTTACATATTTCTGTGAGTAAAGGTATGAGTGATGTGAGATTACGGGGGATGAGAGTTCAGAAGTGGATGTATGATGCATTAATGAACAGTGAGTGTGGACTTTATGTGTTTTGGCTCTTTCCGTAAATTTTTTCAAAAAGATGGGTCTTCAATAATTTGCGGAAGGAGGCTTGCTCGTAGATCGTCGAAGAAGACAGTCAGATTCGTCTGACACGACCTGCCACTAGTGAAGCCATGCTGCCTCGGGTCCCGCATTCCATGTAGTTCAAGAAAGCAAATTTAGAAGGCAAATTTCCTGCTTCTACAATTTGATATGAGCCTTCCACTCCATTTCATAACATACCTGGCCTGTCAATCTCCGTTAACATTCTAGTTTCCTACATGCTATTTTTTTTTACACTTTAGATCCTCTGAAAACCAGGGATAACTTCACAATTACTGTTTGTAGATGACTTGAAGCTCTATAGTTCCAGCAGTCAACACCTAGTGAAATAACTCTCTCTTAAAAAGCTTTCAGATGTCATCAAGATGACTTTTGGCCTTGACAAATTTGTTAAAACAACCTTCCTTAAAGGAACATTGAGTAAAACTGAAAACATTACTCTGACTAATGACTCTGACATAAATGAACTTGAACAGGAAGGTGTATATAAATATCTAGAAACTGAGGAAGGAGCAAAATCTAGTATAAATCACTAAGAAAAAAGATCAGCAAAGAATATTACAGGAGATTAAAATTCAAAAATGCTTTAACAGCACAGAATAAGACGTATCCAATGCAATGTAGCATCCTGAAATTAAGGCAAAAATACAGAAGAAACAGTGCACCGCAAAACAGTCACAACAGCAGCAAACAGCGGGGATGACAGAAACACAAAGAGAAACCAGATGTGCTCAATAAATTTTATTGCATCGATATGAACTTGGCTGTGACCCGACATGGGCCATGTTTTATTTGTAGGGCCTGCCTCAGGACTCTAAACAAATAAAAAAAAATTATTAAAAAATAAAAGCATATAAATAATACATACTCAACAAATAATAAAACCACATACAATAAATGTTTAAAAATACATTTGTTTAAGAGGTTGCATACACAAAATACACCTGCAATAAAAAATGACTAAGGAGTAGTTCATCCTTACCCCTTTTCTTATCCCTTGTCCATAGGCCTCTTCAGATTGTTTGCTGGCTGTCATTATTGTTATTCCTTAGTAGTTTATAGCTTTCATTGGCAAACTCACCATTACAGCTTATGGTTACAGATCTCTGTAGACTGTTATTAACTGTGGCTAACCTTACTATCAGAGTCACTGCTAGCTTCTCAAGCCGCTGCGATGTGATGAGAGAATTCCCTGTGTGCTGGTGATCAGGTCTGAAGGCCCATCTTTCTGCCATGGCACACTTAATTGAGAAAGAGTGGGCCATAGTGCATATAACTGAGGAATTAGTTGTAAAAAAAAAGTATTTGCATACAGTACAGAGCCCTGAAGATCAGGAGGGCAAGTTTCAAAGGGCTTTGCCGCTGAATGTAAGCAGCTGCTTAGGTAAATTCACTGGAGTGAAAATTGTCCTCTGTTCAACAGCCAGGTTACACATTGAGTGGAGGAGTGGCCTAGTGGTTAGGGTGGTGGACTTTGGTCCTGGAGAACTGAGTTTGAGTCCCACTTCAGGCACAGGCAGCTCCTTGTGACTCTGGGCAAATCACTTAACCCTCCATTGCCCCATGTAAGCTGCATTGAGCCTGCCATGAGTGGGAAAGCGCGGGGTACAAATGTAACAAAAATAAAATAGATACTATTGGAGATTCTACATGGAATGTTGCTACTATTGGAGATTCTACTTGGAATGTTGCTATTCCACTAGCAACATTCCATGTAGAAGGCTGCGCAGGCTTCTGTTTCTGTGAGTCTGACGTCCTGCACGTACGTGCAGGACGTCAGACTCGCAGAAGCCTGCGCGGCCACATTGGTGATCTGCAAGGGCCGACTTCTACATGGATAGCAACAGTGTAGCATTAGTAGCAACAGTGGAGGAGTGGCCTAGTGGTAAGGGTGGTGGACTTTGGTCCTGGGGAACTGAGGAACTGAGTTTGATTCCCGGCACAGGCAGCTCCTTGTGACTCTGGGCAAGTCACTTAACCCTCCATTGCCCCATGTAAGCCGCATTGAGCCTGCCATGAGTGGGAAAGTGCGGGGTACAAATGTAACAAAAATAAAATAGATACTATTGGAGATTCTACATGGAATGTTGCTATTCCACTAGCAACATTCCATGTAGAAGGCTGCGCAGGCTTCTGTTTCTGTGAGTCTGACGTCCTGCCGTCAGACTCACAGAAGCAGAAGCCTGCGCGGCCACATTGGTGATCTGCAAGGGCTGACTTCTACATGGAATGTTGCTAGTGGAATAGCAACATTCCATGTAGAATCTCAAATAGTAGCAACAGTGGGGAGTGGCCTAGTGGTTAGGGTGGTGGACTTTGGTCCTGAGGAACTGAGTTTGATTCCCACTTCAGGCACAGGGCAGCTCCTTGTGACTCTGGGCAAGTCACTTAACCCTCCATTGCCCCATGTAAGCCGCATTGAGCCTGTCATGAGTGGGAAAGCGCAGGGTACAAATGTAATTTAAAAAATGCTTACTTTGGGAAAAGGGGCATTGGTAGAGCCACATGAATTCTAAGAAATAGGTGTAGGGATTTCATTTTGAAATCTCCAATCCTGCTTTACCAAACAGACAAAAAGTACCTGCGGCCCTTGCTTGTTCTGAATTTTCAAAGGAAGACTCCAGTGAAGTTTCTTTTTTTTTTTTTTTTAAATCAATTTCAATAATTACGATGAAGAACCAAAAAAATGGAATTCAATCAGCAACATAGTAATCATAATACAACAAAACAAATAAGGAAAATATAAGCTTATCAAATCGCCCACAAGTGAAAAAAGAACCCAAAACAGATCCAAGATATAAAAGGAAAAAGAAATTAGAATTATAATAATTATTATCCAAAAGAGGAACGTTTCCCAACCCCTATGTCTTAGCTCACCCCTACAGTAGAACATATGGAATCACATTGCTACATTCACATCCTCTCTAGATGACGAAATGTGTTCTGTTTTGGATCAATACATTGAAATTGTTTACTCTCAAAAGGTATTAGACAAGAACAAGGAAATCTTAACACAATATTAGTTCCCACAGCCTGAGCCCCAGTCCTCAGGGCCAGGAAGACCTTGCGCCTTATCTCTGTGTCTCTAGCTAGATCAAGAATAACTCTCACTATAGATGCAAAAAACTGAGCATCTAAATGTCTTAAAGAAAGCTTCAGAACTGTGTTGCGGGCCGGCTCCAAAGCAAAGGTGACCGCTATCGTAGACCTTGGGGTAACACCTTCCAACGAGGGCTCCAAGAATGAAGACAGATTCATAACCTCCTATCTCAGGCCCTGAGGACCCTGGTTACCAGAACAATTAAGGCTCTGAACCCTGGAAAGTTTGCCCACATTCTCTTGCCCCAAAACACTCAAGGCTGACTGTAACAATCGATCTTCACTCGAGGAAGGTGCCTCACTCACAGCCCGCAGTCCCGTCTGCTCATCGATCTCCACCCCTGACTGGGGCAGCACGTTCGAGCCCTGCTGCAGTGTGAATCTGTTTCCAGGCTGTGGCAGTGTTGTGCATTACACAGGGCTCAGGGAAACTCTGCTACCACTACTCCTGAAGATCCCGCCAAAGGCAAAAGCAAAAAAAGCACCAGAAGTGGACCCACAAAGACCCAAAATTGCTCCAGGGTCGCCTGCCTCATCACTGGGGTCGAGGCAGGGGCCAGGGGAAGCCCTCGAATCTTTGCTTGTCTCTTGCCTATAATGGCTTGTCACCACAGACCTGCAGAGAAAAAGATCCGCTGGAGCCACAGAGCTACTGCAAGTGTGTCCTCCTCCTCCTACAGCACCATCTTGGAATTCAGGACAGGGGTCAGTGGGAGTTTCGTTTTGAAAATCAGATTGCAGGTACCCAAAATACCTTCAACATGAAGAACTGAGGTGGACGGAGAGAAGACAGTAAATTAGAGACTTTTAGAACTGCTGTGGCATTCAGTCACCCAGTGCAAGATTGAGACATCTTACCGATGGCTCTAACTATAGTCATTAGCAGATTCTTCTCTGATCCGGAGCTTATCTTGTTTGCTTGGATAGATCAAAGATGCAGAAACCTCTTCATTTCTGTACTGCATGCTTCCACTTATTGGTTTTAACCTTTACATTTAGCTATTAGAGGTCTTTAAGCTTCTGTGGAGCCTGGCTGCCAGAAATGAAATGACCCTCGGAAAAAAAAAGGAACACTGGTTTAACGTCTTCTGCCACTAGAATCCAACCTAGCTGCAACATGAAACGGAGCTACCTTTTTTAGATAAATATAATCTCTGAGAATAATGCTTCCATATCACTAGGGTCTCAGGGAAAGAAAAATTATCCATAGATAATAGTAAATCAGAGTGGCCAAATCAATATTTCCCCTTGTTTGTCCTCTTTGTCTGTCCTAATTAGATTGTAAGCTCTGTCGAGCAGGGACTGTCTCTTCATGTTCAAGTGTACAGCGCTGCGTACGTCTAGTAGCACTATAGAAATGATAATTAGTAGTAGTAATCTTGGGATTCCAGAATCTTGCTACTCTTTGGGATTCTGCACACAATCTTGCTACTATGGGATTCCGGAATCTTGCTACTCTTTAGGATTCTGCACGGAATCTTGCTACTCTTTGTCCTTATCCCTTATTTGTTCTGTTTGTCTGTCCTAATTAGATTGTAAGCTCTGTTGAGCAGGGACTGCCTCTTCATGTTCAAATGTACAGCGCTGCGTATGTCTAGTAGTGCTATAGAAATGATAAGTAGTAGTAGTATATGGGGCTCACAGTTATTTCACAGCCAGAATGCATATTACAAGTTGTCCCTAGTAACTATCCCCCCAATACTTAAAGCTATTTAAACGGCCAGACACAGCCGCTGACTGGTTGAATAGTATATCTCCGCCTATCTGCTAAGATTCAGAGGGAGATAACCGGTTATCTTCGTTGAATATTGCCGGTTAGTGCCTAGCGCATAAATGACTATATTGCGCAACTTATCCAATTAGGCACCAATATCTAGCGCCTAACCGGATAAGTTTACCAGTCAAATAGGACCGCATAAATAGCTGTCCTATCTCTAACTGCTAAAAAGATAACTGGTTAGCGCTGAATTTTGCCATAACCATTTAACCTTTCACCCCTGGATTTTATATAGTGCACCTAAAGATCTGCACCGACATCTAAGCGTATTCTGTAACAACGCGTGTAACCTAATTGGCTTAACAAGCCAATCAGTGCTGTTAACAGCACTTAATAAGCAATATTTATTTATTTATTTATTTATTGCATTTGTATCCCACATTTTCCCACCTATTTGCAGGCTCAATGTGGCTTACATAGTTTTGTTATGACATTATCATTACAGGATATCAGATACAATTAGTAGTGTGCAGAGATTGAGTAAGGGAAGAAAGAAGGAAGTGATAGGGTTAAGTATAGAAGGTGGACTTTCATAGCTGGGTGGGTTGGTGAAGTGGATTAGTGAAGCTATGGCTTCTCTTCAGAGATTTGCGAAAGTTAGTTACTTCGTCGATTGATTTCAGGTCTGTAGGTAGTGCATTCCATATCTGCGTGCTCGTGTAAGAGAAGGTGGTGGCATGCATCAGCTTGTATTTTAGTCCTTTACAGCTGGGGAAGTGCAGATTGAGAAATTTGCGGGATGTTCTTGTGGCGTTTCTGGGAAGTAGGTCCACGAGGTTTAGCATGTAGATTGGGGCGTCTGCGTGAATGATTTTGCGTACAATCGTGCAGATCTTGAACGCAATAATGAGCGCTAATTGACAATAAATGGAATGTATGCGCACAACTCCCTAAGCATATTCTGTAACGCACTGCACCTAAATTTTAATGCACGCAGGCAAAAAGGGGCATAGTTATGAGTGGGGAAATGGGTGTTTCGAAATTTAATGCATTATAATAGAATATGGCCCTCTGTGCCTAAATGTACGTACCAGGATTTATGCCACGTTTTCGCTGGTGTAAATGGAGAAGCGTAGTTTTAGGTGCTGTAACTAAGTGTATTCTATATACCGCGCCTAAATCTAGGTGCTGCTTATAGAATACGCTTAGGTGGAAATGTTTTACGCGTGGGTTTTCTAGGGGCCGTATATAGAGTCTGGCCCTTAGCGGCAAAATAAACCCGAATATTCGATCACAGTTGCTAGAAACGGCCTGACATTGAATATTGGAGTTTAATGCCATCGGCGGACAGCAAAAGAGCAGCCCACTACCGGCTGAATATCAGGCCCTATGCATATAGTTTTGCTCTGTAAGCCAGAGGTCCTCAGATCCAGTCCTTGAAGTCCACAACCCAGCCTGGTTTTCAGGATTTCTTCAATGAATATGTATGAGATCTATTTGCATGCAATGGAAGCAATGAATGCAGATAGAAATCCTGAAAACCAGTCTGGGATTTGGGTCTAGGGGACAGGATTTGAGGCCCCCTTGCTGTAAGCCCATGCCACTTCAGATCATCTCTCTTAGCTGTACCACACATGCACAAAAGGATTTCGTGCTACTGCAAGAACTGAAAGTGCTGCAGTGGGAGTTAAGCCCTCTTTAATCCAAATCATGGTGACTGCAGAGAGGAACTGACAAGTTAGTGAGATATTAGGGTAATGCAGCTCCATGCTGTACTCAGACTGGTGAAAGTCACTCCCTCCTGGTTACTTTTGTAAAATTACTGGCATTAGAAACTGACAAGACTCTGAAGTCTTCACTTTGGTTATATATATGGTTCCATTAAAACCTGTGCTTTGTTGCCTCACTGCACCCTTCTCCTCCATCGCTAACTCCAGACTCCGTTCCTTTTGTCTCGCCGCACCTTATGCCTGGAATAGGCTTCCTGAGCCAGTGGCATAGGAAGGGGGGGGGGCGGGAGGGGCGGTCCGCCCCGGGTGCACGCGCTCGGGGGGTGCCGGCCCCGCTGGTTCCCTGCTCCCTCTGCCCCGGAACAGGTTATTTCCTGTTCCGGGGCAGAGAGAGCAGGGAACCAGCGGGGCCAACGCAGCTCCGAGTAACGTGCACTCGGGGCGGATCGGCCCTCCCGCAGGTAAGAATGCGGTCCGGGGGGGGTTCGCTCCGGAGGGGGTGTGTGCCGCAGAGGGGGGGTCGCGCCGTGCTGCACCCGGGGGGGGGTGCGCAGCGGCGACCCGCCCCGTGTGTCATTAGCCCTCGCTAAGGCACTGTCCTGAGCCATTACATCTAGCTCCATCCCTGGCCACCTTCAAATCCCAGCTAAAGGCCTACCTGTTTGATGCTGCTTTTGACCCCTAACTTGTCACTTACTCATAACCTTTATCTTGTTTTCCTCTCTTCAATAGTCCCTTTTCCTATGTGTCTTTCTGGCTGTCCTACCCTTATCCTTATTTGTCCTGTCTGTCTGTCCTGATTTAGATTGTAAGCTCTTTTGAGCAGGGACTGTCTTTTCTTCATGTTCAATTGTGAAGCGCTGCGTATGACTGGTAGCGCTATAGAAATGATTTATAGTAGTAGTAGTTAGAATAGAATACTGAATGTATATAGGTCAATTGTTCTGTATGTTTTGCAGTTAAACATATTTTAAAAAAAAACCCCAAAACCCAAACCCTGTGCTCAGAATAACAGTGAAGTCTAACTGCACATATGCTAGGCCTTACGTTGTTGTGGGATGTAGGGCAGTGTTTCCCAAGTCCGGTCCTGGAGTACCCCTTGACAGACAGGTTTTCAGGATGTCCACAGTGAATATGCCTGAACTTGATTGGCATACACTGCCTCCATTATATGCAAATCTCTTCATGCATATTTATTGTGGATATCCTGAAAACCTGACTGGCAAGGGGGTACTCCAGGACTGGACTTGGGAAACATTGATGTAGGGCATGGTGCTTTTAGTTGCTTGAGGAGGGTACAAGCAGTGCGTATTTCCTAGTAAAAAAGTGCCGGTACTCAAATGCTAGGCCACTCTTCAGGGGTGGGGTAATCACTGAGGGACCCATCCCACAATAGCCAAGCCCCCTGCAACCGGTCACAGAATGTATGACAAAGCAGAATTGGTGTGTAGAGCCCAGGAGCGTATCTGCATGGGGCCACAGGGGCCTGGGCCCCCGCAGATTTTGCCCCGGACCCCCCTACCGCCGTTAACCCTCCCTCCCTCGCCTACCGCCGTCACCTACCCCGAGGTCCGCTTCCTCCGGCTTTTTAAAATATTGCTTCAGCTGGCGGGGGACCCCAACGTGCTGCGACGTCAGACTCCATCCAAATGGAACTAAAGATGCATGCAACTTTCACGGCGCGCTGCACGACGAGGATGAAAAAGTTAAAGATCGCGGCTGGGCTGGCGGGGGGTTGGGGTCCCCCGCCAGCTGAAGCAATATTTTAAAAAGCCGGAGGAAGCGGACCTCGGGGTAGGTGACGGCGGTAGGCGGGGGAGGGAGAGAGTGTTAACGGCGGTAGGGGGGGTTGATGGCGGTAGGGGGCGGCTGACGGCGGTGGGGGGGCGGCTGACGGCGGTAGGGGGGGCTATAATGTGCCCCCTCACTCTAGCCCCTGCCCCCCTACCGCCGAACCTCAGATACGCCCCTGGTAGAGCCTCAGCTCTTTCATTTAAACTTTGGGTCCATGGGTCAATTTTAGCAGACAACGGAAAACGTGCCGGTACTCAGTACCCCCAAGTACCCCCTCAAAAAAAGCCCTGGGTACAAGTATCTAAATTATACAACCTGTCTCAGGTTTTTATAGCGGAGTGAATGCTGAATCCATTAGTTGCCCTTCTTTGTTTGCCAGAGGCACCCTGGTCCCCAGTGGTATCCACTGTATCACAGAGAGAGAGAGAGGGAGGGAGGGAGGGAGAGAAGGTGGTGGTGGGGGGGGGGGGGGGGATGTGGATGTGTTGCTTAGCAATAGAGTGCTGCTGGCTCCAGCTGTTGCCTGAGCCCAGGAAGACCAGCAAGAGAGTAATAAGCAGGAAACAGCTTCTCACTACAATCCATCCAGCCCAAAAAGGCAGCTACTGGAAAAGAAAGAAGCAAATAAAAAGTAGAAGGTAACAGAGAAACATAAAATAAACATTAATGGCAGAAAGGAAAGAGGAGCGGAGAAACAAGCTAAAGGGAGGAGGGAGACAGTGAAAAAGAAAGTCAGTGAAAAAGAAACAAGGATGTAAAAAAGAGAGCAGGAGGAAATGCAGGAAAAGAGGATGCTTAACTTACAATAAAATTTCACTGACTTTTTAGCCAATCAGTTTTCACGTAATTGGCACAATAGAGGGTAATTTTATAACATATTGCCTAGATTGAGAAGGCAAGAAGGTGCCTATTTGTAGTGTAGGTGAATATACTGACAGGTAATCACTCAGATAGTAATCACTCCAGACTCATATTGCAAAAGGTATAACTGCAGCTAGGTGACCCTAAGGGCCGAGCTATGCTGCCCCCAATGAAGGAATAATGCCAAAGTGAACATATATATTATTTATTATAGAATAATAATAATAAGCAATATGGCAAGAAAGATACAAAAATATACTGAGCACAACAATATACTAAAGATTACACAAAAGAGATATCTGGAGATATATCACAACTTAGCAGCTATTATAGGTTGGACCATGTGCCTGAGAAATAGCCAGCAAAAATACAGGTCACTAACTAAGGCCCCTGACTGTAGAGGAAAATCCCATTCTCTCAACCTTAGAGGTCCTCAGCTTCAGATGGGGTGATGAATTGGTTCCTCTTCATGGCTCAAGATGTCCCCAGCGAACCTCTGCAATCTGGCCTTAGTCCAATGTGACCTTGCCTAGCACAGGCAGTAGATTCTCAGTCTGCCAGAAACCATGAATCAACTCCTGAATCCTTCCTTGTGCCAAGCTTAGCACAGAAAGATACAGTTCATAGGTGCAACTGACTATTCAGTCCCTCCTCCAAGAGATGCATACACCATCCAAACATCTTCTCTTCTCCCTTGTCTTTCTTCTCTCTCTTCTCAGTCCAGAGTTGGCACTGTCCTCCAGGGTCCACAGGTGATGAAACGGGACCAATCAGAAACCATGGTTACATACGGTCATCACAATGAGGGGCCTTGTACTTCTAGAAAGACCACCTTATCAGTAGTAGTCTCACCACCGAGGTAAACAACAAGCGTTATCTCATTTATTTCTTGCAGTGCAGGACTTTCTCTTTCACAAGTTCACACCAGATACTGGAGGGCTCAGTGTTCCAGAGAACCTCTCTCTTACACAGCTTCCCATGAAATAACTATAGGGAAAAACAAGTAAACAGCATGTCCTCGAACGATGAAGTCAGCTAGCACCATGCTTCAGCATGTCATGCAGAATCCATGTTGTTTTGTTCACAAAAGATGGTTCATGGACTAACCAGGCCTCAGGCCTACCAAAGGCAGGGCTTTTTTTGAGGGGGTACTTGGGGGTACTGAGTACCGGCACCTTTTCCACTGTTTGCTAAAATTGACCCATGGACCCCAAGTTTTAAAGAAAGAGCTCAGGCTCTACACACCAATTCTGCCTTGTCATAGATTCTGTGACTGGGGCCTGGCTATTGTGGGATGGGTCCATCAGTGATAGGGTTACCATACATCCTCTTTGAAGAGGACATGTCCTCCTTTTGGACTCCTTCAGAAATGTCCTCCAGGTTTTTTAATTTTTAGGAAAATGTCCTCTTTTTCTTTTATGTGACTATGACCTACACACCTACCCACATAATGAGAGAAACCATCTCTGGCCTATTAGTCAGTCTGGACACAAGGGGGTGCTAAAGAGAGCGAGAATGGAATTACTGATCTCCTCTCCGTTTCTCTGCTGGTTGAATGTGTCGAAGGAATTGTGCAGGCGGTATCCAGACTCAGTCAAACTCAAATCCGGAAGTTTTTGAAAAGTAGATTATCTACTGCTGTACTCTAAGGCAGTCACTGTTTGATGTAAGTTTATTAACTAACAGCCATTTACACATTTGTTATGATTAAATATTTCTTTAGCAAAGGTAGCAACTATTTTTATTTTTTGCATCCTCTTTTTTGTCTCCACAAATATGGTAACCTTAATCAGTGATCACCTCACCCTGAAGGGTGGCCTAGCATTTGAGTACCGGCACCTTTTTTGCTAGTAAAAACACACTGACCAAAGGTGAGATACAGGGTGATACCCTTACAGTTTGCCTATTTGATAAAAACACACAGGTGCCAATGTATCTTTACACAATAAGAGCACAAATCCTGCAGAAATCATGCTTACAGTCAAGCCGTGGGCAGTGACATCTTCTTGGAAGTCGAGTATGTGAGTAAATTGCAACTCAATCTATGCTCTATCCAAAACCCACCCCTGAAGATGTCTATGCTCATTTTGGCCATCTGCATAGTTTTACATGTGGGGTAATTTTACACAAGGAATATGGGACTAGATTCTAAAAATAGCGCTTAGTGTTGTTCTATAAACCACACTTACAGTTAGGCGTGGTTTATAGAATAGCGCTTAGCACCACTGTTCTCTCTAAACTAAGCGGAAGTCCTCCACTTATGCTCCTGCCAGCAGGGGGTGCTGTTTCACTATCACATGTTCAATAGTGAGGGACCAGCAAGCTCTGCAGGGCTCCAGGGAACCTGCCTGTCCCTAGTAATTGAAAACACTGCTCCCCACTTGTAGAAATGCAGTAGGAGGACCCCCCCCCCCCCACACACACTCTGCTTAGAGGGAACAGTGTAACCCTAGTAGCGCTCTAGAAATGTTAAGTAGTAGTAGTAGTAGCAGCGCTGGTAACTGTGACTACATTTAGGCACAACCGTTTATAGAATAGCGCTTAGCACCACTGTTCTCTCTAAACTAAGCGGACGTCCTCCATGGTGATAGGTTCATTGCCTATCACTTTAAAGGTATAAGATTTGTGTTGGAGCTGATTGTTCCTGATATTCAATTAAGGAATATTGGATTCTAGTGGATGTTATAGAATTGTTAACACCGTACTACTGAACAGGGGCGTAGCCAGACTTCAGCGGTAGGGGGGTTCAGAGCCGAGGTGAGGGGGCACATTTTAGCCCCCCCGCCGCCAACGACAACGACCCCCCCTGCTGCCATTGCTGACACCTCCAAAAACTTTGAGCCCCCCCTGCCGATGACTCTCTCGACCCCCCCACCATCACCATCGCCTATCTTTGCTGGCGGGGGACCCCAACCCCAATGTGCAGGACGTCAGACTGAGAAACCAAACGAAGGAAGAAGACTTCGGCTGGCGGGGGTTGGGGTCCCCCGCCAGCAAAGGTAGCAGGCGGCGGGTTGGCGGTGGGGGGGGGGGGGGTTGAGAGGGTCACTGGCAGGGGGGTCCAGGGCCAAATCTATGGGGGCCCAGGCCCCCGTGGCCCATAGCAGCTACGTCCGTGCTACTGAAGACATATGTGTAACTTCTAATATTCTATAAGGTTTGCATGTAAGTTTGAGCCCTCGCCCATGCTCTACCCAAACTCCTCCCACATTAAGATAAGTGCACATTTGCAGAATATTGTTTAGGAGGAACTATGTTAATTATGCGCACATGTGTAGACATACATGGATAAATGTGTAAATTCTAAACATTTACACTCATAATCAGCATGTAAATGTTGGCACCTATGATGTAGAACTACCACCAACTATGCGGCATCTCTATACGCACGGAAATGCCTTTATAAAACTACCCTCCACGTAAGTACCTCTCAGAGATTTATTTGCTTATTGACTCATTGTGAGGGAGTTTATGGGACGCTGCCACTTCCCCTTAAGGATACTCGCTCACAGTGTCGGAACCACCTTAAGATCCATAGTGCTGCCAAAGGAGGAAGTAACACAGAAGGGGTGGAATCAGGAAAGCAGGAACTAGGAAGGATAAAAACCTAGGGCACTGCTAAGTTGAGGAGGCCCAGAGGGAAGCAGCAATGCCCAACTTCATTTGCCTCTACCACCCTACATGCGAACTGCAACTGTGAAAGTCAGGTAGGTCAAGTGCCATTAGGGACCTTGAAGAACTATATGCTTGATCCAGCCAGGGGCCGGCTCGTGAATGTTGTTGATCAGAGACCAGTGCGTGCCATGGACTGCAACAACAGATACGCTGGAGAACTTTTTGTTTACACCTAAAGATTAGGTTGGATTATTTTCCCCCTTGTCGGTGAAGCTAACAGAACCCCCATGCCTAGCACCCTTAATAAAGTATTATTATTTTGCTGATCTTAGCTGTTACATGGCTCCAGTCTATCCTGGCTCCAAGGCCTGCCCTCATTCATGTTACCACAGTCACCTATTATGGTACCCTTACCCAGGGTGTCTTCCATGTGCCTATATTAATGATCAACCAATAGTATAAAACCATGAAAAGAATGAGGAAAAGGAAATGTGGCATAGCCTTTCAATTTAGACATAAAAGACTAGAATGATGAAACAGAGCTTATTTCAGACCAAAAGCAAAAAGATAAGTCAGTCTTTCAAAAATTAGCTCAGTTGATTTATCAGAAGTGCTATAATATAATCCACTAAATTCCAACAAATTTCTATCACTTTCACAAATGCTTTGAAACTACTGGCTTGATTAGATTACAAGCAAGTTCCACTGAGCCAAAATATTAGATGGAAGTGTCAGAAGATTCCTCACATAAACTATACAAGGGACTAAATCTAGGAAATGTTTGTGAGGTTTAGTTAGGAGATAGATGAGATGAGCAGAAAGCAGGAGAGATTTACGGAGAGCTCTTGTTTATAGGGATATGCATTCGTTCTGAAAAGAAATGAAAAACATAATCAGGGGAATTACAGACCGAAAAGCCTGATGTCGGTGCCTGGAAAAATAGTGGACATTTTTATAAAGAATAATATTAAGGAATACATAGGCAAATATGGTTTAATGGGGAAGAGTCAGCATGCGTTTCGTCAATGGAAGTCTTGCCTCACCAATATGTTTCATTTCTTTGATGGCATGAATATGGATAAAGGTGAGCAGGTTGATGTAGTGTATCTAGATTTTCGGAAAGTTTTTGATAAAGTTCCTCATGAGAGACTCCTGAGAAAATTAAAGAGTCATGGAATAGGAGGCAATGTTCTGGTGTGGATTAGGAATTGGTTATTGGACAGAAAACAAAGGGTAGGTTTAAATGGTCATTTCTCTCAATGGAGGGTGAACAGTGGAGTGCCGCAGGGATCAGTACTGGGACCGGTGCTATTTAATATATTTATAAATGATATGGAAATCGGAACGACGAGTGAGGTGATTAAATTTGCAGATGACACATGTGTACTGTGAAAAATTGCAGGAAGACCTTAGGAAATTGGAAGAATGGACATCCAAATGGCAGATGAAATTTAATGTGGACAAATGCAAGGTGATGCACATTGGAAAGAATAATCAGAATCATAGTTACCGGATGCTAGGGTCCACCTTGGGGGTCGGCACTCAAGAAAAAGATCTAGGTGTCATTGTAGATAATATGTTGAAATCTTCTGCTCAGTGTGCGGTGGTGGCCAAAAAAGCAAACAGGATTTTAGGAATTATTAGGAAAGGGATGATGACTAAGACAGAAAATACTATAATGCCTCTGTATCGCTCCATGGTGTGACCTCATCTTGAGTACAGAGTTCAGTTCTGGTTGCCATATCTCAAAAAAGATATAGTGGAATTAGAAAAGTTTCAAAGAAGAGAGACCAAAATGATAAAGAGGATGAAACTACTACTACTACTATTAAGCATTTCTATAGCACTACTAGACTTATGCAGCGCTGTACAAATTAACATGAAAAGACAGTCCCTGCTCAACTCATATGAGGAAAGGCTAAAGAGGTTAGGGCTCTTCAGCTTGGAAAAGAGACGGATGAGGGGAGATATGATTGAGGTCTACAAAATCTGGAGTGGTGTACTCATATCCAAAGACTAGGGGATACTCGAAGAAGTTACATGGATATACTTTTAAAACAAATAGGCGGAAATATCGTTTCTTTAGATTGTAAGCTCCTTTGAGCAGGGACTGTCCTTCTTTGTTAATTGTACAGCGCTGCGCAACCCTGGTAGCACTTTAGAAATGTTAAATAGTAGTAGTAGTAGTTTCACTCAATAAATAGTTAAGCTCTGGAACTCTTTGCTGCAGGATGTAGTAACAGCAGTTAGTGTATCTGGGTTTTAAAATGTTTGGACAAGTTCCTGGAGGAAAAGTCCATAGTTTGCTATTGAAACAGGCAACTGCTTGCCCTGGGAATGGTAACATTGAGTGTTGCCACGATTTGGGTTTCTGCCAGGTATTTATGACCTGGCTTGGCCACTGTTGGAAAGAGGATACTGGGCTAGATGGATCATTGGTCTGACCCTGTATGGCTACTCATATTTTCTTATGTTCTTATGTTATGTAGGCCTGCTAAACGTTGTTTCAAAACAAACCAAAAATGCTTAGTCAAAATTCTTTTTGTTTTGTTTCATTTTTAGTATGCATGAACTATTTTCAAATAGCATGCCTTATTGCAAACTAAAATTTAACTTTACAAAACAAACAAAAAAAGGTAAACAAAATCAAATGATACAAACCAATATAAAAAAAATAGCCAGTGTTCATACTCTTATTTGTTTGCTTAGCGCTTTGTATGCATTCATTTTTGTTTTTGTCTTTTACAAGTGTGACCTTTTAAACAACTTGAGGCTTAGAATAGCAAGTAATGTCCACGGTGAGCATGGGCATCATCATTCAAGCTCAAACTGAACAAAGAAAAAACACATTGCCTGATAATCACATCACCACACTACAACCAACACTACCCAAATATCGACGCCATGGGCACATCCCTCCCAATATCTGACACTAAAAATCCTAGGAGTCACCATCGATCACAATTTATCCTTCAATAAGCAAATCTCAAATACAACAAAGAAAATATTCCATTTTTGGGAATTGAAATGCATAAAAATCTCCTTCCCAAGAGATGTATTCTGTACACTAGTCCAAACCATGGTCCTCACCCATGCAGACTATTGCAATGGAATTTATGCCGGATGCAAGGAAAAACTACTAACGAAACTGCAAACAGCACAAAATGCAGCTGCTAGACTAATATTTGGAACAAATAGATTCGAAAGTGCAAGACCACCGTTCCTTAAACTTCACTGGCTACCCATCAAAGCACGTATATCCTTCAAGATTTGTGCTGTGGCTCATAGGATAACCCATGAGAAAGTCGATCGAAGACGCAAGAACCTACCTCACCCTACACTTCCCCAGATGTCAAGGCCTGAAATACAAATCTGCATACTCAACCAGTTTCACATACATATGCCCCCAAATCTGAAACATAATACTGAATGTTCTAAAATGCTTGACTGACTACATAACTTTCCGAAAACACCTGAAAGCCCACTTCTTCGGGCAATCTTTCTTCGAACATCCCGCACAGACTAACTAATCAACAATGCAACACATCACGGAACCTGATCACCACAGAAAAACTAACAATAACACACGCTAACTACAAATGATAATGCTACTTGTCTAACTGTATTAAACTGTAAGCCACATTGAACCAACAACCTGATTGGAAAATGTGGGGTACAAATGCAGAAATATATAAATAAATAAATTAATTAATTAATAAATAAACAATTAGACCTGTTTCTTCAGTGCTGATGCCTGAACATGGTGAGGCATTGAAAATCGGGGGCTAATTGTGCCTTTGGCAGTCAGCATTTTAAAAAGTACTGACCGCTGTGGGCTGAATATTGGACAGCCAGTTTCTTGAGTATCTGCCTTCCTGTGTGAATACCCTCTAGGCTTCTATAAGTGTCCGTTTCATGACATACAATATGGTTCCTGAAGCTCAAGTTGCTGATAAAATCCCCCCATATCTATGGCTAAGTCCATACATTTACTGTACACCTCCTTAAGTGAATTCCTTCAAAAAGCCCCTAATAACTAACTAAATAAAATAACATTTATGGTGTTTAGTATTGCATAATCTCTATCAATCAACTTCATGGGTAGACCAAGATATAAGGCATTGCAATCATTGAGCCAGCTTAAAACTAACACATGCCTAGAGTTTAACCACCCCGGTAAGATGACTTTTAAGTTATGGGCGGCATGCAGGAAGGCAAGGGGCAGGCGGAGGACTGTTGTGGGAGTGGGAGAAGAGGTCGGGCTGGAACTTGAGTGGGAGGGAGGGAGGGGGGCCTGGAACTCTGAGGAGAGGGGGGCAAGGGGAAGGGGATAAGGGGGCAAGGGGAAGGGGAGGGGGAGAGGGAGAAATGCATCACCTGTAAAAAAAAAAACTTAAGCACCCCCAATCATTTTGAAAAGTTGGCTCCTATGTAACCACCCATCTATTTATCCCAACTGACTCTGTACCACCCATCTTGTCCCTATCTATATATCTGTGCTTGGCTCCTCAGCTACATGGTAAGCTGTATTGCAGAAAACCATTAGCATCATATCTATGTTAGTTGAATGTTGTAATGCACGCTTATTACGTGTTTCATTAGTATTATGCTGGCATCGTATTACAGCTCTGTTATTTGAATTTCAGTGCTGTTAAATCTGTATAGTTTTGATCCTGTTTCATGGTAGTCCTATTATTAGGTTTTAATTTGCTATTTTCAAGTGGCAGAGTGGCCTAGTGGTCCTGGGGAGCTGAGGAACTGAGTTCATTTCCCACTTCAGGCACAGGCAGCTCCTTGTGACTGGGCAAGTCACTTAACCCACCATTGCCCCATGTAAGCCGCATTGAGCCTGCCATGAGTGGGAAAGCGCAGGGTACAAATGTAACAAAAAACAAAATACTGTATTTATGTTTATACTTGGTCACTTTTACTATTGTTATGCTGTTAACAAAATTGTAAGTTTTGTCTTAAACTGTACCTGCTATACACTGCATTGGGTGAATCTCTTCATAAAGGCGGTTAATAAATCCCAGTACATAAACAAACAAATAAATAAAATTAATGAAGATTCAGCTGTAAATGATTAGAAGATAGAAATGTTTTCAGCTAATGTTTCAAATGTAATTTATAGAAAGCACTGGTGGTCAGTGCCTCTTCTTTGTTTCCATAGGTATGGAGAATTCCAGGAACATACCCAAGTTTTAAATTTATCATGGACGGATCCTTAGGACATCCTGTGCGCTCACCACAAGACTTCAGGTTTATAAGCACTGAGTGTAAGCTTATTCAGGTTCAATGACTCATTCCAGCTGTTATAGTATCCAAACAGCTGTTTACAGTGATGACAGATCCACTGGGAGTCCTCCTCAAAGAACAGCAGATTTGAATGTTAACCATGTACATCTGAAAACTGGAACCAAAGCAGCATATAATAATATTTAATGGGCTCAGACCACGTGGGTTGTTTTGCCTCGATTGTTGCCCCAGGAAGAAGCACCCACAGGGATTTGTTCCTATATTCGCAGAAGATACTCTTTCCGTCCAACACAATCTCCCTAATTCTAGTAACCTAGAGGGGCATTTTCGACATGACGTCTATGAACGACTTTGGACATTTTGTACAGAATGTCTTTTTTTTTTTTTCAAAAATACTCTTTCGAACAAGGTTTTGTGCTTTGGACATTTTGTTTGTTGGTCCATTTAAAAAAAAAAAAAAAAACCCCGAATAAGTGCAAAACGTAGAAAATCAAGCCACTGGGATGTCGGAGGAGCCAGCATTTTTAGCAAACTGGTCCCCCAGACATCCCAGGAGAACAATGGGACACCCAAGAGGGCACTTTTATGCACTTCATAAAAATGTTCCCAGGTACGCATCTCACCTTTGCTCCCTTATCTTGTCCCCTGAGCCCTCCAAAACACATCTAAAACCTACTGTCCCCACTGTATACCATACAATAGCCCTTATGGATGAAGAGGGCACCTATATGTGGGTACAGTATGGTTTTGGTGACTTTGGGAAGGGTCACAGTTTCCATCACAAGTGTGACAGGGAGAGGGACCCGAGTCCCCTACTCTATAGTGCACTGCACCGACCACTACACTACTCCAGGGACCTGCATGCTGCTCTAATTAGACCTGGCTATAACATCTGAGGCTGTCATAGATGCTGGTAAGCCATATTTTTATTCACATTTTGGGGGATGGGAGGGGGTCAGTGACCACTGGGGGGGTATTAGAGGGGTCATCCCTGATTCCCTCCAGTGGTCATCTGGTCATTTAGGGCACCTTTTGTGACTTGTTTGTTATAAAAACAGATCTAGTACATGAGTATCGCCATACTGGGATAGAACAAAGGTCCATCAAGCCCAGCATCCTGTTTCCAACAGTGGCCAATTCAGGTTACAAGTACCTGGCAAGATCCCAAAACAGTATAATACATTTTATGCTGCTTGTCCTAGAAATAGGCAGTAGATTTTTCCCAAGTCCATTTTAATAATGGCTTATAGACTTTTATTTTAGGAAAGCTATCCGAACTTTTTTAAAACCCCGCTAAACTAACTGCATTTACCAAATCTTCTGGCAATGAATTCCAGAGTTTAATTACACATTTTTCTCTGATTCATTTAAAATTTACTACTTTGTAGCTTCATTGCATGCCCCCTAGTCAAAGTATTTTTGGAAAGAGTAAACAAATGATTCATGTCTACTCGTTCCACCCCACTCATTATTTTTTAGACCTCTATCTCCTCTATCATATCTCCTCCTCAGCCATCTTTTCTCCAAGCTGAAGAGCCCTAGCCACTTTAGCCTTTCCTCATAGGGAAGTTGTCCCATCTTGTTTACCATTTTTGTCGCCCTTCTCTGTACGTTTTCTAATTCCACTACATCTTTTTTGAGATGCGGTGACCAGAATTACACACAATATTCGAGGTGTGGTCGCACCATGGAATGATACAAAGGCATTATAACGTCCTCATTTTTGTTTTCCATTCCTTTCCTAATAATACTTAACATTCTATTTGCTTTCTTAGTCGCCACTGCACACTTAGCAGAGGGTTTCAATGCATCATCAACAATGATGCTTAGATCCCTTTCCTGGTTGGTGATTCTTAATGTTGAACCTTGCATTACATAGCTATAATTCGGGTTCCTCTTTCCCACATGCATCACTTTACACTTGCTCACATTAAACGTCATCTGCCATTTAGATGCCCAGTCTCCCATACTTGTAAGGACCTCTTGTAATTTTTTACAATCCTCTCATGATTTAACAACTTTGAATAACTTTGTCTCTTCAGCAAATTTAATTACCTCACTAGTTACTCCCATCTCTAGATCATTTATAAATATGTTAAAAAGTAGCGCTCCCAGCACAGATCCTTGGAGAACCCCACTATCTACCCTTCTCCATTGAGAATACTGACCATTTAACCCTACTCTCTGTTTTCTGTCTTTTAACCAGTTTTTAATCCACAATAGAACACTAGCTTCTATCCCATGACTCTCCAATTTCCTTTGGAGTCTTTCATGTAGTACTTTATCAAATGCCTTTTGAAAATCCAGATACACAATGAGGGGCATAATCGAACACGAACGCCCATCTCCATAGATGTCTATGTCCGAGAATGGGTACGTGAAGGGGCGGGACAGACCGTATTTTTGAAAAAAATGGGCGCCCATCTTTTTTTTTGATAATACGGTTTGTGCCAGGCAAATGTATCGGATTTGTGCGGATTTGAGCTGGGCGGTATCGGTTTTCAGCGATAATGGAAACCGAAGGCGCCCAGCTCAAAAACAAACAAATCCAAGGCATTGGGTCGTGGGAGGGGCCAAGATTTGTAGTGCACTGGTCCCCCTCACATGCCAGGACACCAACCGGGCACCCTAGGGGGCACTTGTAACAATTAAAAAAAAAGGTAAATACCTCCCAAGTCCATAGCTCCCATCCCTTGGGTGCTGAGTCCCTCAAATCCCCCCCAAAACCCACTGCCCACAACTCTACACCATTACCATAGCTCTTATGGCTGAAGGGGGGTACCTACATGTGGGTACAGTGGGTTTTGGGGGCGGTTTGGAGGGCTCCCACTTACCACCACAAGTGTAACAGGTAGGGGGGGATGGGCCTGGGTCCACCTGCCTGAAGTCCACTGCACCCACTAACAACTGCTCCAGGGACCTGCATACTGCTGTCAGGGAGCTGGGTATGACATTTAAGGCTGGCATACAGGCTGGCAAAAAAGGTGTTTAAAGTTCTTTTTTTTTTTGGTGGGAGGGGGTTAGTGACCACTGGGGGAGTCAGGGGTGGTCATCTACAATTCCCTCCGGTGGTCATCTGGTCATTTAGGGCACTTTTTTGGAACTTGTTCATGAAAAAAAAGGGTCCAAAAAAATGACCCAAATTTGCGCTAAAAACGCCTTTCTTTTTTCAATTATCGGCTGAAGGCGCCCATCTCTCCTCAGCCGATAAACACACCCCAGTCCCGCCTTCACCATGCCTCCAACAGGCCCCTGTCAACGTTTCCCGTTTCCGCAACAGATTGCAGTTGAAGACGCCCAAAATCAGCTTTCGATTATACCGATTTGGGCGCCTTTGCGAGATGGGCGCCCATCTCCCGATTTGGGTCGAAATATGGGCGCCCAACACTTTCGGAAATAAGGCTGAATATCAACTGGCTCACCTTTATCCACATGTTTGTTCACCCCTTCAAAGAAATATAATAGATAGGTGAGACAAGATTTCCCTTCACTAAATCCATGTTGGCTTTGTCTCATTAATCCATGCTTTTGAATATACTCTGTAGTTTTGTTCTTTATAATAGTCACTACCATTTTGCCCGGCACAGACATCAGGCTCACCAGCCTGTAATTTCCCAGTTCACCTCTGGAACCTTTTTGAAAAATCAGCGTTACATTGGCCACCCTCCAATCTTGTGGTACCATGCTTGATTTTAAAGATAAATTATATATTACTAACAATAGTTCTGCAAGTTCATTTTTCAATTCTATCAATACTCTGGGATGAATATTATTCAGTCCAGGCAATTTGCTACTCTTCAATTTGTCAAATTGCACCATTACATCCTCCAGGTTTATAGAGATTTCATTCTGTTTCTCTGACTCGTCAGCTTTGAATATCATTTCTGGCACTGGTATGTCTCCCAAATCTTCCTCGATGAAGACCAAAGCAAAGAATTCATTTACTCTCTCTCCGCTACGGCTTTGTCTTCCCTGAGTGCCCCTTTTACCCTTGGTCATTTAGCCGTCCAATCGATTCTTTTGCCGGCTTAGTTTTAGTTTAGTTTTGTTCCATTATGGTTGAAAAATGTCTCTTAGGAATGCCCAAATCCCGCCCTTAACAACTCCCCCCCCCCCCCCCCCCCGATATGCCCCCTTGAGATTTGGATGCACGGCAAACAACATAGAAAAACGTCTGAAATAGGTTTTTAAAATACTGATTTGGACGATTTTGTGAGAAAAACATCCAGATGCTGCTTTATGTCACTTTTTACACGTTTTTCTCTTTCAAAAATGAGCCCCGTGGAGGGGCATAATTGAACGGCGCTGGCCATCTATATTGCCAGTCCCGTAAAGCGGCACCACAACTGTATTATCGAAATAAGATAGCCAGTTTTTTGCTGGCCTCCCACTTAGTCACCTCTCCCCTCTCCAGTCGGTTCAAAACTCTGCTGCCCGTCTCATCTTCCGCCAGGGTCGCTTTACTCATACTATCCCTCTCCTCAAGACCCTTCACTGGCTCCCTATCCGTTTTTGCATCCTGTTCAAACTTCTTCTACTAACCTATAAATGTATTCACTCTGCTGCTCCCCAGTATCTCTCCACACTCGTCCTTCCCTACACCCCTTCCCGTGCACTCCGCTCCATGGATAAATCCTTCTTATCTGTTCCCTTCTCCACTACTGCCAACTCCAGACTTCGCGCCTTCTGTCTCACTGCACCCTACGCCTGGAATAAACTTCCTGAGCCCCTACGTCTTGCCCCATCCTTGGCCACCTTTAAATCTAGACTGAAAGCCCACCTCTTTAACATTGCTTTTGACTCGTAACCACTTGTAACCACTCGCCTCCACCTACCCTCCTCTCCTCCTTCCTGTACACATTAATTGATTTGCTTACTTTATTTTTTGTCTATTACATTGTAAGCTCTTTGAGCAGGGACTGTCTTTCTTCTATGTTTGTGCAGCGCTGCGTATGCCTTGTAGCACTATAGAAATGCTAAATAGTAGTAGTAGTAGTGTGTGTGTGTATAGCATGGATGTACACATACAATCATTACTTCAAGCAATTCATTTGTAAGTGCCTGAACACTATGAGCTCACCCACCTTCAGTTTAATTGTCTGTACTTCAAATTAAAAATGGTCTTGCATGCATGTGCATTATTTTCTACCCTGTGATTTCAATCAAGACATCTGCTACAGCTGCCTTAAGGGATTATCAAATTAGATTTTAACATTTTGCATGAATATACTGAAAATTATTATAAAGTTAATTTGATATAAGACCAGTATTAAAATGTTCTCCATTTTAATAGCAGCTGGGGCTATTGTGCTTCTACAATTTAATACTAAAATGTTATAAAGCTCTTGTGCTTTCCTTGCAATGTATTTAAACATCAGCAGAGGATGCAACAAAAGGTGGTGTACTGTAATGACATTTTCAAAGAGTTATGACCATGCACTGTAAGTAATCAATTACATAGATAAATTCCCTTTTCTGAAAACTGCCTTCCTTTCAACAGCCAAAAATATACACAATTAGCCAATGGAGCCTGAGCCAAGGCTAGGCTTAGGCAGGGTAGGAACTGTATGCTTGGGGATTTCATTTTTATGCCTCCACCTGCTTTACAGCTGTTCCAAATTTTCAAAGGGAACTCCATAAGAAGCTCTCCTTTAAGCGTTAGCTTGCAGCTTGAGCCTGTGGTCCTGCAAGCTTTCAGGGTAATTTAAAATTTATCATCCTCCCTTCCCCTCCAAATGTTTATAGAACCTAAATGTGAAAGCATTGAAAGGACATTGAGGGGCATAATCGAACGCGAACGCCCATCTCCATGGGCGTCTGTCTCTGAGAACGGGTACGTGAAGGGGCGGGACAGACCATATTGTCGAAAAAAATGGCCATCCATCTTTTTTTCGATAATACGGTTTGTCTGGGCAAATGCATCGGATTTGTGCGGATTTGAGCTGGGCGGTTTCGTTTTTCAGCGATAATGGAAACTGAAGGCGCCCAGCTCAACAACGAACAAATCCAAGGCATTTGGTCGTGGGAGGGGCCAGGATTCGTAGTGCACTGGTCCCCCTCACATGCCAGGACACCAACCGGGCACCCTAGGCACTGTAACAATAAAAAAAAAATTAAAATACCTCCCAAGTCCATAGCTCCCTTCCCCTGGGTGCTGAGCCCCCCAAATTGTTGGATTATTTGTAGTAAATAATTAGCAGATTTTAGTACACACAGCTTCAGCTTTAGAAATGTTAATTTCTTTCTTCATCTCTCTCTCATTCACCCCTGAATAATTCACTGCTGAGTCACTTTAAAGTTGAAGTAACAAAACATCTGTTTACTCACAGTTTGTAGTTAGATTATAATCAGACAGGCTTTTATATACATATTACTATACATTTGTCTTATCAGCTCCTTCCATGTGCTTAGATGGTAATGGATGCTCACACCACCATAGATCCTCTCAGGTTAGGAGAGATCATGAGCTCCATGTGCTCCATGTGCTGTGTCTGCTGCATCTAACCCCCACAGGAAGTTGCATAGCTGTGTGACCTCTCTAAGTAATTCACATCAGAGGTCACAGAGTAATCACAGAGAAATAATAGGTGACAGGCAATGCATGTAAAAATACAATTACATTCCAACAAACCCCTTCTCATGCATAACTGTCATGCAATTATTTATTCATACAAAGTCCAAGCTTTATACGCAGATTCACAAAATGTTCTCTGGGTAACGGTTTGGTCATGATGTCAGCTGTCATCTCACTGGTGTGACAATAGTGTAGACTGATGACCCCTTCTTTTGCCAACTCTCGCACGTTGTGGTATTTCGTTGCGATGTGCTTGGTGCGTGACTGAACCTTGTCATTCTGTGACAGTCGGATGCAGCTCTGATTATCTTCCATTATCTGGATTGGTCTCTTTCCTGCTATTCCGAAATCCAGCAAAAGTTTTTCAATCCACATCAGTTCTCTGCACGCTTCCGATACGGCCACGTATTCAGCTTCTGTAGAAGACAAACTCACAATACTTTGTTTATGACTGGCCCATGAAATTTGTACATTTCCATACATAAACACATATCCACTTGTGGATTTATAATCAGAATGATCCCCTGCCCAATCTGAATCACAGTAACATATTAGTTTTGGATTACTATTGGCTGAAATCTTTAATTTACAATCAATGGTACCCTTTAAATACCTTACCATCCTTTTAACTGCAGTCCAATCTGATTTGGTAGGTGAGCTGACCCTTCTGCTCAAAATTCCTACTGCATTTGCTATATCAGCCCTGTATGTGGTAGCTAGATATAAAAGCTTACCTATGGCTGATCTATATTGGATGTTATCTGGTAAAGGTTCTCTTACTGTTTCATCCTTCAGAAAATCAGTGATCATGGGAGTGCTTACAACTTGGGCATCTTGCATACCTAAACTTTCAATAAGCTCATTTATTTTCTGCTTCTGGCTTAGAAGATAAGAACCATCATTTTGTTTCTCAATTTCTATACCAAGATAGTATGACACATTACCAAGTTCTTTTATCTCAACATTGAGGTTTAAACACTTTACAATGTCCTTGTACTCTTGCTCACTTTTGCTTGCAATGAGCAGATCATCAACAAAAGCTAAAATGTATGCATATTGTCCATTTGTGCACCTAGTGTACAAACATTTATCTGCTTCACCTTGCTTAAATCCTAAATTTGTCAATATTTCATGCAATTTTTCATTCCAACATTCTGCACTTTGCTTTAATCCATAAAGACCTTTGTTTAATTTACACACTAGCTGTCTTTGTTTTGTATTTATGAAACCTGTTGGCTGTTCCATGTACAAGTCTTCAGTTATATCTCCGTGAAGAAACGCTGTTTTCACATCAATGTGGTTGACTTGCATGCCTTTTGAGACTGCAATGCTCAGAAGTGTTCTGATTGTCGTGTGTTTCACTACAGGTGCAAACACTTCATCAAAATCTTCTCCATATTTTTGAAGATATCCCTTTGCCACTAATCTGGCTTTATACCTTTCCACTTTTCCTTGTGCATTCCTTTTTAACTTGAATACCCATTTGCATCCTATAGCTTTCTTGCCAGGAGGTAATTCTGTAAGAATCCAAGTATTAATTTTATCCAATGCATCAATTTCTTCTTGTGCAGCTTTATGCCATTCAGCAGCTTCTTCTGCTGGCATTTTCTCAATCTCATCCCATGTTGAGGGCTCTTGAGCTTCTGCTGACTTTGTTAGGTAAGACAGTCTTGGGGGTGGAACACCTTTGTTTTCCCTGGATGAGCGTCTGACAACAGGTTGGTCCGACCTTTCTGCATCCTCTAAATCTGAGAGTTCTTCTCCAATTGATTCCCCTTCTCCAACTGTACTGTCTTCTTCAATGATCCTTTCTGTGTCTGCTTCCTCTGTCTGTTCCTCGTTAGATACAGATGAGTTGCTTTCAGACATCTGCCTTGGTATGGCATTTATATACACTGGCATGTCTATTATGGTTCTATTTTCATATTCTGGATGATAAGGCTCATCTGGGATAATCCAGCCTTTATCAACCCTTTTGTTTTCATCAAAATATGTAACATGTCTTATGCCAACAATGCCAGTTTTCAGATTCAAAATTCTATATCCTTTGTGTCCTGGAGCATAGCCAACTAAAATGCCCCTTTCTGTTGTGGAATCCAGCTTATGCCTTCTTTGCTTTGGTATATGAGCATATGCTGTACTTCCAAATGTTCTTATGTGTGACAGGTTTGGCTTCCTACCATGCCATGTCTCATGTGGTGTGCGCTCAGCGCCTTTAGTTGGCATTCTGTTTTGTAGGTACACTGCTGTGAGAATGGCTTCCCCCCATAGTCTTTTAGGGAGATTGCTATCTGACAGCATACATCTGGTCATTTCCACAATTGACCTAAATTTTCTCTCTGCAACAGAATTTTGTTCTGGTGTATAAGCTACTGTTGTGATATGCTGAATGCCTTCTTGTTCTAGAAATGTGCGCATGCTTTGTGAAGTGAACTCACCACCATTGTCGGTCTGAAGAACCTTTGGTTTTCTTTCAAATTTATTGCTCACCATGGCTACGTATTTCTTCAGCATGTCTGTGACTTGACTTTTTTCTTTCAGCAAATAGGCCACACAATATCTAGAGAAATCATCCAAGAATATTAGCACAAATCTGTTATTTCCCAATGATGGGATATTAAACGGTCCACATAAGTCACTGTGTATTAAGTCCAGCACTTTATTACTCCTATTTCCTGTGTATGCAGGAAATGAGGGTCTCACACCTTTTTGAGTAACACAGTCTATGCATTTCTCCATTTTACCAGCATCTGCACTTATCTGAATGCCGGTGGCCAGTTGCTTACTGTAAAGATCCTGGATCACCTTAGAATCACGATGTCCCAGGCGGCGGTGCCAGATTTCCAGACTACATTTACCATCATTCTTCCTTACTTGCGCCATATGTGAGGCTTCACCTGAAATGTTCAGCTTATAAACATCATTATGCATAAAAGCTTCAGCATACACTTCATCATTTTTAGAGATTGTGCACTTACTGTTTTCAAAATGAATCACAAATCCCTTCTTATCTAATGTAGATACACTAAGCATATTGCAAACTGCTTGGGGAATATACAAGACATCACTTACAGGAACTTCTTTAACTTCATTAGACACTTTGCATTTTAAGAATCCAATACCTTTTGCTTGGATCTTAGCAGTCCCTGCGTTTGCAGTTTTAAGAATACCTTCCTCTGGACACATTTCCTGAAAGAAATCCTTACAATTGGTTAAATGGCATGTGCTCCCCGAATCCAAAATCCAAGTACTTTCATTTGAATTATTATTTACCATAGTCAAAGATTTTTCTGCCATTAGAAAGCCCTTGTGTTTATCTTTGTCCTTCATACATTTCCTGGTTTGAAAATTCTTTAGTTCCATTGGCTTAGGTGAGCTAGAGGGAGTGTTTTGTGTTTCCTTACACCATTTAGATACATGTCCCTCCTTTCCACATGAATAGCAAATCAGCTTGCCCTTGGGTGGAGTTTTCCCATAGCTCCGCCTTCCTCTGTTCTTTGCCAAGAAATTTGTTTCATTTCTCTCTGACTTGCTTTGAGAACACATCTCCTCAGAATCATTTATTATGCATTCCTGCCTTAGTTTTGATGTTGTCTGTTCAAAAGATTGCCCTTCAATGGCCTCATTTACAGACCTAAAAACATCAAACTTCTTTGATAGTGAGGTAAAAAGAAATGCTCTTTTCAATGCATCACACATGGGAATTCCAGAAAGTTCTAACTTTTGAAATGAAGACATAAGATGCATAATGTGATCATTACATTTACTTTTATCCCTTAATTTGGTTTCATTCAACTCTGCCAACCAAATTGGTTGCTGCTTTGCATATGTAGTTGCATACATAGTTCTCAGTTTATATAAAATGTCCTTTGGTGTATCTTTTCCCTCCACTAATATGGCTTGTTTCTCTGAGAGAGCTTCCAAAAGCATGCACTTCACATAATAGTTTGCATTGTCCCATTCAGCCATATTTTCAGCTGTTCTGTCTTGGTCTAAGCATATATTTAATCCTTTTGCTTGAAGGAGACATATGAATCTTAGTTCCCACTGCTGATAATTAAACTCAGTTAATCTAGGCACCTTGAGAGAATAGAAAAATGGTGAATTTCTTCCCTCAGCCATTTTCTTAGCCTTCTGTCTGCTGTGTGGGGGGAGAGAGAGACAGACTGAATCTTTCCTTTAAAACTTAAGAGAAAAATGTGGCCTTTTTTTCTGCCTGGTAATATTTCTCTTCTTTTTCAATTCCTGGGCCTGGGCCCATAACCCTTTTGTTGGATTATTTGTAGTAAATAATTAGCAGATTTTAGTACACACAGCTTCAGCTTTAGAAATGTTAATTTCTTTCTTCATCTCTCTCTCATTCACCCCTGAATAATTCACTGCTGAGTCACTTTAAAGTTGAAGTAACAAAACATCTGTTTACTCACAGTTTGTAGTTAGATTATAATCAGACAGGCTTTTATATACATATTACTATACATTTGTCTTATCAGCTCCTTCCATGTGCTTAGATGGTAATGGATGCTCACACCACCATAGATCCTCTCAGGTTAGGAGAGATCATGAGCTCCATGTGCTCCATGTGCTGTGTCTGCTGCATCTAACCCCCACAGGAAGTTGCATAGCTGTGTGACCTCTCTAAGTAATTCACATCAGAGGTCACAGAGTAATCACAGAGAAATAATAGGTGACAGGCAATGCATGTAAAAATACAATTACATTCCAACACAAATCCCCCCTCAAACCCACTGCCCACAACTCTACACCATTACCATAGCACTTATGGCTGAAGGGGGGGCACCTAGATGTGGGTACAGTGGGTTTTGGGGGCGGTTTGGAGCGCTCCCATTTACCACCACAAGTGTAACAGGTAGGGGGGGATGGGCCTGGGTCCACCTGGCTGATGTCCACTGCACCCACTAACAACTGCTCCAGGGACCTGCATACTGCTGTGATAGAGCTGGGTATAGCATTTGAGGCTGGCATACAGGCTGGAAAAAAAAGTTGTTAAAGTTGTTTTTTTTGGTGGGAGGGGGTTAGTGACCACTGGGGGAGTCAGGGGTGGTCATCCCCGATTCCCTCCGGTGGTCATCTGGTCATTTAGGGCACTTTTTTGGGACTTGTTCATGAAAAAAGGGTCCAAAAAGTGACCCAAATTCGCGCTAAAAACGCCTTTCTTTTTTTGATTATCGGCCGAGGGCGCCCATCTCTCCTCGGCCAATAAACATGCCCCAGTCCCGCCTTCACCACGCCTCTGACACGCCCCCGTCAACTTTGCCCGTTTCCGCGACAGATTGCAGTTGAAGACGCCCAAAATCGGCTTTCGATTATACCAATTTGGGTGCCCACGGGAGAAAGACGCCCATCTTCCGATTTGGGTCGAAATATGGGCGTCTTTCTCTTTCAAAAATAAGCTGGATTGTGTCCCAAATTCTATATAATGTTTGGCAAGTTGCACACATTAAATTGGGCGTGCGCCCAATTTACTGACACAACTAAAGTGAGTAACAGACCAGTCAGCATTGATAACTGGCTGATAACAACCAATTATCAGTGCTAATTGGAATTTATGCACACATCCTTTCAGGCATATTCTAAAAAGAGAAGCACATAAATTCTAACGTGCAGCTGAAAAGGAGGCGTGGCCATGGAGGAGCGTGGGCATGTTGGGGGCATTCCTTAAACTTACATGCATGGTTGTAGAATTTGGGGGAATGCACCTACATAAAGCATGGGTATTTACACCAGGCTTTCAGTGACGTAAATGGCCATGTCTAAATGTAGGTGCGTTCCCCAGCCCTATGAGCTATTCTATAAACTGCACCTAACTTTAGACGTGGCTTATAGAATCATGCTGAGTGATATTTTTGAATGTGCCTATTTTTTAGAAGCCATTTACAGAATCTGGCCCTGTGTGAATTATGTTTAATGTTGAATTGGTATTGAATCTTGTATTTTGAAATAGCTTTTTAATTTGCTGTATTATGTATGTGGAGGCACACTTTAGAAAGGATACATATGTGGCCAAATACATGTTTAAGAGAAAATGTGTCTAACTACTGCATCATTTTAGAAAAGCAGGCCTGCCTGTCTGTGTGTAATGCGAAGTCAGCACATCTGTGCCCCTGGGGGGAAAACGTGGAAATAAAATCAGCGCCAATAATTGAACTTAAGCAATTATTGACACCAATTGACATAAAATTAGAATTTACGCTCACAAATGTCTAAACGTATTCTATAAAATGATGCATGTTAATTCTAAGATGCGGATCTGAAAAGGGGACATGGGCATGGGAGGGACATGGTGGGTCTTGGGCATTCCTAGAATTTACACGCAGTGTTATAGAATATGCCTGTTTCGCACGTAATTTCGGTGTCGGCATTTATACCAGGTTTTCATTGGCATAAATGGCTGCGACTACATATAAAATGTAGTATCAATTTGCTTTCTTAAAATATTCCTATTGGGGGGGGGGGGAGGTAAGACTAGAGCGTAGAGCGTCAACCACTTAAGCACTTATAATTTATCGTTTAACTATTCATGCCGTCTCCCCCCTATTTCTATAAACGTCTCATTACGGTACAATATATATACTTTTATGTGATAGTTCCACATACTAGATATGTTTAATATAGGACTAGTTTAAGAAAGCAAATTGATACTACATTTTATATTATGGATTAATGTCCATTATTTGATCATTTCTTTTGGAACTACATTGATATTGCGATACATTGACCGTACATCTAAACAAAGGTGACAGAACGCATTTTCTCCTATGTCTAGATAACCGGAGAGTCGTTTACACAGATGCCTCAATATAGGTTATCAATAGGATTTTCTACATAGGAGTAAGTCAAGAATTAACATCTTCTCATTTACTTGCTTAACACAGAAACATCAGAAATACTAATGGAATCTTATTCCATCCAAAATCATATATACCACGTTTTTAAAAGATATACTACAACCTCAAATATGTTATAATTCCTTTCAGATAAAAAATCATCTGATGTATAAATAGAGAAAGAGACTCTATATGGTGAGAAGGTAAAATATGTATATTATATTGTTTGATCAAAATCAAGACTGTACTCTCACAATATCATTGGAGGATACATTTTTCCAACTCAGAATGAAGACTTTTAACAAACATGCTAATCTATATTCTTATAAAATGTTTCTTTGTTGAGATTGGATCTTTTGATGTTAAGACTTTTGTGGATCCCTTATATCTTGACCATTTCAGACATTTGGAGGGGCATAATCGAACGGCGCCGGCCAAATAGATGGCCGGCCATCTTCGGGGCCGACGCCGTAAAGGGGCGGGGCCAACCTTATTTTCGAAAAAGATGGCCGGCCATCTTTTATTTTGATAATACGGTTGGCGCCGGCTAAATCTCAACATTTAGGTCAGGTTTAGAGATGGCTGGCTTCAGTTTTCGGCCATAATGGAAACCGGGCCCGGCCATCTCAAATCCGGCGAAATGCAAGCCTTTTGGTCATGGGAGGAGCCAGCATTTCTAGTGCACTGGTCCCCCTGACATGCCAGGACACCAACCGGGCACCCTAGGGGGCACTGCAGTGGACTTCAAAAATTGCTCCCAGGTGCATATCTCCTTTACTTTGTGTGCTGAGCCCCCCAAATCCCCCCAAAATCCACTCCCCACAACTCTACACTACTACCATAGCCCAAGGGGTGAAGGGGGGCACCTACATGTGGGTACAGTGGGTTTTGGGGTTTTTTAGAGGGTTCAACATTTACCACCACAAGTGTAACAGGTGGGGGGGGGGGGTGGGCCTGGGTCCACCTGTCTGAAGTGCACTGCACCCACTAAATACTGCTCCAGGGACCTGCATACTGCTGTCAGGGAGCTGGGTATGACATTTGAGGCTGGCATACAGGCTGGCAAAAAATATATATTTTTTCTTTTTGGGGCGGGAGGGGGTTGGTGACCACTGGGGGAGTAAGGGGAGGTGATTCCCAATTTCCTCCGGTGGTCATCTGGTCAATTGGGGCACTTTTTTGACACTTGGTCCTTAAAATAAGTGTACCAAGTGCAGCCAGCGAAATGCACGTCAGAGCCGGCCATCTTTTTTCCATTATCAGGGGGCAGCCGGCCATCTCGTAACCACGCCCCCACCCCTGTCCCGACTTCTGTACCCTGCCTTGAGGTTTGGCCGGCTCTGCGACGGAAAGCAGTTGGCGCCGGCCAAAATCGGCTTTCTATAATACCGATTTGGCCAGGTTCAGGAGATCACCAGCCATCTCCTGATTTATGTCGGAAGATGGCCGGCGATCTCTTTCGAAAATAAGCTGGTTAGTTTCTAACATATTTTTGATGTGAGAGTCATTTTTTGTAAAAAAAAAAAAAACCAAAAACAAAAACAAACTTTTTATATATAAAATGTTATACTTTTAAAGACATTTATGGTCATGTTCTCAATCATGTTGACCATGATATTTAGTTTGTCTTACATATGGACACGTGTATAGATCAATTAATCTTTGAGATTTTATGTTACATTGTATCATTAGCAATATTAAAATCACGGTGTTTTTTATCCATTATGTTTTCAATCATCTATATATGTTTCATTTTAAATACATTCACAGATATTCTGTCATTATAAATTATTATTTACATTAGATTGTTCAATACAATAATATTTATTTAAGATTATGTTCACTGTATCCTGTGTTATATTACTATTATTTCAACTGATATTGTATATGTAGGAAATATGTTCCTGCTATCAAATATTTGTTCAGATATTCACATTGTCGAATATCATCATTCAATATATATGTTTTGATTTGTTTTACGTGGAGGGGCATAATCGAACGAAAACGTCTATCTCCATGGGCGTTTATCTCCGAGAACGGGTCCGTGAAGGGGCGGACCGAACCATATTTTGGGAAAAAAATAGACGTCCATGTGTTATTCAACAATTTGTGAGCTGGGCGTTTTTGTTTTTCAGCGATAATGGAAAATGAAAGCGCCCAGCTCAAAAGCGAATAAATCCAAGGCATTTGTTCGTGGGAGGGGCCAGGATTCGTAGTGCACTGGTCCCCCTCACATGCCAGGACACTAACCGGGCACCCTAGGGGGCACTTTTACAAAAACAAAACAAAAAAAGGTAAAAGAGCTCCCAGGTGCATAGCACCCTTCCCTTGTGTGTTGAGCCCCCCCAAATCCCCCTCAAAACCCACCGCCCACAAGTCTACACCATTACTATAGCCCTAAGGGGTGAAGGGGGGCACCTACATGTGGGTACAGTGGGTTTGGGGGGGTTGGACGACTAAGCATTAAGCAGCACAATTGTAACAGGTAGGGGGGATGGGCCTGGGTCCACCTGCCTGAAGTCCACTGCACCCCCTAACAACTGCTCCAGGGACCTGCATACTGCTGCCAGGGAGGTGGGTATGACATTTGAGGGTGAAAATAAAAAGTTGTGAAACATCATTTTTTGTGGTGGGAGGGGGTTAGTGACCACTGGGGGAGTCAGGGGAGGTCAACCCCGATTCCCTCTGGTGGTAATCTGGTCATTTAGGGCACTTTTGGGGGCCTTATTCGTGAAAAAACAGGGTCCAGGAAAAGTGCCCTAAATTCTAGCTACAAACGCATACTTTTTTTCCATTATTGGCGAAAAGCGCCCATCTCTCCTCGGCCGATAACCACGCCCCAGTTCCACCTCCGACACGCCCCCGTCAACTTTGTACGCTTCCGCGATGGAGTGCAGTTGAAAACGTCCAAAATCGGCTTTCCGTTATACCGATTTATTCGTTTTTGTGAGATAAACGTCTATCTCCCGATTTGGGTCGAAATCTAGGCGTTTTTCTCTTTCAATTATAAGGTGGATAGACTCCTGACGCAGGCCTGACCGGCCGAAACACAGCTGTGTCGAGTCCTGACCACCCTATTTTTGTATTATATTTTTTTATGGTTAATAAATATTTTTCAGTTTTCACATTATAAGTGTCGACTTGATTTAATTATTTTCTATTTATTTTTTCATCTTTTTAGTCATCTTCGCTGTTTTATCCAAGGGGGTAATAAGAACATAAGCATTGCCATACTGGGACAGAGTGAAGGTCCATTAAGCCTAGTATCCTGTTTCCATCCAGGTCACAAGTACCTGGCAAGATCCCAAAAAACTAAAACAGATTTTATGCTGCTTATCCTAGAAATAGGAACTGGATTTTCTCAAGTTCATCTAGTGACAAAGTTGGATATGTAGCCATATAATATCAGGGGACAAGTGTATTGTCTCTGTTTTAATTATAGGAGGAGATGCTGGGCATGACTCCAACAGTTAGCGTGAGAGGTTTAGCAGTGACTGAGAAATTTTTACCTTTTAGTAAAGAGTCTTTATCTTTTAGTAAAGACAAAATTATACAGGAAGTACAAGATGATAATATATATATACTAGTAAAAAAGGCCCGTTTCTGACACAAATGAAACGGGCGCTAGCAAGGTTTTCCTCGGAGTGTGTATGTTTGGGAGAGTGTATGTGAGAGTGACTGTTTAAGAGTCAGAGTGAAAGTGTGAGTGTGTGAGAGAGAGAGTGAGTCTGGGTGTGAGTGTGTTTGTGAGTGAGTGTGTGTGTGAGAATGAGAGTGTGTGCAAGTGTGTATGTGAGACACAGTGTGAGAGAGAGTGTGTGTCTGTGGGCGAGAGAGAGAGTGTGTGTGAGACACAGATTCTCTGTGAGAGTGAGTGTATGAGACCAAGCGAGTGTGTGAGTGACTGTGTGGCACATAGAGAGTGAATGTGATACAGTGTGAGACAGAGTGTGTGAGAGTGAGAGTCAGAAAGACATTGTATATGAGAGAGAGAGTGTGAGCCCTGCCCTCCCAATCCATGCCCATCTGTCCCCTGCCCCCTCCATTCATCCTTTTCCAGCAGTTCCCCTCTCTCCCTGAGCCCTGCCCTCCCAATCCATGCCCATCCATGCTCCTCTGTCACCTGTCCCCTCCATTCATCCCTATCCAGCAATTCCCCTCTCTCCCTGAGGCCTGCCCTGCAATCCATATCCATCCATGCCCATCTGTCCCCTCCATTCATCCCTATCCAGCAATTCCCCTCTCTCCATGAGCCCTGCCCTCCCAATCCATGCCCATCCATGCTCCTCTGTCCCCTGCCCCCTCCATTCATCCCTTTCCAGCAATTCCCCTCTCTCCCTGAGCCCTGCCCTCCCAATCCATGCCCATCCATGTTCCTCTGTCACCTGCCCCCTCCATTCATCCCTATCCAGCAATTCCCCTCTCTCCCTGAGCCCTGCCCTGCAATCCATATCCATCCATGCCCATCTGTCCCCTCCATTCATCCCTATCCAGCAATTCCCCTCTCCCTGAGTCCTGCCCTTCCAATCCATGCCCATCCATGCTCCTCTGTCACCTGTCCCCTCCATTCATGCCTATCCAGCAATTCCCCTCTCTCCCTGAGTCCTGCCCTCCCAATCCATGCCCATCCATGCTCCTCTGTCCCCTGCCCCCTCCATTCTTCCCTTTCCAGCAATTCCCCTCTCTCCCTGAGCCCTGCCCTCCCAATCCATGCCCATCCATGCTGCTCTGTCCCCTGCCCCTCCATTCATGCCTATCCAGCAATTCCCCTCTCTCCCTGAGTCCTACCCTCCCAATCCATGCCCATCCATGCTCCTCTGTCCCCTGCCCCCTCCATTCTTCCCTTTCCAGCAATTCCCCTCTCTCCCTGAGCCCTGCCCTCCCAATCCATGCCCATCCATGCTGCTCTGTCCCCTGCCCCCTCCATTCATCCCTTTCCAGCAATTCCCCTCTCTCCCTGAGTCCTGCCCTCCCAATCCATGCCCATCCATGCTCCTCTGTCCCCTGCCCCCTCCATTCTTCCCTTTCCAGCAATTCCCCTCTCTCCCTGAGCCCTGCCCTCCCAATCCATGCCATCCATGCTCCTCTGTCCCCTGCAGCCTCCATTCATCCTTTTCCAGCAAGTCCCCTCTCTCCCTTCCATGACCCCCCCTCGCATCCATGCTCCTCTCTCTCCCATGTCCCAGCCTGGCCCGCCCTCTTCTCCTCCCCCCTTCGCATCCATGCCCCCCCCCCTTCGAATCCATGCTGTCGCATCCATGCATCCCTTTTTGTTTTTTTTCTTCTTTTTAAATTTTCCTCCGTGGCGGTTCTGGCAGCGAAGCGTCAGGGAGGGAGGCGGCGCTCCCGACGTCTAGCTTTCCCTTCGCTGTGTTCCGCCTTCTTTTGATGTCATCCTTGACGTCAGAAGAAGGCGGAACACCGCGAAGGGAAGGCTAGACGTCGGGAGCGCCACCTCCTTCCCTGACGCTTCGCTGCCGGATTTGTTTGGTTTTTTTTCCCGCCCTCGACGTCATGACGTTTGACGTGAGGGCGGGGCAGAGACGGCTGGCTGGCTTGAAGGCTTCACACCACGAATCCACGAACCCTTCAGCCTGGGAGTGACGTCAGATGGCTTCATGGCTTCAGAACGTTGTCCTCAGAACGTTGAGGGTGCGTTTTATTATATTAGATATGAGATTTAAAATAAGGATGTGAAGGATATGTTTGAATTTACTACAAAAAAATCGTTTGAGAACCAAAGAAGATATGCAAGGGGGAGAACAAGTCTAAGTGGCAGGATTGGATGCTTAGGACAGCCAGCATTTTGGGTTGACTAATGAGAGATGGTGAGGTCCAACAAGAGTTTTAAAAGTAGGAATAGAAGAGAAATAGAATAATTAAAAATGAGTGAGTGAATGAGAAAGAGAGAGAGAGAGAATTTGGGAATCAAAAGTATAGCAATGGATTTGACAATAGTAAGATATTTAGGGTGACTGGCAGGCTTTTGGAGCAGCCTTGATCGCCCAGGCTGTGGGGTGGAGGTGGGGGTGGCTAGGATCCCAGAAGGCTCTGCTGCTCTGGGCAAGGAGCCTCAAGATTTGCAAGAGATTCAAACTGGGCTGCCATGGGAAGTGAAACCCAACCAGAGGCTTCCTTTCATTCAGGGAAGTGGAGCATGGCTGGCGATTTTAAGGTGGTGCCTTTGGGAGCAGGATAATTCCTGCTGTTCAGAGGAGTCTTGCTACCCGACCCACCCACTCTTCCTGCAAAGGTTACCATGGTAGGAGCACATTCAGAGGAGGTCCTTTGAACAAGGCCTTAATATTCACTGGGTGGTCAATGTTAGGCCTACGGTCACAAGCCGTCCTTGCTCTAGCTGGTATTAAATTACGTTTAGACACTTGTATCCCACACAGTCCCATTAGAGCTCCATGTGGCTTACAGAAAGAGTCAAACTGGGCATTCCCAGAGATAGAAAATATTAAATTACTTATTAAATAACTGAAACTGAGTTATTTTCCTAATGTTTAATGGAAGAATGGTCCACAATTTGGTAGACTGAAAATAGACCAAACCAAACCCGGGGTGGAAGAGGGCAAAATCCAAATGACCAACCCAACAGCTGAGCAGGAGCTTCAAAATAAGGTTTATTAGAACCCAACATGGTCTGTTTTTCAGCAAAATTGCCTTCTTCAGGGGTTGAGTAATATGAAACTTCAGCACAACTCAGTCGGGAAGTAGAGGTGCTAAATAAAGCACAGATGAAAGAACGCTGTCTCCACGGAAAAGCTCTGTCTCGGTGGAACAGCCAAAACGGTTCAATTGAAAAGAAAATACACCATTATATGAGGTCTTGTAATTAACATGTTTAGGACTCAGTTCAGTGGCGTACCAAGGGGGGGCGGTGGGGGCGGTCCGCCCCGGGTGCACGCTGCTGGGGGGGGGTGCCGCAGCGCGCGCCTGTCTGCTCCCAGTTTGCTACGCTCACTAAATTCTCTCGTTCGCTGCAGCTCCCTCCTTCTGCCCCGGAACAGGTTACTTCCTGGGGGGGGGGGGGCGCATCAGCGATCCGCCCCGGATGCCATCGAGGGTAGGAACGCCACTGACTCAGTTGTAATAATAAAGGAAGTCTATCAAATAAAGCTCCATTTCTTTGAGTAAGTTTTACAAGATCTAACAGATACTATAGGGCAAGTCCATATATATAGTATGAAAAAACATCATAGTACATGATTTAAAAATAACTCAGTCCCTAACTGGGAGCCAGTGAAGTTGTACCAACAGTGGAGAAGCAGATTCAAATTTAGATGACCCACAAAATAAGCCTAGCAGCAGTATTCTGAAATGTCTGAAGGTTTTTCAGCAAATCATCAGATAAACCCACAAATACAACATTACAATAATGTATCTGAGACAGAAGCAAAGTTTGTGCTGCAGATCGAAGAGCATTAAAATTCAAACTACATCTTATCCTTCCCAATTTTTTCATTGTATAAAATCCACTAAATGACTTGATTTATATGTGATTCAAATATCAAATGTTCATAAAAAATGACTCCCAATATCTTCAGTTGTTTTTCTAATGTAAAAGTTATACCATTTGCAACCTTAATTATTTCTTCAAAAGGTTTAAATGCATTTCCCCAAACTATCAAATTTATCTTGTCATTGTTTAGTTTTATTCTGAATGTTGAAGTCCAACCATCTAAAAGCCCAATCACATATTCTATTTGTTGAATAATCTCAGCTAAAAAATCAGTAAAAGTAATAATCACTGTAACATCATCCACATAAATGTAAGTTCGAAACCCATCCTTACTAAGTGTAATAGCTAACTGTGATATTAGAACATTGAATAGGATAGGGGAAGAGGAGAACCTTGTGGAACACCACATTCTGGGATTCAAGAAAAAGAGTATCTATCAGATTTTTTTGACTTGACACATTCAAAGAAAACCTCTTATCCATTGAAGAGCCAGTCCACTTATGCCATAAAAATCCAATAAAGAAAGCAGTATTTCATAGAGGGGCATAATCGAAAGGGGCGCCCACGTTTTCCTGAGGACGTCCTCGCAGGACGTCCTCGCGAAGGGGCGGGGAAACCCATATTATCGAACAATATGGGCGTCCATCTTTCATTTCGATAATACTGTCGGGGATGCCCAAATCTTGAAATTTAGGTCGACCATAGAAACGGTCGTCCCCGATTTTCGGCGATAATGGAAACTGAGGATGCCCATCTCAGAAATGACCAAATCCAAGCCATTTGGTCATGGGAGGAGCCAGCATTCATAGTGCACTGGTCCCCCTCACATGCCAGGACACCAACCGGGCACCCTAGGGAGCACTGCAGTGGACTTCAGAAATTGCTCCCAGGTGCATGGATCCCTTACCTTGTGTGCTGAGCCCCCCCAACCCCCCAAAAACCCACTCCCCACAACTG
This sequence comes from Microcaecilia unicolor, assembly GCF_901765095.1. NCBI lineage: Eukaryota > Metazoa > Chordata > Amphibia > Gymnophiona > Siphonopidae > Microcaecilia > Microcaecilia unicolor. The sequence goes on along the minus strand of NC_044033.1, from coordinate 34,279,041 downwards.
TACACCACTACCATAGCCCTAAGGGGTGAAGGGGGGCACCTACATGTGGGTACAGTGGGTTTCTGGTGGGTTTTGAAGGGCTCACATTTACCACCACAAGTGTAACAGGTAGGGGGGATGGGCCTGGGTCTGCCTGCCTGAAGTGCACTGCACCCACTAAAACTGCTCCAGGGACCTGCATACTGCTGTCATGGAGCTGGGTATGACATTTGAGGCTGGCATAGAGGCTAGCAAAAAATATTTTAAAAGGTTTTCTTTTAGGGTGGGAGGGGGTTAGTGACCACTGGGGGGGAGTAAGGGGAGGTCACCCCCGATTCCCTCCGGTGGTCATCTGGCTAGTTTGGGCACCTTTTTGAGGCTTGGTCATAAAAAAAATGAACCAAGTAAAGTCGCCCAAGTGCTCATCAGGGATGCCCTTCTTTTTTCCATTATCGGTCGAGGACGCCCATGTGTTAGGCACGCCCCAGTCCCGCCTTTGCTACGCTTCCGACATGCCCCCGTGAACTTTGGTCATCCCCACGACGGAAAGCAGTTGAGGACGCCCAAAATCGGCTTTCGATTATGCCGATTTGGGCGACCCTGGGAGAAGGACGCCCATCTCCTGATTTGTGTCGAAAGATGGGCGCCCTTCTCTATCGAAAATAAGCCTGATAGTCAACTAAGTCAGATGCAGCCGACATGTCAAATTGCATGATCATAATTCTATTGATCTCATAATTCTACTGATCTCATGCCTAGCAGTAGCTAATATTGATGTCACTACAGTTTCAGTACTAACGTGATTCCCAAAGCCAGATTGTGAGCTAGGAAAAATACAATGACATTCAAAATATTCTGTTTGTTCTTTTGCCATTAGTAATGGAATAGATGCAATCAGATGATAGTTAATTATATCTGACAATGGCAAATTAAAATTTGAGATTGGAGTAAGTAAACATTTTCCAGTCTCATTCTGAAATAAATCGTTAGAAAAAATAACAGTAAAGCACAATTGTAAATATTTCAAGAATACCAGAGAAGGATTTTTCAAAAAATCAATAGGACAATTATCTAGTGCACAAAAAGAAGAAAGAAAGTTTTCTCAAGTATGAGATTAATTTCAGCCAGAGGAGGCGGTTTGACAAAAGATAACTTTCAATCAGATAGTATTCCATCCAAAACTTCAGTATTATTTTTCACTTATTCGAATGAGTTCACTCAAGTTAACTTCAGAGAAATTCTCATTTTCTCTGCTTTGGTCTTTAAAAACATTTCCAACTCACCTGCTGATGGAGTGAGAAAATTCTCTTCCAAAAAATGTGAACGCGTTATTAGTTTGTTAAGAATGTGAACATAGTTTCTTATAATCCAATTTCTCATTTCCAATTAATGATGTATAATATGATTGTATTCCTTGTTTATGAGGCCGTTTATATGAATTAACAGCTTTGCGCCAATTTGTTCTATCAGTCTCTAAAAAAGTACTACACCACTATCTCTCCTTTTTAAAATAAGCAGTCTTTCTGAATACCACACAGGATGCACTTCTCGATAAATACATTTCTCATAGAGTGGAGCAATAGTCTCTAAGACCAACAAAATGTCCGAATTCCAATCCGATAAAGTTACCTTTATCCAATTTATTGTCTAAAATAATAATTATTATTATTACATTTGTACCCCGCGCTTTCCCACTCAAAGCAGGTTCAATGCGGCTTACATAGTAATAGGGATTACAGGATATTGATAAAGAAAATAAAAGTTAAATATAACAGAATAACAAAAGTGATAGGTAGGTAGAGAAGGACAGGGGTGAAGGAGTAGGAGATGTGTGAGCAAGGGTAGAAGAGGCAGGAGGGGGATGGATTACAGGATAAGCATATGGAATTTTGGTGGGAAAGATAGTCAAGGTCATTGACGTTGTCTCCTGGATATGTGATGGGTAGTAGGATTCATAGAATTAGTTTGGGTCATTAGGATAGGCTTGCTTGGACAGATGGGTTTTTAGTGATTTCCGGAAGGATAGATAGTCACTGATTGATCTGATAGGTCTTGGGAGGGCATTCCAGAGTTGGCTACCTAAGAAGGAGAAATTGGATCCATATCCACTTTAGTCCAAAAAAGCTTCTCATCTATTCTACTCCAGGTTATATAATTGTAATCCTTATGTCTGAATGCAACCCCTTTTTGAGGGGTAAAGGTTTTTCATTGGCTTTGTTTAACGTTTATTCTGGACGCCTAACTGTGTATGGCAGGAGGTCTATAATTTGGTATTGTTTGAGTTGAATTCTTATTGACTGCTCGAGTATAATTTTGTATCACACCAATAAAGAGAACCTGCAGCCTTGTTTGTATTCCAAATAAGTCTTTTTTCTTTATTCATTAACTATGTTGTTATGGATGTTTGTATAAGAATTTGTCCACAGGAGGACGAGATAGTCTCACAATCCCTTTTAAGGATGAGTTGGGGACCTTTAAGTAGTATGAAAAACGAAAAGTTCAGTTATGTATGTTGAGATTGAAGACGCAATAAAATCAATAAAAAGAGGTGGCAGAAAGGCAATCGTTAATCCTGGTTTGGATGATGGAAGTCACAGAAATTTCTGCCATAGAGGAAATAAAGGAGTGAGGGGCCCTTTTACAAATGCAGGCTTACCGCATGCTAATCTAGAACTACCGATGGCCCAACGCGGGTGCCGGCGGTAGTTCCAGCCCAGCATGCGCCATTTCTAGCGCTGGGGAAAATAGGGCTGTAATTTTTAGCGTGGCACTAACCCGGCGGTAATCAGACAGCACCACACGCTACCCAGTTACCGCCAGGTTAGCGTGGGAGCCCTTACCGCCACCTCAATGGGTGGCAGGAAGTGCTCCCCTCACATAGCCACACGGTAAGAGCAATCTTCCTGCATGGCCATGACTATTTTCAGCCTTTGTTACCCATTGCGATAGAAAGGGCCACAACTTATAGTAAAAACGGCCCTGCCACAAGCACAGGGCCCTTTTTGACCGCAACTTGGTAAAAGGACCCCTGAATGAGGTATCTTTTTCATCATTTTGAAATCTCTGCATTAGTTCCTAATTCCCAATCAAAGAACGAATCATCTTCAAAATCTGCATCATCTACGGCGTAGTCCCAGGATACATGACAGACCTCATAGATCTACCAACTAGAAACAAACTCGGATCAGCACGATCATACCTAAACCTACATTACCCAAACTGCAAAAGGCTAAAATATAAAACAACTTATGCATCTAGCTTCTCCTACATAAGCGCACAACTATGGAATGGACTCCCGTATGCAGTGAAAACAATACACGACCACCTAAACTTCAGGAAATTATTAAAAACCCACCTCTTCAAAAAAGCATATCCCACCGATCCAACATAAACCCCCACACTCAGCAACACGACATAATCAATGATCGTACTGGATAATTTCTATCCTCCTTCCCTTCGACCCCTAACCTCTGATTCACTTCTACCTCTTTTGACCACAACATAATCTTGTATTTATTTTTTTTTTTAAATTATATTTTTATTAAAGATTTAGCCTTACATAGAATGCAAAAGTAAACACATAATCAAACAAAACCCCCCTTTAAAAAAAAAAAAAAAAAAAAAAAAAAAATTCGTTATTAAAAGGCAATACCTGGAGACAAATTACAGAGTTACACAAGTTCAAGTTCAAGGCGTGCTATGTGGCTCCTGACAAAAAAGGTCTAAACGAGCCCAGGTCTTCAAAACAGACCTAATATTTCGGCGTCTATGAGCCAAAATTATTTCATATTTTCTGATCACGCATACATAACTCCACCATTCATTATAATTCAGGTACACATTATTTTTCCAATTGGAGACAATTAAATGTAAGGCAACAGCTAGCAGTATGTTATACAATTTCTTATCTGACTCCAGAAGAGGGATAGTAGGACAAGAAGCTCGTAAGATCACAACCTCATACGAGATCGCAGTGGTCTCAGGCAAATGAAAGATACGACACATTTTTGCCCAAATTAATTGCCAGTAAGCTCTGACATTTTTACAGTAGAAAACCATATGTGCCAGTGAGCCATCTCTTTCCTGACAAGACCAGCAGTTGAAGTTGATACTCTTAGTGATTCTGGCCACTCGAGCAGGAGTCCAATAAGCTTTATGAAAGATGAAATATGAGGATTGAGATATTGCTGCTGACTTCGTGGGACGTATGGAGTTAAGCCAGAAGGTAGACCAATCAAATTCAGACGCATCCAAACCAAACTCCGCTTCCCAAGATATCCTCAATGGAGCAACTGTATCAGCATGTAGATTCTGAAGTTTTTTATATAGCAAAGAAGCCTTCTTACGACCTGATGAAATGGTGTGACAAAAGGAGATAAACTCTGAAGGGTTCGAGCTAAGTAAATTGGAGACCTGAAAGGTTGCAAAACATGTAGAGATTTCCTTCCATGTGTCGGAATCTAGCAAAGAAACATTATACAATGCAGACATAGTAGCAGGCGATAACAGGGTACCAGCAATATACAGTTGCGACAGCTGCCATACACCCCTTTCTTGCCATTCCGCTGTTTGAGACTGCAGGAGACCAGCTGGAAAACCAGAGTTATACCAGAGAGATATATCTTCCAAAGAGATAGCACGGATTCCAAGGCCAGCCCTAAACGTACGGATATCAGAGGCAGAGGCCTTTAACAGCCGAATGCGTCTGGTATAGGGGTACAAATCTGCATACGGGAGTAGAGATAAAGGGCACGGGTGCACCAACGCTGCCTCAAATCTCTGCCATCGAGGCGTGAGGTGAGATAATTCCCTTTGGAACCACCTTAAAGACTGGGCAAGCCGGAAAGCCTTGTGATAGTACTTAAAATCAGGAACATTAAGACCTCCCAGATCTTTTGGTAATTTAAGCTTCTTGAGCGCAATACGGGGAGGCTTCTGCCTCCATAAAAACTTAATTAGGAGGGAATCAATTTTGTTGTAGAATGAGTTGGGAAAGGAGAGGGGAGTCATACTAAAAATGTAATTTAGTTTTGGAGCCAGAACCATCCTGATAGCCTCTACCCTCCCCCACCACGTTAGATATAGCGGAGACCAGACATTTAGAATGGAAGCAGTTAAAGATAAGATTTGGTCCTTAATGAGGGACAAACTTTGATCAACCGATTTGGAATACCATACTCCCAAATACTTAATTTTGTGAGGCTCCCAGGAAAATGGGTATTGAGATACCTGAGCTCTATGCACGAAGGAATTGAGCGGCATTATAGCTGACTTAGACCAGTTTATCTTATAACCAGACAGAGAAGAAAAAGAATTGATTACTTCCAATACACTGGGAAGAGAATTTGGTGTGGTATATAGCAATATATCATCAGCATAGATGGAAAGTTTAAACATCTTGTATTTATTATCAACCGAAACGGCAAACGCCATTACGGTACTTTGTAAGCCACATTGAGCCTGCAAACAGGTGGGAAAATGTGGGATATAAATGTAATAATAAATAAATTAATTAATTAATTAATTCATTCATTAATTAAATTAAATAATTGGGTATGCGTTCTACAACAAAGTCTTCTGAAACTGTATTTCATCTATATGATACAGCAGTGTTTGCTCTCTGTACGTTTCAACCTTATTGTATGTAGGACAAAGTTGCTGTGATGGGATATATATAAACTAATCTACGAGAGGTCACTAGAAAAGGAAGAATTAAGGGAACTCTGAGGAGGAAACTTATAAAACAGCCCTAGGCAGGAGCATGTTATTAAGACAATCAATCAAGTAGTCTAGAAGGGTCCCTGGGGGCCATTTCTAAAACATGTGTGGTTCACAACCCAGTACTGCCTGCATTGATATATGTATTAGATCCGTAATTAAATAATTCTAAAAGCAGCCTTACGTTTGCAGGGGCAGTCTGAGAGCTCTTAACATCTGCAAAAAGGCATATCTGCCTTTTAGAGAAAAAAATAATTAGACAAACCATTTGTTCAAATAAAGAGACCACAGCTGATCCCCATAGACCGTGCAAAGGCAGGCCTACCTATTAGGCTAAGCAACTAGGTTTGACTAAATATTGCTTTTAGAACAATCCTGTTAAAAAGATTAATTTTGGGTCTGACTTGAAAATATTTTGTTAAAAAGAAAGAAGCTAAGCATGTTGTTGAGAGCTTAGTGGCTTGAATTTGTATTGTTTTCCAATTTTGTTATTTTCTGTAGTAGAGGAGTGTGGTAGCCGTGTTAGTCCACTCTTAAGGTTATCAATAGAAATCAAACAAAATAAAACATGGAAAAGAAAATAAGATGATACCTTTTTTATTGGACATAACTTAATACATTTCTTGATTAGCTTTCGAAGGTTGCCCTTCTTCGTCCGATCGGAAATAAGCAAATGTGCTAGCTGACAGTGTATATAAGTGAAAACATTCAAGCATTACTATGACAGTAAAATAGATACTATTGGAGATTCTACATGGAATGTTGCTACTATTGGAGATTCTACATGGAATGTTGCCTTTCCACTAGCAACATTCCATGTAGAAGGCTGCGCAGGCTTCTGTTTCTGTGAGTCTGACGTCCTGCACGTACGTGCAGGACGTCAGACTCACAGAAGCAGAAGCCTGCGCGGCCACATTGGTGATCTACAAGGGCCGACTTCTACATGGAATTTTGCTAGTGGAATAGCAACATTCCATGTAGAATCTATAGAAATCAAACAAAATAAAACATGGAAAAGAAAATAAGATGATACCTTTTTTATTGGACGTAACTTAATACATTTCTTGATTAGCTTTCGAAGGTTGCCCTTCTTCGTCAGATCGGAAATAAGCAAATGTGCTAGCTGACAGTGTATATTAGTGAAAACATTCAAGCATTACTATGACAGTAAAATAGATACTATTGGAGATTCTACATGGAATGTTGCTACTATTGGAGATTCTACATGGAATGTTGCCTTTCCACTAGCAACATTCCATGTAGAAGGCTGCGCAGGCTTCTGTTTCTGTGAGTCTGACGTCCTGCACGTACGTGCAGGACGTCAGACTCACAGAAGCAGAAGCCTGCGCGGCCAAATTGGTGATCTGCAAGGGCCGACTTCTACATGGAATGTTGCTAGTGGAATAGCAACATTCCATGTAGAATCTATAGAAATCAAACCAAATAAAACATGGAAAAGAAAATAAGATGATACCTTTTTTATTGGACATAACTTAATACATTTCTTGATTAGCTTTCGAAAGCTAATCAAGAAATGTATTAAGTTATGTCCAATAAAAAAGGTATCATCTTATTTTCAGTGTATTTCTGTAACTTAGGAAAAAATATAACTTATGGAGCACACAGGGATAGATTCAAGAAAGAGTGGCAAAATGTAAGTGTTGGGATGATGTGCACTAAGCATGAATTATGTAATCGCAGTTCTGTGTGGAACGGTTGTTATAGAATACTAGCGTAAGTTCGCAGTTTCATGCCTAACTTTAGGCACGATCCAATCAAAGCAGAGGATGACACTAATGATAACCAGCCATGGACTTAAATGTAAAAAGGTATCCTTTATTGAACGCACCAGAACAGAGAACTGGACACGGGCCGTGTTTTGATGGACGAAGCCACCTATATCAGGGGTCACGAGTCAGGCTCTACAAAAAGCTGATGAGTGATAGAGGTATATAAAATAATGAGTGGAGTGGAAAAGATAGATATGGAGCGTCTGTTTACGCTTTCCAAAAATACAGGGACAAGGGGGCATGCGATGAAGCTGGAGTGCAATAAGTTTAAAGCAAATAAGAGAAAATGTTTCTTTACTCAGCGCGTAATTTGACTCTGGAATTCATTGCCAGAGAATGTGGTTAAGGCGGTTAGCTTAGCAGCGTTTAAGAAAGGTTTGGACAGCTTCCTGAAGGAAAAGGCCATAGATTGTTATTAAATGGACATAGGGAAAAATCCACTATTCCTGGGACAAGCAGTACAAAATGCTTTGCTCCGTGGATATTGTCAGGTGATTGTGACCTGGATTGACCACTGTCGGAGACAGGTTGCTGGGCTAGATGAACCTTTGGTCTGTCCCAGTGTGGCGATGCTTATGTCTTATGTCTTAAGTGCTGTTTAACTTTCAGTGGCGGTGTCCACATTTTATCCGCACTACGTATCGAGATCAGAGTGTAGACAAGTGTATTATTTATTGTTGACTTTATGCACCAGAGACTGACTCATGACCCCTGATGCAGGTGGCTTCATCCTTCGAAACACAGCCCGCGTTGAGTCCTCTGTGCTGGTGCTTTCAATAAAGAATACCTTTTTACAATTATGTCCACAGCTGGTCGTCACTGGTGTCATCTCCTCTTTGATTGGATTGTTCATTTTGACATGGAGGCTTCTTCCTGTTTTTGCTTTTCACTTTAGACACAAGCATTCATGCCTTGTCAATAGCAGGAATAAATGAGTGTACCTAACTGTTGGCAGTTAGACACTTAACTTCTAGCATTCTAGAAACTGGCAACTAACTCCTAGGCACGCCCCTGACCCGCTCATGCTCCTCCCATGTCCATGTCTCCTAGAAGTTGTGCATGATAGAATTTGTGCACAGCTTCTAGAATAGTGCCTAAGGTCAGTTGCAAGCACAACTGCTAATTGGTGCTAAGAAGCATCAATTAACACTGATTAAAGCCAATAATTGTCTATTAAGTCCAGTTAACAGCCAATTATTAAATTAAGTTGTGTGCACAACTGACCTTACTCTATAAATTGCACACACAAAGTTTCACATTAAGCCTAGATTTGGGCATGCAAGTTCCGCCCTGAATACGCCCCTGGCACTCCCCTTGAGATTTGGACGCAACCCTGGTGGACTTCAGAGAAAAATGTCTATAAATAGGTTTCGAAAATACTGATTTGGACGTTTTTGTGAGAAAAACGTCCGAATGCAGACTTATACCACTTTTTGGATGTTTTTCTCTTTTTGAAAATGAGCTCGATCCTGTTCTAAGCAATGCAAGATACAATGGAAAAATAACGTGCAATAACATTGGTAATGGGGAAGGAGGGTGGGAAAGCAGCAGTGCGGGGAAAGAGAGGGACCGGTGCTGGGGAGCAGGTCTCTTTATGCTGGACCGTCGGCCAGAAATCCTAACTCTGGCCCTTTTCCCCAGAATCTACCAACCAGTGCCAGGAATCCCTATGATATCATCACATTGGTCTCAGGGATGCTGCAGGCTGTAAGAGAAAGAGTGGGCAGAGTGAGTTGCCGGCACAGAGATTGGCTGCCGCTGTGTTACATGTGGTCATGCTCAACTTTCGGTTCGTTGCCCACCATTTAGCATGCAGTATGTGTAACACACTAACTGGCTAACACTTCCAAGTCCACTCTCTGCCCATGCCATTACCCCGACAGAAAAATTCTGACAGCTTCGATAACATGTGGTTTAATGTGTAGATACAGGCAAACTACTATCACACATCTTAACATGGTTGCACAGTAGCCTATTTCTGCACATTAACCAAGCATTAACCTACGGATTCTGTATAGCGTGACTTAAGTTGTGTGTGCAAATCCAGTTATATTCTGGATTCGTGCGTGAAATTTAATTAGTTAGCAAGCCAATCAGTGCTGATAATTGCTAGGTAGCAATCAATTATTGACACTAATTGGACATTAATTAGAATTTATGCACCGAACTAAGCGTATTCTATAACATGATACGTGTAAATTCTAGTTGAAAGGGGGTGTGGCCATGGGCATGGAATGGGTGGGTTGCGGGCATTTTTAAAATATATGCACATGGTTATAGAATACACCCAGTCCATGCCTAATTTAGGTGTCAGCATTTACAGCAAGTTTCACTTGGCGTAACTGCCCGTGACAAAATTTAGTCACACAGATAGGTGCTCGGCGTATTCTATACACTACATGGAAATTTAGGTGTATTCTATAATTTAGGCATTCTTTATAGAATACGCCGAGGCGTATTTCATTTTGCCGTATTTTAGGCGTGATAATTCTGTGTATAGTGCCCTTTGGTAAAAAGGCCCCTATATATTTTAAAGTTGAACATCTCTGAGGGATGATAAATTAATTGAACTTTTCACAGATGTATTTCAAAATAATTCAAGATGACTGGACAGTTGGATTTGCAACTTAAAACTACTTTCAAATGAATTAAAAAAAATAAAAAGCAAAAGGTACTGTAGCTGTATTGTAAATTATTTTCATTTAAACTGTTTTAGAAAGTGTCCTTTATTTTGAGAACACCTGCCAAGTTTGGAAAGGGGGAGACATCTGAAAATCTGCTGATAGGAAAATTTAAGTAAGAGAATTGTATCAGTTCTGCTAAATCCAATCCTGAATAGCTGCTGGTGAGTTTTTGTTGCTTCCGATTTTTGCTCTTTATTGCTGGGCCCTGGTTGTACATATGTGTTAGACATTCTAGTCTACCCTACATATTTAGCCCCTGCGCCTTACGCTTTTTCATTGCAATAGGGTATAGATTAGGAAAACAGCACAAATCAGGGCAGCAAATCTTTTACTAAGTTGCTCTAAAAAGTGTCCTGTGCAATTTATTGCATGTGGATTTCCCACGTGCCGAGGCCACTTTTAGCACGACTGTAAAACGGCCGCGATTTCTATTTCTCCATTGATGGCTACACGTTAATTTCCCGTCTAGCGCATGATCATCAGCGCACGAGTCCTTATCACCACCTATTTACAAGGTAATAAGAGCTCACGTGCTAACCCCATGCTAATCGGACAGTGCGCACTTACCCCCACCACCTGATTAGTGCAGGGCACGCCTATGCTCCACCTCCAAACACACCCCTTGCACTAAAAAATAAAACCAATTTCTTAGTGCATGGGTAGTGCATACTGATCCCAGAACTACCGCAGTGTGCCTGAGCACGCCCCACGGTAGCGCCTGTTAGAGCGCGGTAAGCATGCGTTAGTGCTCACCACTGCTTAGTAAAAGGGCCCCTTGAGGTTTTAACAGTTATCATATTCCCATTTTAGGAATTATAGCTTTCTTATATCTGCACCACGGCTTCACCATAAGTGCTGCAATACTGCTGTGCAGGGGTCACCTGATGTCAGGGTCATGGCACATTGCAGAGGTGGTGCGCTCATCTGACTGTAGGGGCAAGAAAAATGACCCCATAAGTACATAAGTATTGCCATACTGGGACAGACCGAAGGTCCATCAAGCTCAGCATCCTGTTTCCAACAGTGGCCAATCCAGGTCACAAGTATCTGGCAGAAAAACAAAGAATAGCAACATTCCATGTAGAACCCCAAAGAGTAGCAAGATTCTAGAATTCTAAAGAATACCAAGATTCCATGCAGAATTTCAAAGTGTAGCAACATTCCATGTAGAACCCCAAAGAGTAGCAAGATTCCATTCAGAATCCCAAGTACATAAGTGTTGCCATACTGGGACAGACTAAAGGTCCATCAAGCCCAGCATCCTGTTTCCAACAGTGGCCAATCCTGGTCACAAATACCTGGCAAGATCCCCCCAAAAAAGTACAAAACATTTTATACTGCTAATCCCAGAAATAGTGGATTTTCCCCAAGTCCAATTTAATAATAGATTTCAGTCCTGGAGCAAGGCTTGCCATTCATCCTTCTGCCTACGAGATCTGTATTATGATTATTATTATTATTCCCCCATGCCGTCTTCCTAAGTGGGAGGAAATAGGAGGAAAGCTGAAAATGTTTCCTTTTTTCCAGGCCTTTTGATACTGTATGCATCTGCTTCCCTGCACCACTCTCCATTTGGAGACCTGGGTACTGGCAGGTTTCACATATCATTCAGGACTCATGCTTAAAAATCTGTCTTTTCTTGCTTGGTATTTTCTTATGCTGATGTTGGAATTATTTTACTGTATTTGAAAATTAAAGGTTTCTGATGCCAAACAAATAATCTTTTAAGCAGCACTAACAAACTGCAATGATTTCATAACCTTGCTGTATAACATATATGCTAAACTAGCAGAATACTAAATGCCCCCCTGCCCGTCTGATATGAGTAGCCATAACATATCCCAGTACATTAGGAAGTTTTGCTGGAAAGTACTGTGAGAGTTTACTTTTAAAAATGTGCAATATCTGTTATTTTATTTATTTTTGTTACATTTGTACCCTGCGCTTTCCCACTCATGGCAGGCTCAATGCGGCTTACATGGGGCAATGGAGGGTTAAGTGACTTGCCCACAGTCACAAGGAGCTGCCTGTGCCTAAAGTGGGAATCAAACTCAGTTCCTCAGGACCAAAGTCCACCACCCTAACCACTAGGCCACTCCTCCACTGTTGCTACTATTTGAGATTCTACATGTAGAATCTACTACTACTACTACTACTTAGAAATGCTAAGTAGTAGTAGTAGTAGTAGATTCTACATGGAATGTTGCTATTCTGCTATTCCACTAGCAACATTCCATGTAGAAGTCGGCCCTTGCAGATCACCAATGTGGCCGCGCAGGCTTCTGCTTCTGTGAGTCTGATGTCCTGCATGTGCGTGCAGGATGTCAGACTCACAGAAACAGAAGCCTGCACAGCCTTCTACATGGAATGTTGCTAGTGGAATAGCAACATTCCATGTAGAATCCCCAATAGTAGCAACATTCCATGTAGAATCTCCAATAGTATCTATTTTATTTTTGTTACATTTGTATCCTGCACTTTCCCACTCATGGCAGGCTCAATGCGGCTTACATGGGGCAATGGATGGTTAAGTGACTTGTCCAGAGTCACAAGGAGCTGCCTGTGCCTGAAGTGAGAATCGAACTTAGTTCCTCAGGACCAAAGTCCACCACCCTAATCACTAGGCCACTCCTCCACTGCAATGCTACTTTAATAATTCTATAATTAGCCTATAATTCTATAATTACCCTAATCACTCCCTTCCTTCTGCTTTCTTCCCTTCCTTAATCTCTGCACAATACTAAATGTATCTGTTATCCTGTAATGACAATGTTAACAAAACTATGTAAGCCACATTAAGCCTGCAAATAGGTGGGGAAATGTGGGATACAAATGCAATAAATAAATGAATAAATAATCCTTTTGATGGTGCTTTTGATTTAATTGATACCTTGAACGGTTGACCAAATCTACTGCTGGTGTGGAATAGCTGCAAGCATATAAGGGTTCCAGGCAGTAAAGAGCAGAATGATTCCCTTGAAATTGTCTCTAGTGGTGGGAACTTGGATTAAACTGCAGCACTGTTTGCACTGATACCCAGTTTCCTTTTATGCCCTTCCTAACACGCATGCAAGCTTACACCCGCAGAGCCAAAACTTGAAACAAAAGAAACCGCTGTACGTTTATCTTCACAGTACGCCTGCTGGATTCGTTTCTTGCCACAGATTCGGTAGTTAAACTGCCTGCCTAGCAGAATGAAACGGAAAATCAGACCGATCCGAGAAAGAGCTCTGGGGAAACGGAAGCCTTATTTGTTTAGACCTCGGTAAAGTGCCCCGGCAGCCTTACTCCTTTCATGGCCCTGTGCTGACCTCTCCCGTGGGTTCCACAGCCTGTGTCTCTATTGGAGCTTTCGCCTTGGAAGTTAAGGGGAAAGCTGCTGCAGTGCCCTTATCCATGGTGCTGAATCGAGATCAAGCTTCGACAGGCACCTGATACTGAAGAATACAGTCTCTTTAGTCAAGAGAAAGCTGCGGAGACTTCTCGTTCTCGTTTGGCCAAGACTGCGCTATTGGATTTTCAAGTCTGGATATTATAACGGATATTTAATCTCCCCGAGTCATTTCCTCCCAAATCAACAAAGAATGAAAATTTTGCATTTCTGTTTTCAGTTCAGGGATGTGGAGGAACACACACAGTCCATGTCTGTGCTTGTTTTAAATGTGCACTGCAGTTCCCCGTGAACTTTTGATGACACTGTTTCTGCACCTACTCAAGGGGCATGAAATAGCTTCTACATAACCGAATCAAGAATGGCTCATTAAAGGAGGTAAAAGTCAAGCTTGTGTTTACTAAGTTAAAGAATGCAGTCTTCCGAATATGTTGGTTGAAAACAAATAATTTGGCTCTAAAATGTGATGACACTTTTAGCATGCCCATGATTGAGCAAAATCACTTCTCAATGAAATAAAAGCAGATTCATAGAGATTGCAAAAGGCAAGGTTTTTTTTAATGCTTTTGTTTGTGTGTGTGTTTGTCTATTTTGGTAGAATAATGAAAATTAAAACAATGACAACTATTTTGTAGAACCTTTCTTCAGTCAAATTTTGGAAAGGGACGACATTGATTTAGTTTCAAAAAGTCAATGAGCAATACTGACGTCAGCAGATAGTTAGTTACTGATATCAGCATAATAATGCAGTCATTTTTTTTTCATTATTAGAAGAACGCACCTAAAATAATGAAAGTGCACTTCAATGCTAGGTTTTAAGATTTATTTGTTAATTTCTATTAGGGAATGAAAAGGAATTGGGAAAAAGACCTCAAGGAAGAAATGTGTTGGGATATAACGAATAGTGTGTATACCATTATAGCGACCGGCCGTATTTTGAGACATACCCTGCTGTTTGAGGTATCTAACATAAACATAAAGCCACATTGAAATGGATAAGAGGAAATCGGTTTTAAAATTTAAGGATCTGAAAAAAAGACATTGCATGGGAATAAATGAAGGAAATCTATCTCTAGCGGATCCGAAGCACATATGTATAGCTATTTCTAAATAGTCGGCTATAGAATGAAAGACTGTGTTATCCAGAAATATAGGTCCCTACAGTTTGGATGTTATCACCACATTTGAAGAAAGAAGACTAGCAATATCTTATCAGTAATATGTGGGGCCCAAAACTATACTGAGGTATGAGTTTGATCGTTCTGCTATTGAGAAAAACTGACAAACTGGCAAACAATAATGGTCGCTAATCACTAGATACATTCGAAAGTCCAATGCCATTCCATCCAATGAGGTATTGGTTGCTGTCAAATGTCTCGGAGGTGCTGAAATTTGGATGATGTCTAGCAGGAGGTCCAGGGAGTGCTGCTGTTGCTTGTTGCCTCTGAACGAAGATAACGGTCGATTTCTTCTCCTAGCAGTCTTGATCATACTTTATTTAATAGCTGGAGCAACCGTGTTTTCAACAATTGAAAGACCGTTCGAAACCATTGCTCAAAATCATTGGAAACTGACTTTGCAAAACTTTAGCCACACCTTTAATATCAGCGTTGTAGAACTGAGGTCTTTCCTAAAGGATTATGAAACAGCCATGGCAGCTGGCATCAGGGTGAATGCCCTCAGACCAAGATGGGATTTCACTGGCGCTTTCTACTTTGTTGGAACAGTGGTATCAACTATCGGTAAGATGATTTCTATACAAGTGTTTCTGTGGCAAACCACTCTCAAAGGCTGGAGATTTTATTTGCAATATTAGTAGATATCCTTTAATGTTATTGTTTTTAAGTATTTGTAAAATTCAGACTTTTTCTGCATGGATGTTTAGAAGTTTAAACGCCTTGTATTTATATATTACGTTACTTTGCTAATGTTGTATTTTTCTTGTGTTATTATTAGGGTCGTTTTACTAAGATGCACTAAGAAATTGGCTTAGCCTGTTTTAGGGTCCTTATTACTAAAGTGCACTAGTGATTCCTATGTGGCATTGCCGACAAAGCCCATGTCAGCATTGCCACATGGGAATCACTAGTGCGATTTGGTAAAAGCGGTTCTTAACGCGGGACTTTCCTGTGTGCTAAGCCCATTTCTAGTGCACTCCTAAAATAGGGCTTTTTGTTTTTTCATTTCTGCAAGTCATGCACTAGTTTATCCATTAGTACTGAGACCTGCACTTACTGCCTACTATTTAGGAGGCACTAAGGGTTAGCTTCTATAAATGGTGCTCAAAAATGGGTGCCAGAAAAGATCAGTGCTAAACACCAATAGAACCTTTATTGCACATAGTACCAATTCCTGTGCCCTAAAGTTGGACAGTAGGAGATAAACACAAATTTATTGAATGAAAACCAAATGATATAATAAGCCCGACACAGGCTGTGTTTCGCCCAGCAGGGCTGCGTCAGGGGCTACACATTGATCCTTAGTTGTCAATATCTGTAGACATGAACTAATGGAAATAAATATACAGGAAAATTAGATCATGGATCTTCTCAAATATAAGGTAAAAAAACAGCACAAACTGAATAATCTTAAAGGGTGATAACGTGAAGACCTTCATACACCATCACAGAGTCGCGAGGGTGTATGACGGCCTTCATTCTATAGCCGGCTATTTAGAAATAGCTATACATATGTGCTTCGGATCCACTAGAGATAGATAAATGTACAGGAAACTTAGATCATGGATCTTCTCAAATATAAGGTAAAAAACAGCACAAACTGAATAATCTTAAAGGGTGATAACGTGAAGACCTTCATACACCATCACAGAGTCGCAAGGGTGTATGACTGCCTTCATTCTATAGCCGGCTATTTAGAAATAGCTATACATATGTGCTTCGGATCCACTAGAGATAGATAAATGTACAGGAAACTTAGATCATGGATCTTCTCAAATATAAGGTAAAAAACAGCACAAACTGAATAATCTTAAAGGGTGATAACGTGAAGACCGTCATACACTCTCGCGACTCTGTGATGGTGTATGACGGTCTTCACGTTTGGGCACTCAATCTGGGCACTATATATAGAAGCCATGGGTAAGTGCTTCTGTATTAAGTCAATACAGGCAAATTTGAAAGCACTAGCTAGATAATGCTTCCACGTGTATTCACCACCTGTGACACGGCCCCTCCTGAAAACAATTTTTAAAAAGTTCCCAGTTAGCTTGTGCTGACAGGAAAATTACCATAAAATGCTTTAATGTATTTTGAGGTAAAGCCCTTTTCCCCACTTTAAGCATGTGTCCCCAAATTAAACATGTGTTAGCACTTAACGTGGTTTAGTAAAAGGGCCCCTTATATAATAGTAACTCTATGGAAGTAATGATGCCATCAAGGACTAAAGTATCTTTTCAGGGTTTTTCATTTATAAAATGCAATACATAATATAAAGCACACTGGGCTTTATCACTGCCGCCCTCCATCCCAACTGATTCAATGGCTGTTCTTGAACAATGATTGACTCTTGCGGAAGTAAACGTGGCCTAGTGGTTAGGGTGGTGGACTTTGGTCTTGAGGAAGTGAGTTCGATTCCCACTTCAGGCACAGGCAGCTCCTTGTGACTCAGGGCAAGTCACTTAACCCTCCATTGCCCCATGTAAGCCGCATTGAGCCTGCCATGAGTGGGAAAGCGCGGGGTACAAATGTAAAAAAAAAAAAAAAAAGATACTATTGAAGATTCTACATGGAATGTTGCTACTATTGGACATTCTACATGGAATGTTGCTATTCCACTAGCCACTAGCAACATTCCATGTAGAAGTCGGCCCTTGCAGATCAGCAATGTGGCTGCGCAGGCTTCTGTTTCTGTGAGTCTGATGTCCTGCACGTACGTGCAGGACGTCAGACTCGCAGAAGCCTGCGCAGCCACATTGGTGATCTGCAAGGGCTGACTTCTACATGGAATGTTGCTATTCCACTAGCAACATTCCATGTAGAAGGCTGCGCAGGCTTCTGTTTCTGTGAGTCTGACGTCCTGCACGTACGTGCAGGATGTCAGACTCACAGAAGCAGAAGCCTGCGCAGCCACATTGGTGATCTGCAAGGGCCGACTTCTACATGGAATGTTGCTAGTGGAATAGCAACATTCCATGTAGAATCTCAAATAGTAGCAACATTGGAGGAGTGGCCTAGTGGTTAGGGTGGTCGACCTTGGTCCTGAGGAAGTGAGTTCGATTCCCACTTCAGGCACAGGCAGCTCCTTGTGACTCAGGGCAAGTCACTTAACCCTCCATAGCCCCATTGAGCCTGCCATGAGTGGGGAAAGTGTGGGGTTTGAATGTAACAAAAATAAATAAACAGCCACAGCTTTTGTTGATTCACAGTTCAGAACCATTCAATATTACACAGAAAAGTGATATCAGAACTTTGGCCATTATTTTAGAAGGATCCATACCTATAAAGAGCAGCCCTTACATTTGTAGATTTCCTACATATTTAACTGCAGTTTCAGAAAGCTGCCATTTACATTTGGGGATGAACACACCATCTAGTAAATAGCAATGGGGTGTGCTTGAAGTGTGGAGAGAGTATGGTTTGTGTAGGCCAACAATGTCAATGTCTGCTCCTCATCTCACAAGGAGAACACATGTTGATGTAAAACATTTTAGATATCAGCATTTACACTTGTGCTGAGGCACACATGAACGCCTGCTTGAAGGGAAAGGCCTAAGAGCTGAGACTCTCCCACAATCATACCCCTGACATCACTGATCATCCCCCATCAACTTATACAACCCATGACAGAATTCCCCCCCAAACCCAAATACCTATCTGACACCAACAAACCCCCTATAACACATCAGTAATGTACAGTGGGGGAAATAAGTATTTGATCCCTTGCTGATTTTGTAAGTTTGCCCACTGACAAAGACATGAGCAGCCCATAATTGAAGGGTAGGTTATTGGTAACAGTGAGAGATAGCACATCACAAATTAAATCCGGAAAATCACATTGTGGAAAGTATATGAATTTATTTGCATTCTGCAGAGGGAAATAAGTATTTGATCCCCCACCAACCAGTAAGAGATCTGGCCCCTACAGACCAGGTAGATGCTCCAAATCAACTCGTTACCTGCATGACAGACAGCTGTCGGCAATGGTCACCTGTATGAAAGACACCTGTCCACAGACTCAGTGAATCAGTCAGACTCTAACCTCTACAAAATGGCCAAGAGCAAGGAGCTGTCTAAGGATGTCAGGGACAAGATCATACACCTGCACAAGGCTGGAATGGGCTACAAAACCATCAGTAAGACGCTGGGCGAGAAGGAGACAACTGTTGGTGCCATAGTAAGAAAATGGAAGAAGTACAAAATGACTGTCAATCGACAAAGATCTGGGGCTCCACGCAAAATCTCACCTCGTGGGGTATCCTTGATCATGAGGAAGGTTAGAAATCAGCCTACAACTACAAGGGGGGAACTTGTCAATGATCTCAAGACAGCTGGGACCACTGTCACCACGAAAACCATTGGTAACACATTACGACATAACGGATTGCAATCCTGCAGTGCCCGCAAGGTCCCCCTGCTCCGGAAGGCACATGTGACGGCCCGTCTGAAGTTTGCCAGTGAACACCTGGATGATGCCGAGAGTGATTGGGAGAAGGTGCTGTGGTCAGATGAGACAAAAATTGAGCTCTTTGGCATGAACTCAACTCGCCGTGTTTGGAGGAAGAGAAATGCTGCCTATGACCCAAAGAACACCGTCCCCACTGTCAAGCATGGAGGTGGAAATGTTATGTTTTGGGGGTGTTTCTCTGCTAAGGGCACAGGACTACTTCACCGCATCAATGGGAGAATGGATGGGGCCATGTACCGTGCAATTCTGAGTGACAACCTCCTTCCCTCCGCCAGGGCCTTAAAAATGGGTCGTGGCTGGGTCTTCCAGCACGACAATGACCCAAAACATACAGCCAAGGCAACAAAGGAGTGGCTCAGGAAGAAGCACATTAGGGTCATGGAGTGGCCTAGCCAGTCACCAGACCTTAATCCCATTGAAAACTTATGGAGGGAGCTGAAGCTGCGAGTTGCCAAGCGACAGCCCAGAACTCTTAATGATTTAGAGATGATCTGCAAAGAGGAGTGGACCAAAATTCCTCCTGACATGTGTGCAAACCTCATCATCAACTACAGAAGACGTCTGACCGCTGTGCTTACCAACAAGGGTTTTGCCACCAAGTATTAGGTCTTGTTTGCCAGAGGGATTAAATACTTATTTCCCTCTGCAGAATGCAAATAAATTCATATACTTTCCACAATGTGATTTTCCGGATTTAATTTGTGATGTGCTATCTCTCACTGTTACCAATAACCTACCCTTCAATTATGGGCTGCTCATGTCTTTGTCAGTGGGCAAACTTACAAAATCAGCAAGGGATCAAATACTTATTTCCCCCACTGTATCCAGGATTTTTTCACAGGGGGGTGCATCTCCCGCCCCACATACCACCCCCCCAACAGCCCATGCACTGCCCCTGTGCCCCTCCCCTGTCCATACCTTCAAATCAGTTCCACTCCAGCCTTGCCTGGGCAGCAATAGTGGCACTCATAGGCTGCCTGCGCCTGCACCAGGACTTTCTCTCACTCTGAACCATCCCGCCCTTCACAAACAGGAAGTCGCATCAGAAGGGGTGGGATGGTCCAGAGTAAGAGAAAGTTCAGGCACAGGCAGCCTATGAGTGTAGCTCCTACTGGCCGGTAGCAGAGGTGAATTGAAGGCACATGGGGGGCGTACATGGAAGGGGGGGAGGCATGTGGGGGGAAGGAGGCACACATGGAAGGGGGGGAGGCATTTGTGGGGGGGGGGAGGCAAATTGTAGAGCTTTGCCAGGGAGGGAAGTGAGAGATATGAGACAGTGTATCTGCATTCTCTCTCCTGCCCTCTACAGTGGAGGACAGGAGGAAGAATGAAGAAAAAACTGTCTGAGAGGGGGTGCGTATGCAACTCATACACCTTGAATAGATATACCACTGTAAGAGATCCCCATGCAGAATCAACACCCCCAATGAGAAACTCACACCTGACCCCACTGGTCATAAGCAACCCCCACCCCCCATGCCCTCCTGCAAGAGCTCCCTACATCCAATCCTATCCCCAGCCTTGCTGGGGCCCTGGTGTCTGGAGGAAGAAGCCAATCCCCATTTTCTTCTGCTTCCTCAGTTCTGGTTTTGAAATTGTACCTGTGACCACTAACAGTAATTTTGTAGACCTACTGCTAGGAGTCAGGCTGCCAAATAAGGGCAAAACCCCTAGCAGAAGTGAGAAGAGATGACCACTAGGGGTCACAGTCATAGGCACCTTCTTGAAACCCCGAGCTGAAGGAGTAGGAATTAGTGGGGATCACTTCTGCTCCCCCTAAATACCAAGGACCCCGATAAGGCTAAGGATGGGATCAGAGGATGAGGGGGACTTAGGGAGTATCAGGGGGCTTGTTCTGCAAGTAGATCAGGTGAAGGGGTCTGTCGTGGGAGGGGTTGTTGATACCATGGGATGATTAGAGAGTGGGAGCATCTGGTGGGAGGGATTAAGGTGTGCATGCAAGTCAGGAGTAGTGATTTTAAAAGGCTGCTCCGATGCACATGTAGGATGAGGTAGCATGTTTTTTTTCACCCACGTGCAGCTTTTTAAAATCTCTGCTCTCTTGGGATGTGGAGAGATGTAGATGTACAGTCCTGCACATTCTTACATGTATTTTAGAAAAGGCTCTGCCAAATGCAGATCCTTTGTAAAATACATCCCAGCTTTGACGTTCAATTCCCATCTCCAAAACCTTTCAAAAATTGGGCTTATTTCTAGGATATGCAGCATCAAATCTACTTTACTGTTCTGGGATCTTGCCAGGTACTTGTGACCTGGTTTAGCTGCTGCTGGAAACAGGATACTGGGCTTGATAGAACTTTGGTCTGTCCCAGTATGGCAATACTCATGTTCTTATGGGCGCAACATCTGGTCAAATTTAAAATAACATCACTAGCTCAAAGAGATATCAAATCATGTCATTCTGATATGGATAGAGAGGGCTTTGGCAACCACCTCCACCTGCTACAAATGTTCAGCTTGCTCCTCCACCCCTTCCCTCTTTTTCATCTCCCTAAACCCCTCTAGCAGAGCTTAGTGCTTTCTCTTAGCCCAACCCATTTAAAGAGACTGAACTTCAAACATGCCCACATGCCTTGTGTCCAGTGTCTGGATCCTTGATTTTGCTACTGAGTCAAAATGTTCCATGACCAGTGCCTGGAGTTCCTTTTCCTTCGGGTCCAAATGTGCCATCTTTTAGCACTTTGACTTCTTAAATTAATTGGTATCCCTTTTCTTGCTGGTGAGGCCCTGGTACTGTGCCCTCTGTACTTCGCCTAAGGGGTGGGTGGTGGGGGTGAGATCTTTTGCTGCTGGAATGCCTGGTACAATCCTATCTTGTCTTCAACAGCCTATTCTACCAGCCTTCTGAGAGGCTGCTGAACCTGATAGGAAACTTAATATCCCTATTGTTCTTGTTCTGCTCTGTCTCCTGATAGGCTCTGTCTACTCAGGAGATTAGCATGCAGTTAACCAGAGTATAGAACATCACTGTGAAGACTCAGAACTCTTGAACCCAAAACTTCTTTAATGCAATTAAACAAAAGAAATATGACTTATAGTTTGTAGTGATGCACAAGAGTCTCTGCCTTGCAGAACTGGGAGTCTGTCCTCTACCAAACCAGGGAAGCCTCAGCACTGGCTCATGAGTAGATGTTGTTGATACTTTTAAGTGGTAAAAACCTAGTCATTTACAGTAGCTTGAAAGAGGGGGCGTATGGCACAGGGACAGCAAAGTCAGCTTACAGCCCTTAGAAAACCATGCTGTAGTCTCACTCTCAGACCACAAAAGGAGAGAAGAAGGGCAGGCTCCAACCAGGGTTGCCAGGTGGAAATTTTTTTTCCAGCCCGATCGAGCCCAAAAAACAGCCCAAAACCCGCCCAAACACAAACCCCGCCCCTGACACCCCCACCCCCGCGTCATCACGCCCGCCCCCGCCGTCATCAACCCCGCCCCCGCCGTCACTGGCCCCGCCTTCCACGTCACCGGCCCCGCCTCCCCGTCATCGGCCCCGCCTCCCACGTCATCGGCCCCGCCTCCCCGTCATCGGCCCCGCCTCCCACGTCATCGGCCCCGCCTCCCCGTCATCGGCCCCGCCTCCTACGTCATCGGCCCCGCCTCCCACGTCACTAACCCCGCCCAAAACGTCATTAACCCCACCCAAAAACGTCACTAACCCCGCCCCCCCGCGGCCGAAAAAACCGCACTGAAGGCCAAAAACAGCCCAAAAAACCGCAACCCGCCGCGGGCAAAAATTTCCCGCGGCGGGTCGCGGAAAACCGCCCAATTGGGCGGTAAAACCGCCCACCTGGCAACACTGGCTCCAACCCAGATACACAGGGGCAAGGCCAGCCAATAAGAAAAGTCCCACAAAGCACAGGGAACTGGGACATGTGTTCAGGAAAAGCCTATTACAGAGCACTGCAGGATGACCCAACATTTGTAGTCCAAAGGCACTTCCTGCCTTTCTTAAAGGCACAAGCAATGTAACTGTTACAGGCAATGCAATCTGATATAACAATGTCCAACATATACATATAAAAAATACATAAGTACATAAGTGTTGCCATACTGGGAAAGACCAAAGGTCCATCAAGCCAGCATCCTGTTTCCAACAGTGGCCAATCCAGGTCACAAATACCCGGCAAGATCCCAAAAATGTACAAAACATTTTATACTGCTTATCCCAGAAATAGTAGATTTTCCCCAAGTCCTTTTAATAATGGTCTATGGACTTTTCCTTTAGGAAGCGGTCCAAACCTTTTTTAAACTCCGCTAAGTTAACCTGCTTCCATGAATATAAGGGGCAGAACAGTTCTGTTTCCTGCCGGAGGGAGATTCAAGCCTTAAATTCCCTGAGTTATATCCCAGGCTCCTCCACCTAGGCTGCTGCATTTTTATGCTGGCTTACCCTCTAACAGTTAGAGCTGTTCTTGTTGGTTTGGTTGTTTGGTTGTTGCTTTTTTTTTACATGATGGTTTCAAGATTTAGAAAAAAAACAATTGTCTTTTAGAACTACATTCAGATAAGTACAAAAGGGAACCGTTGCCAGCAGTTTAACATGCTATAATATATTATGGTATCCAGTGTTTAGGAAAGTGAACTATTTATTCTTAACACAGCTATAAGATCGTGAAAGTCTGAAAGGTACTGTACAGATCTGCTGCTTATAACTCTCTAATTAAAATCCTGTTTCACATCTATGTGATGTATACTGGCATAATTATTTTGTATTTCATTTGTTCACAATATAATATGCTGGCAGACATTATTCAGCAAATTGTATATACGGTGACTAAAGCTATGTGTGCCATTCTGGCCGTGTGGCTGAATTGCTCACATAACTGAATTGATTAATGAGCCAATCAGCGCCGATAATTGGACCCTAATAAGCAATTAACGGCATTAATTGGCAAAAATTTGAATTTACGTGCACTGCTTGCTAAGCGTGTTCTATAAAATGGTGCGTGTAAATTCTACCATGCAGATCTCAAAAGGGGGCGTGGCCATGGGAGGAGTGATATAGAATAAACCCGCTCTGCGCCTAACTTAAGAATGGGCATTTACACCAAGTTTTAGTTGGCGTAAATGGCCGTTACTAAATTTAGTCACGGGGGCGGGTGTTAGGCGTATTCTATAAACCACACCTATGGTGTAAATTTTTTCAGTGCTGACTTTTTAGGCGTGATATCTAGAATCTAGTCCTATGGGGTAATTGTATCACAGGATTCCTAGTTTAAGGGAGCAGGAAAGCACCTATCTTTGTTCTAATTTATAAAGACAAATAGGAGTACATTTTCAAAAGAGAAAAACGTCCAAAAAGTGGCATAAATCTGCATTTGGATGCTCTTCTCACATAAATGTCCAGACTGGTATTTTCAAAACCAATTTTTAGACATTTTTCTATGAAGGCCGTCAGAAGTGTGTTAAAATCACAAGGGGGCATATCAGGAGCATGTTAAAGGCAGGATCTGGAACCATAATGGAACAAAACAAAAGTATCCAGGACTAAAACTAAGATGTTTTGAGCTAGACCTGTTTTTATAATGAATAAGGGACAAAAGGGTGCCCTAAATGACCAGATGACCACTGGAGGGAATCAGGGATGACCCCCTCCAATACCCTCCTAGTGGTGACTGACCCCCTCCCACCCCACCTCCAAATGTGAATACAAATATGATTTATAAACCTGTATAACAGCCTCAGATGTTATAGCCAGGTCTATTAGAGCAGCATTCAGGTCCCTGGAGTAGTGTATTGGTCAGTGCAGTGCACCATGGTGTGGGCACAGGGCTTTTTTTGTGCCGGTACGCACTGGTACGGCGTACCGGCACCTTTTTTCCACCCTGGCGAGTCCTGCACCCTTCCTTTCACTCCCCTACTTACTACTACGTCAGACTCGGCAGCGCAAACGGTGCAGGCAGCGATTGAGAGAGGCTGGCAGCGTCAGAGCTTCCCTCTGCGAGTCCCGCCTATGTTGTTTCAACTTCCTGTTTCTGCATAGGCGGGACTCGCAGAGGGAAGCTCCAACGCTGCTAGCCTCTCAATGGCTGCCTGCACCGTTCGTGCTGCCGAGTCCGACGCTGACAGCCTTTCTATCGCTTCGCTAGCAGGCAGTGGAGAAGGAGGATGGGCTGGGGGAAGAAGAATCATTGGACATGGGAGAGGGGAGGGCAAGGGAGAGAGGAGAATCGCTGGACATCATGGGAGGGGAGGGCAGGGAAGAGAGAATTGCTGGACATTGATGGGAGGGGAGGGCAGGCATGAGAGAATTGCTGGACATGGAGGGGAGAGAGAAGAATCACTGGTGCAAAATGGTACTGGTTGCAAAAATGGTGTGATGTGGTCACGTCGCTTGCAACCTTTTATGAGTCTTGCTGCTGCATTCTGAATCAACTGGAGCTGGTGCAGGCCCTTTGTAGTCAGACCATTGTATAGTGCATTGCAGTAATCCAGTCTTGATGTTACCATGGCATGCACAACTGGGATAAGATTTACCTTCTCGGTGTAAGGAGAGAGGCAGCATAGCTGTCGCAAATAGTAGAAGCAGCTCTTGAAGGTTGCTTGGATTTGGGGAATCAGAGTAAGCGTTGAATCTAACTGTATTCCAAGGTTCCTGACTTAATAAGCATAAATCGCAACTCCACCCCTGCTCTGCCCAAACTTTATTTCTCTGCATGCCTAACTGTAAACACCATTTGCAAGCCAAGATTATAGAATAGAATACTAGTGACTGTAATATTCATGCATGTAAGTGCTAGGCATGTACTCAGTGGTATTCTGTAATATGAGCGTGCTAGTCGCATAGGGCTGGATTCATTAAGATGACATGGGAGAAGCCACTTCTTGCTCCAGGATTGGTAACATGGAATGTTGGGTTTCTGCCAGGTACTTGTGATTGGCCACTGTTGGAAGCAGGATACTGGGCTACATGGACCATTGGTCTGACCCAGAGTGCCCTTTAAAAAATATGAGCGTAGTGCGCTTCCCATGCCGAACTTTGGGCACAAGGAATTATGTTTGCCAAAAGCTGGTGTAGTTCCTCATGCCCAATTGAGTATCATTTATTACACTTGATATATCACAGTGGGTTCACAACAAACTAGAAGAAAAGCAAAAAAAAAAAACACAGGCCACAGAACAGGAACACCATTCTATAAAAGGAGAGAAGACTGTCACTCACGCAAAAAAACCATCCATAACCAATTGTTCAATCACCTGTTTTACTGCACCAGTCTACGCGTTTCATCAAATAACATTATGAAAAGTCTCAGCTTCTACCAAAAGCCAATTGAAACAGGTAGGACTTTAATAAGCTTTGAAAGGTTGCTGTATGCTGCCTTGAGTGAATTTATTTATTTTTTTTAATTTTTGTTACATTTGTACCCTGCATTTTCCCACTCATGGCAGGTTCAATTTGGCTTACATGGGGAAATGGAGAGTTAAGTGACTTGCCCAGAGTCACAAGGAGCTGCCTGTGCCGGAAGTGGGAATTGAACTCAGTTCCTCAGGACCAAAGTCCACCACCCTAACCACTAGGCCACTCGGCCACTCCTCCACTGTTGCTACTATTTGAGATTCTACATGGAATGTTGCTATTCCACTAGCAACATTCCATGTAGAAGTCGGCCCTTGCAGATCACCAATGTGGCCGCGCAGGCTTCTACATGGAATGTTACAGGTGGAATAGCAACATTCCATGTAGAATGTCCAATAGTAGCAACATTCCATGTAGAATCTCCAATAGTATCTATTTTATTTTTGTTACATTTGTACCCCGCGCTTTCCCACTCATGGCAGGTTCAATGCGGCTTACATGGGGCAACGGAGGGTTAAGTGACTTCCTTCAAAAAGGCAGTAAATAAATCCTAATAAATAAATAAATATGTTCCTTCGAGTCTACTATATTGCGGCAGGGAGTTCCAAAGTGCCGGAGCCAACAAATAGAAGGCACTATTTCTTATGGATTCTCATCTTGGATGGGAAGGAGGTGGTAAGACACGTCTATTATCATTCAGAGATCTTAGGGTTCAGGTAGGGGTATAGGGAATGACCAGTGCTAATGTAAAACTTTATGTGTCATAACTAAAACCTTGAACTGAATTTTGCACTCTGTTGGAAGCCAGTGTAGCTGTTACAGGAGTGGGGTCCTAAAACTGAGATTGTGATCCCTCTAGAGACAGAGAAAGAACCTGCTCATAATGTGTGATGGTTCTCCGCCTTAAACTTGAAGGTTAAGCGGATTATAGATACCAGAATTACATTAAATGGTGCCACGACCCCTAGTGTTAGTGTCACAGTACTACCACTTATGATCATGTTTCCTTATAAGGATTGTTTTGGGTTAGAAATGACATGAACAACATTGGAACTGTCACTGACATTTTTATTAGTTTTTATTAGTTTTAAGTATAACATCCATCCAAATTCATTACAAAATACAATATAACTTCCATTCCATAAGAAGAACCCTGTGATAAATTCGAATTAAGTATACAACAGGTAATCAAAAATGGAAGAAATACAAAAATAAATGATAATTTGGAGGGAAAAACCAAGGACAGAGGGGAAAATTAAGAAAGGGAAGAAAGGGGATCACTTTCTTGCCTGTTGCCTGTCTGGCTGTGACGTTCATCACCCCGCTTCCTGCTCCTTCTCGTAAGCCCTGCAGGCCGCCCACACCTAGGGGCTCAACCTCTGGGGAACGGCGGTCAGCGCAGGTGACACCCGGGGTTGTCAGGCCGCTAGTCAGAGCCTGGTCCGAGTTCCGTGCTCGGCAGCGCTCTATTTGGTATGAGAACTCGCAGGCTGACATCGACCTTTCTCCAGCTTCATGGTAATAGTGGCTGCAACTTTCAGGTTGGAGGGTATTCTAGTTCAACTTTACCGAGAGGATTGGTTGGTCGTCGCTAAGTCACTCCTAAAGAGGCTGCAAGGTACTTTGCCAGTTACCCAGTTTTATTTTTGCTCAGATGACTAACTAGTAGTACTTGATTCCAAATATTGCTGCAATGGAAGTTATATTGTATTTTGTAATGAATTTGGATGGATGTTATATTTAAAACTAATAAAAAAATGATAACAATGGAACTGTCACTGACATTTCCTATGTCATTTCAAATAAATGCACATCCATGATAGCAGGAGAAGGCCCTTCAGCTAATCCTTGCAGAGCCGTGGGAGAATGTGGACGTATGTCTGCAGCCAGAACGTAATGGTTCAGTCCTTGCAAATGTGGGAAACAAGAGCTACAGACAATAAAGGTAGAAAAAACCCCCACATTTTTAGTTTGATTTAGTGATTTGAATACTCCAGCTTTGGGAATCTGAATGAGCCGCATCTCTGATATCTTTGGATTTTACACAGAACAGGAGGAAATGCATTTCTGTTTCTATTTCTCTAATATTATGGTGCAGGCAGAGTCCTGTTTCTTCAGGTTTCCAGTTCACTTTTCATCTACACATGTCTGTTTGTCTCTAACATGTGGTCATTTATTTCTGTATTTGGTAAGGCTCTATCCATATTTTGCATATGTGACCAAAGTGATGTGTTTTGTGAGTATGTAGTTTCTGTGTAGAATTTTTTTTGTAGTAATCTGATTTGTTCCCTTTTCTCAACAAGCAGTGTGTCCTAAGGACTGCATTGCTGTCTTCTCATAGACTTTGTGGTCTGTGGTAGGGGGTGTGGCTATTGTGGTAGAGGGTACCTCAGTAGTCACCCCCACACACTCCTCCTGCCTGTTACTAACAGCACATTTTGTGCTGAAAAAAAAGTCCATAAGAACATATATGGGCATGAGGATTACGTGCCTGCCTGATGCAAAGGTGTGCAATTCTGGTCACCGCATCTCAAATCAATATAGTGGAATTAGAAAAGGTACAGAGAAGGGTGACAAAAATGATAAAGGGGATGGGACGACTTCCCTATGAGGAAAGGCTAAAGCAGCTAGGGCGGTTCAGTTTGAAGAAGAGACGACTGAGGGGAAATATGACAGAGGTCTATAAACTGATCATTATAAACAAATCATTGAAAAAACTTCAAACTACCCAAAACACCGCAGCCAGACTTATATTTGGAAAGACGAAATATGAAAGTGCTAAGCCCCTAAGAGAAAACTTACACTGGCTTCCTCTTAAAGAACGTATAACTTTCAAAATAAGTATTCTAGTGCATAAAATAATCCATGGTGATGCCCCGACTTACATGTTAGACCTCATTGACCTACCACCCAGGAATGCTATAAGATCAGCACGCACATTCCTAAATCTTCATTTCCCCAGCTGTAAAGGTCTAAAATATAAAATAATGCATGCATCCAGCTTTTCATACTTGAGTTCGCAAATGTGGAATGCTTTACCTCTTGACCTGAAAATTATTCAAAACCTAAGTAACTTCCGTAAAGCACTGAAGACACATCTCTTTAACATTACGTACCAACTTACTGGTGAATTTATTTAAAATAGATCATATGGAATCAGTTCAGACATTCCTCTCATCTAGTAGCTTTCTGTGACCAATAGCAGGATCCATTGCCCAACTGGGGTAAACTATATATAATGGTTTTCACTTGGTTTACAACAGGGCTTTTTTTTCCCTCCAAGTATTGATGTTGACCCTTACCCCTGAGTAAGTGGAGTGCTTTTTAAATGCATTATGTAATAACTACTTACACCTTACCTGTGCTGTTTTTTTTTTTCCATATGAAAATGCTTAACCTAAGTACTGAGAGGGGTATACCATCCCCCAAATTCTATAAAGTTGTATACCCAACTTTACACTTAGCACGGAAAGTTGCATGCACAAATTATAGAGTAAGGTCAGTTGTGTGCCTAAATAATGAGCTGATAATTGGTGTTAATAAGCAATAGGCTACAATTGGCCTTGACACTAATTAGCAGTTAATCACCCTTCAAGGACAAGGGAAATGGGACTTGATATACTGCCTTTCTGAAGTTTTTTTTGCAACTACATTCAAAGCGGTTTACATATATTCAGGTACTTATTCTGTACCTGGGGCAATGGAGGGTTAAGTGACTTGCCCAGTCACAAGGAGCTGCAGTGGGAATCAAACTCAGTTCCCCAGGATCAAAGGCCACTGCACTAACCACTAGGCTACTCCTCCACTCCAAGCAGACCAGTTGTATTCTCAAAGCTAGGTGATGTCATCTAAAGGAGCCTGGTGCGGACGCTGACTAGCGAGATTATTGTAGAACTTTATAGCAGCATCCCACTGTGGATGTGCTGATGTCTTTCTGCCCTATGAGTCCCTCAGTCTTCGTTTTCCACGGAGCAGGGAGGACACGTCATTGTGTTCTCCTTTCAGTGCGAGATTTTCTTTGTTCTATAGTGCCTTCCCATTTCAGTATTTTTGTCTCTCAATTATTTTTTTTCCTTACTCCTAATTTTATTCTTTTCCCTTTTATTTTTTTGTAGTGTTTTTTTGGCTCTTAAAGTTTCCTTTCTTTTTCACGGGTTGCTAAGCCGTTTTTAGACAGATGCAATCCCTGTAATCCCTATTACTATGTAAGCCGCATTGAACCTGCTTTAAGTGGGAAAGCGCGGGGTTACAAATGTAATAATAATAATAATAATAGTGATTCATAATTGGAACTGTAATTCTCCACCATATACTTAACAATTAAATTATTTTCTCCCTATATAGTATTGCCTAATTTATTATGTATTCCATGTTCAATATGTAATACCAGTTGCACGTTCTTCTCTTTTGTACCTAATTGTTCATTATATCATCCATGTTTCTATATATATTACCAATTGTATCTGTACTCTGAAATGGCATAAGTCATGACGGAAATTGTAAGCCACATTGAGCCTGCAAATAGGTGGGAAAATGTGGGATACAAATGCAACAAATAAATAAACTAGTGAGTGGAGTGGAATGGTTAGAAATTAATCGTTTGTTTACTCTTTCCAAAAACACAAGGACCAAGGGGCATGCAGTGAAGCTACAAAGAAATACATTTAAAACAAATCGGAGAAAATATTTCTTCACAACGTGTAATTAAACTCTGGAATTCGTTGCCAGAGAATTTGGTAAAAGCAGTTAGCTTAGTGGAATTTAAAAAAAAAGGTTTGGATAACTTCCTAAAAGAAAAGTCCATAAGCCATTATCAAGATGGACTTGGGAAAATCCACTGCTTATTTCTAGGATAAGCAGCATTAAATGTATTGTACTGTTTTGGGATCTTGCCAGGTACTTGTGACCTGGATTGACCACTGTTGGAAACGGGATGCTGGGCTTGATGGACCTTTGGTCTGTCCCTATATGGTAACGATTATGTTCTTATGACAGACCTCACCTATCACCTAGATAGGATTTTTGAGGCTGCTGGGGAGGAGTCAGCTGTCCTGGTACATCTGGTTCTCAGGGATAAAAGAAGGTTTGGGAGGAGGTTCTGTAAACGAAATTTAGGCTCTAAGATTTTAAAATCCAGAACCTCCAGGTAGCATTCTTAGAAATACTCCCCCATTCCATTTACAGCACCCCACAGGTTTTGTTTAATCACTTGCTGTTCCAACTTTTATTTTTGAGATAAAATGGTTTTCAGTTGAATAACATTAAAAATAAGCAACGATTTACAATTAGTAATAAAATCAAGCAACCGTTTACAATCCGATTAATAAAGCAAAGAGGCACAGACTTTCAGAGAAAACAGAAACCGCAGCTAGAGCTGAATTACAGGTAATACAAAGAGCTGACAAACCACAGTCTGTAATACTATGGGATGTGCACATGACACAAGGCAGCCTCTAACTGTCAAACACTGAGCAGTACAGAGCTCTTCAGGCCAGTTTTAAATGAGGAGTAATTATACTTTGCCCTGAGGCAGGCAGAGCTCTAGAGTCTCAATGCATGGATAAGACACTGCTGGCAGGAAGCGGGGTTTACATGTGTTAGGTAGTGGGTAGCATTTTGGTGAAATGGAATCCTATAGGCTCCATCTTAACAGGCTGCTGGCACCAGTGTTTAAAAAGGAGAGAGAGAGAGCAGCAAACTGACAGTTGCACAGACTCTCTGAGTTAGACTAACACAGAATCCTAACTAAATTGTTTCCACTGACATGTTTTAGTGCGTTTACACACTCTTTTAATATGTATTATTTTACTTCTTATTATGCTCCATAATGAGGCAAAACCTAAAAGACACATTTTTTCGTATACCAGCTTTTCTGTACAAGTTTGATTATCTTTTTCTTGTTTATTACTGTGAATTATGTTTTTAAACCCCTAAAAGACTAAAGGGGTAAGTTATCTTCATGGGCTACTGTTAAGATGGGTTATTTTATGGACCAAGAAAGGGATCTGGGTGTCGTCGTCGATAATACACTGAAACCTTCTGCTCAGTGTGCTGCTGCGGCTCGGAAAGCAAATAGAATGTTGGGTATTATTAGGAAAGGTATGGAAAACAGGTGTGAGGGTGTTATAATGCCGTTGTATCGCTCCATGGTGAGACCGCACCTTGAGTATTGTGTTCAATTCTGGTCGCCGCATCTCAAGAAAGATATAGTGGAATTGGAAAAGGTGCAGCAAAGGGCGACTAAAATGATAGCGGGGATGGGACAACTTCCCTATGAAGAAAGACTAAGGAGGCTAGGGCTTTTCAGCTCGGAGAAGAGACTGCTGAGGGAAGACATGATAGAGGTATATAAAATAATGAGTGGAGTGGAACAGTTGGATGTGAAGCGTCCGTTCACGCTTTCCAAAAATACTAGGACTAGGGGGCATGCGATGAAACTACAGTGTAGTAAATTTAAAACAAATCGGAGAAAAGGTTTCTTCACCCAACGCGTAATTAAACTCTGGAATTCGTTGCCTGAGAACATGGTGAAGGCGGTTAGCTTGGCAGAGTTTAAAAAGGGGTTAGACGGTTTCCTAAAGGACAAGTCCATAAACCGCTACTAAATGGACTTGGGAAGTAGAATGTTTGTACGTTTGGGTAGCTTGCCAGGTGCCCTTGGCCTGGATTGGCTGCTGTCGTGGACATGATGCTGGGCTCGATGGACCCTTGGTCTTTTCCCAGTGTGGCATTACTTATGTACTTATGTACTGTTAACCTGGGTTATTAGTCATTAGGTCTCATTACATAAATTGGGACCTGTGCTAAAACAGCACCAGTTAGTGGGTAAAATAACTCCATCTTCATGGTAGCCCACATTGATAACTTCACCAGTTATCAACCTGGGCTACCTGGTTAATGTTACAGCTTACTATCCCATTAAATATATCCACTTTAAATATGAGTGGCTGGATTTGTGTGGGTAAATGTAGCCGCTTGGGACATGATTTTTGTAACAGAATGTCTATGTGTGGTGTCCAAAAAGGCACCTATTTTAAGCCTATTTTATAGAGACAAAATAGACATTTAAATAAAATAGGCACCCAGAATATGCCTCTGTAGCATGCAGATGCCAGTGCATATTTGCACTTGCTCTAAAACTGATATAACTGCATGAATGTGCTCTACACATGTGCTTGTGTAATTTACAAAATACATAAATTGCAGCTCCAACTCTGCTCTGCCAGGTAATATCTACAAATAGCACACAAATTAGTATGTGATCTCTTGTGATTGTAATGGACAACATACAACCTCCATTCCCTTCGACCCTCATGATGCCTATCTCATCCGACCACATTATAACCTTGTATTTGTTATCAACTGACTTGGCAATTGCCTTGACAGCACTAAGTAAGCCACATTGAGCCTGCAAATAGGTGGAAAAATGTGGGGTACAAAGGTAACAAATAAATAAATTCTACCGCATAATTATTGAAAAGTTCTTTCCGATTTAATAAATCTTTGGACATGAGCGAGGTTCCGCGGGACTAAAGAAAAGCGGGTGTGGGCTCTCGTCACAAAAGTGGTGACAAAAAAGAGTGGGAAAATATTGAAAGTGCTGCTGAAGGAAAGGATAGTGAATTTCCTAGAATCCAAGAGGCTAGAAGATCCGAGGCAACATGGTTTTACCAGAGGTAAATTGTACCAAACAAATGTGGTTGATTTCTTTGACTGATGACCAGAGAACTGGATCAAGGACACACACTAGATGTTGTCTACTTGGATTTTAGCAAAGCTTTTGACATGGTTCCTCATCGGAGGCTCTTCAATAAACTTGACAGGCTGGTGAACTGGATTAGAAACTGGTTGACTGACAGACATCAGAGGGTGGTGGGGAATGGAATTTACTCAGATGAAAGAAAGATGAGTAGTGGAGTGAGTAGTGGTGGCTATAGCTAGAAGGATACTAGGCTGCATAGAGAGAGTCATAACCAGCAGAAGAAAGGAAGTGTTGATGCCACTGTACAAGTATTTGGTGAGGCCCTACTTGGAGTACTGTGTTCAGTTTTGGAGGCCATATCTTGCTAAGGGTGTAAAAAGGACTTGAAGCAGTTCAGAGGAAGGCAACAAAAATGATATGGAGTTTGCACCAAAAGATGTACGAGAAGAGACTGGAAGACCTGAATATATATACCCTAAAGGAAAGGAGGGATAGGGGAGATATGATATACCACAAGGTGGCCAGTGAGGGCAGCTATGTGGTTTACAACATAGGGGGGAGAGTGAGGAAGAAAGAGAGAGAAAAGGATGGGGTAAGGGGGACAAAACAGAGCATGTTCAGGGTGTGGTTATGGCAAAAGTCTTAGTAAACAAGTGAGTTTTGAGGAGTTTTTAAAAATTTGCAGAGAAATTCTTCAGAGTAGAGCTGAGCCAAGCCGGGAGAAAGTTCCAGAGAAAAGGTCCAAAGTAACTAAAGACTGATTCACAAGTGGCATCAAGACGAAGAACTTGTGGTCATGGGAGTGCAAGAAGATTGGATGTAGAGGAGCACAGGAAGCGGGACAGGGCATAGGGTATGAGAAGATTGTGCAGATAGGTGGGATCTAATAGGAAGTGGCCTTTGAAGTCAAAAAGAAGAATCTTAAATTGGATATGTGAGGAGATAGGGAGCCAGTGTTCAGAGTCAAGAAGAGGGGTGACATGATCACAACGGTGTACACGATGGAGTAATTTTATAGCTGTAGACTGGATAAGCTGCACGTACTTAAGAGATTAGAGTGGGAGGCCTTCATAAAGAGAATTGCAGTAGTTTAGGTGGGTGATTACTAGGGTGAGGAGAGTGCGCAATGAGGAAGGAGAGAGGAAAGGATGAAGGGAGCAGATGCACTGTATAGCAAAGCACGCATTGTGAATAACAGGGTTGATTTTTGATTTGAATGAAAGCTTGAGGTTGAAAAGGACCCCCAGGATTTTAATTGAGTCTCAGAACTGAAGTAGGTTGTTACCTAAAATGGGAAGGGAGGGAGAAGAGGACAACAGGTTAGGGAAATGAATGGCTTCACATTTAGTTGTGTTAAGGTAAATGGTCATGTAACCACTGGGAGACTAGAGTGAGACAATCATTGAGGGGTAGCAATGGAGGTGGCAGAGGAGAGAACCCAATAGAAGATTTGAATATCATCTGCATAACAATATCCCACCTAAATTACATGCTTCAGCAAGGCCTCTTCCCTAAGGAAAATGGCAACGTCCTACTCACCCCAATACCAAAAGATACCAAGAAAAAAACAAACGAAATCACTAACTACCATCCAGTAGCATCTATCCCGTTGGTGGTCAAACTGATGGAAAGCATGGTAACCAAACAACTTACAGATTACATAAACAAATTCTCAATATTACACGAATCACAATCAGGCTTTCACCCCCTCCACAGCACGGAAACAGTATTACTCTTCTAGCCAAATTCAAGCAGGAAATAGCAACAGGCAAAAACATCCTTCTCCTCCAATTTGACATGTCTAGTGCATTCGACATGGTAAACCATAATATATTAATAAGATTACTAGATAATTTCAGGATTGGTGGAAACATACTTAACTGGATCAAGGGCTTCCTAATCACAAGAACATATCAAATAAAATCAAATTCAAACATATCATCACCGTGGAAAGCAGACTGTGGAGTACCACAAGGATCACCTCTATCACCGATCCTATTCAACTTAATAATGACCCCACTTGCCAAGTCCTTATCCAGCCATGGCCTTAACCCTTTCATATATGCAGACGATGTCACAATATACATTCCTTACAAAACCAAACTGACAAAAATCACCAACAAAATCAAGCTCGGCCTGAACGTTATGGATTCATGGGCAAATGCATTTCAACTAAAACTCAATAAAGAAAAAACTTATTGCCTCATCCTCTCATCCCAACACAATGCGGACATCCCCACAAGTATCAACACGCCTGATCACACCCTTCCTATCTCAGACAGCTTGAAAATCCTCGGCGTTACAATGGACCGTAACTTAACACTAGAGAGCCAAGTGGCATCCACAATAAAGAAAATGTTCCACTCAATGTGGAAACTCAAACTAGTGAAGCAATTCTTCCCAAGGGAAACATTTTGCAACCTGATACAATCAATGGTACTAAGCCACTTAGATTACTGCAATGGAATTTATGCGGGATGTAAAGAACAAACCATAAAGAAACTTCAGACCGCTCAAAACAGCTAGGCTTATATTTGGTAAAACGCGATTTGAAGGCGCAAAACCCCTCCGCGAAAAACTACACTGGCTCCCAATCAAAGAACGCATCGCCTTCAAAATCTGCACCATGGTTCACAAAATCATCTACGGAGAAGCCTCGAGTTACATAGACTTGATCAACTTACCAATTAGAAATACATCCGAATCAACACGATCTTATCTAAATCTGCACTACCCAAGCTGCAAAAGACTTAAATACAAAACAACTTATGCATCTAGTTTTTCCTACATAAGCACACAACTGTGGAATGCATTACCAAAAGCCTTGAAAACGACGTATGACCACCTAAACTTCCGGAAATCACTAAAATCCAACCTGTTTAAAAAGTCATGCCCTACCGATCCAACTTAAATGCCTAATCTCTGCAACACAACCAAACTAAAGCACGTAATGGACATAACACAACTCTTCAATTCTCCGATTCCCTAATGTGGCTGTGCCACATGAACTTGATCTTACCACAACATCACCCTGTATTTGTTCACACCGGAGCCTGCAAAGGCCTCTCCGGTACTATGTAAGCCACATTGAGCCTACAAATAGGTGGGAAAATGTGGGATACAAATGTAACAAATAAAAAATAAAATAAATAAAAGCTGAAGAGAGGTCATGCGTGCCTGAGAGGAAAAGCAGCCGCTTAGCAAGCAATGAGCAGAGTTAAGAGCAGTACTGGAGGAAGACCTACAGTGTCTGCTCCTCCGGGTCCTCCTCAGCCCCCAAGGGGAGCCTGGTGCCGGAGTTTTCTCTCTCCTGCTCCTGTCGGGATGCGATCACTCGGGTCCCGTCAGGACCAGAAGAGAGAGAGAGAGACCCCGGCGCCAGGCACCCCTTGTAGGCCTGGGCCCGGGGAATTCCCCCCCCCCCCCACCCCACCCCCCCTTCTCGACGGCCCTGTCTGGAGGGGGTTTAAAGTCAATTGTACTAACCTCTAAGCTACTCCTCAGACTTATTGCCTGCTTTGTTGAGAATGTCCATAATGCCTGAAGCTATCATACAGCCTGGTATCCCCTTTCAGTCTCACTTCCAGGGGAGAGGGAGGGGGACAGCATTGACCACTGGGGGATTAAGGAGCTGTTGTGCCTTAATCCCTCCAGTGGTCAGCTGCTCAATCAGAGCACCTTTTTGTACCCTGGATGTGACTGAAACAGGTCTTTTTAGGCTTGGACGTTCCTTCCATCAACATCCTGATTTTGGGCCCCCAACATGCCTCCTTGCTATTTGGACGTACTACAGCGTTGGATGTCCCTTTTCTGCCTTTAGAACATCGAGATTTGAATGTTTCAAGCAAATGGACATCCATTTGGGCATTTTGAGACATCCATATTCTTCAAAAACGAGCTCCAAAGTGTGGAAATTGCATATTCTGCAAGCAGATGTAGTAACAGATTGTCTTATATTACCCTGGTACCACAAAGGAAAGAACATTATATGATTTTTCTGACTGTAATACTTCAAATGTTATTTAAGTTATCATCTGTCCATGTGATTTAGTGCACTTCAGGAAAACTAAAAGAAAATTACACACCGGATTGGCAGAACATAACAGCTGTATAAAGGAAGACATTTGGAGGCAACTTTGGTGAAACATTGTATAGAGAAAGAACACAAATTTGAAGACCTGTATGGATGATACAAGTTGTATACTTACCTTGGGGGGGAGGTGATATAAATAGAGGCTGTTACAGGAAGCGATAGTGGGTTAATTTTTAATTAAGTGCATTACTTTTGATCTCGGTCAGGAATGGGTTTTGACAGTATTTTTATGATCTGGGAGGGGGTACTTTGTTTTATGAATATTGCTTATACTTATTGAAATGTTTTTATATTGTCAGGCTGACAATAAGTTCATTAATATGGAGATTTTGGGTTTTCAATTTTTATTACTGTTTTATGTTCATTTTGACATTGCTAGTATACCATGCCATACTTTGTATCGTTTTCGAATACTTTTACTGCAGTATTTGCCTATTGCTCATGTTTGATCTATTCTTACTGTACACCACCTTGAGTGAACTCCTTCAAAAAGGTGGTAAATAAATCCTAATAATAAATAAATGAATACATACATACATACATAAATAGTGTGCACATACTTTTCCCTGTGTGAGCATTGGTGAATTATCAGAAGAAAAGTATGTGTGCACTTTTATTTTGATAATTAACCCAGGGAATTTATGAGTTAATATTTGTATCTACTTTTTGGCATGCATATAAATTGGTCATATATCTTATTTTCGCATATATAACCTGCGGGTTATTCACGATTTTTACTTTTTTTTTTCTAGAAAGGGGCCAACACTATGATTAGCACGTAGAATTGCCATGCGCTCCAGCCATTTTCTAACGTGCCTGAAAAATGGCTGCAGTGGTCTTTTTTTTCTTTTAATGGCCGCACGCTAGTTTCCCCATTAGTGAGTGACCATTACCGCCGAAGGCCATTACTGCCACCTATTTAGGTGGCGGGAAGGGCTCCCACGCTACTGCACTGGAAAATAAAAAATATTTGCTAGCATAGGATTAGCACTTGCTAAGTGGAACACTACTACAGGATACTTCAGCGCATCCCAGGGTAGTGCTCTTTTAGCGAGCAGTAGGCCTACCGCAGCTTAGTAAAAGGGCCCCTAAATGTGGGGTATACACAGGTCCCGGGGTATATTTATTTAGATAATTATTTGTTACATTTGTATCCCACATTTTCCCACCTATTTGCAGGCTCAAAGTGGCTTACATAGTACAGTAAAGACGTTCGCCAATTCCGGTATAAACAGTTACACAGTGATGTTGTGGTAGAATGAGGTTCATGTGGAACAGACATATTAAGGAATCGTATAGAGGAAGAGTTACATTATGTTCATTATGTGCTTTGGTTTCGTAGTGTTGCAGGGTTCAGGCATTTAAGTTGGGTCGGTAGGGTATGCCTTTTTGAACAGGTAAGTTTTTAGTGATTTCCGGAAGTTTAGGTGGTTATACATTGTTTTCACGGCTTTTGGTAATGCTTTCCATAGTTGTGTGCTTATGTAGGAAAAGCTGGATGCATGAGTTGATTTGTATTTGTCCTTTGCAGCTTGGGTAGTGGAGGTTTAGATATGTTCATGTTGATCCGGTTGTATTTCTGATTGGTAAGTCGATGAGGTCTGTCATGTATCCCAGGGCCTCGCCGTAGATCATTTTGAGGCGTATTTTCAAAGCACTTAGACTTTCAAAGTTCCATAGTAAACAATGGAACTTTGTAAGTCTAAGTGCTTTGTAAATTAGCCTCTTTATGAACCAGGGTGCAAATTTTGAAAGCAATACGTTCTTTGGTTGGGAGCCAGTGCAATGTTTCTCGGAGGGGTTTGGCCCTTTCGAATAGCGTTTTTCCAAATATAAGCCTGGCTGCTGTGTTTTGAGCGGTCTGAAGTTTCTTTATGAGTTGTTCTTTACAATCTGCATAAATTCCATTGCAGTAGTCTATATGGCTTAGAACCATTGATTGTATCAGGTTGCAAAATGTTTTCCTCGGGAAGAATGGTTTCACGCATTTGAGTTTCCACATTGAGTGGAACATTTTCTTTGTTGTAGATTTCACATGGCTCTCTAGTGTAAGGTTGTGGTCGACTGTAATGCCGAGGATTTTCAGGCTGTCTGAGATGGGGAGGGTATAATCTGAGGTGTTTATATTTGTGGGATTGTTCGCGTTGTATTAGGATGAGAGGATGAGACAGTGTGCTTTTTCTGTATTGAGTTTTAGTTGAAATGCATTTGCCCATGAGTTCATAATGTTCAAGCTGAGCTTAATTTCGTTGGTGATCTCTGTCAGATCATGTTTGTAAGGAATGTATATTGTGAAAGGGTTAAGGCCTTGATCGGATAAGGACTTGGCTAGTGGGGTCATCATTAGGTTGAAAAGGATCGGTGATAGTGGTGATCAGTGGGAGGTAGAGGGGAAAGGATGCATTTGCATGAAGGCAAGGGGGGGGGGGGAGAAGCTGCCCATGGATGGAAGGAAAGGGAGAGGAGAGGAGAGAGAGACATGTCCATGGATGGAAGGGAGAGAAGAGAAGCTGCACACGAATGGAAGTGAAGGGAGAGGAGATGGGGACGTGCTGTCATATGGATAGAAGGGAGAGGGGAGTGGATATGCTGCACCTTGATGAAAGGGAGAGGGGAGGGGGACATGCACATGAATAAAAAGGGAAAGAAGAGGGGGACATGCTGCATATAGATAGGGGAAGAGGTGAGGGGGATATGCTGCACATGGATGGATGGAAGAGACAGGAGAGGAGGAACATGCTACACATGGATAAAAGGGAAGGGAGAGTAAAGGGGGTCATGCTGCCCATGGATGGAAGGGAAGGAAGAGGGAAACATGCTGTCCATGGATAGAAGGGAAGAGAGAGAGGGGAAATGCATATGAATTGAAGAGAGGGGAAGAGCTGGACAAGTAGATTTGGAAGGAGGCAGAAAAATGAAAGAAAGTTGAGAGATCAGTGCTAAAGATGGATGAAGGGCAAGAAGTGAAGTAGAAAGGAAGAAAGAAAAGAAATAGCGCTTAAACAGGATGTAGTTAAGTGCACAGAGGTAGGGAAACAGATCCAGAGACTGGGAACAAGATGAGTAGAAAAATCACCAGACAACAAAGGTAGGAAAAATTATTTTATTTTTAGTTAGTGAATGAATTACGTCAGTTTTGAGAATTTACATCTGCCAACTTTATTTTGCACTGCACAGGAGGAAATGCACAAACTGGGCAGGCAGCACCTAAGCACTCTTCTTAAATGCCACACCATCCAGGACATGTGGAGGGGCATAGTCGAAAGGGACGCCCAAGTTTTCCTGAGGACATCTTCACAGGATGTCCCGGCGAAGGGGCGGGGAAACCCGTATTATCGAAACAAGATAGGCGTCCATCTTTCGTTTCGATAATACGGTTGGGGACGCCCAAATCTTGACATTTAGGTCGTCTTTAGAGATGGTTGTCCTTAGACTTGGTCATTTCTGATTTTCAGCAATAATGGAAACTAAGAACGCCCATCTCAGAAACGACCAAATGCAAGCCCTTTGGTCATGGGAGGAGCCAGTATTCGTAGTGCACTGGTCCCCTTGACATGCCAGGACACCAACCGGGCACCCTAGGGGGCACTGCAATGGACTTCAGAAAAAGCTCCTAGGTACATAGCTCCCTTACCTTGTTTGCTGAGCCCCCCCAAAACCCACTACCCACAACTGTACACCACTACCGTAGCTCTTATGGGTGAAGGGGGGCACCTACATGTCGGTACAGTGGGTTTGTGGTGGGTTTTAGAGGGCTCACATTTACCACCACAAGTGTAACAGGTAGGGGGGGGGTGGGCCTGGGTCCGCCTGCCTGAAGTGCACTGCACCCACCAAAACTGCTCCAGGGACATGCATACTGCTGTCATGGAGCTGGGTATGATATTTGAGGCTGGCATAGAGGATAGCAAAAAATATTTTAAAAATTTTTTTGAGGGTGGGAGGGGGTTAGTGACCACTGGGAGAGTAAGGGGAGGTCATCACC
The DNA here is from genome assembly GCF_901765095.1 of Microcaecilia unicolor. Classification (NCBI taxonomy): domain Eukaryota; kingdom Metazoa; phylum Chordata; class Amphibia; order Gymnophiona; family Siphonopidae; genus Microcaecilia; species Microcaecilia unicolor. The sequence continues at coordinate 34,236,740 of NC_044033.1, read as the reverse complement.
GATTCCCTCCGATGGTCATCTGGTCAGTTCAGGCACCTTTTTGTGGCTTGGTCATAAGGAAAAAAGGACCAGGTAAAGTCGTCCAAGTGTTCGTCAGGGACACCCTTTTTTTTCCATTATGGGTCGAGGACGCCCATGTGTTAGGCACACCCAAGTCCCACCTTTGCTACGGAAAGCAGTTGAGGATGCCCAAAATCGGCTTTCGATTATGCCGATTTGGGCGACCCTCTGAGAAGGACACCCATCTTGCGATTTGTGTCGAAAGATGGGCGTCCTTCTCTTTCAAAAATGAACCTGATCGTGACACTTGACAAGTTATCTGAAAAAAAAATTGGAATTCATTATGGCTGCAGCATTTCTATAACTTCATAAATGTAAACATATTTACAGAATTGATCATTTTTCATTTAAGTATACGTGTTATCGTAATAAACAATTATCAATATGCATCAATTTTCTATCTAGAGCTTTTAGGGCAAGTAGCCTAGCCTTTTGAGTCACACTGCTCACTCTACTTCTGCCTTTGTCACGAGGCATATTTTCTGGTCCGCCTAGGACCTTTGCCACTGGCATCCCCAGGCGCCCACATCACAGCTTTTTGATCAGGAGATTGCCGTAAAAGCATCATCCCCTTCTCAACCGTTGACTCTCTTTCCTGAAGTCTTCTGCCTCCCCATTCCATCCAAGTCTGAGGTAGGCTCTGCTGATCATCTGTTACTCTGTCCCTGGTCCCCCTCTGTACAAGAGGGGGGGCGTACCGCTGGCCTTAGACATCATCCATGCCCCTACTAGCATGGGCCAACAACCACTTGACATTTGACCTTGATTTGGTCTGCAACATACTGCTGTGTACTCTATCAGGCTAGGACCTACCGCCATAGGCCGAAACAGTGACATCTCATTTGTCTTGGTCTCCCCACCAACTAGGTCCTAGCTGTGGCCATATCTGACTCTGTTACTTGGGTGTGTACAATAACCAAAAATGAACCCCTTTTGAATATTTTTCTCTTTTATCTTCTACCTTTCCGGAAGTTGCTAAAAACCTACCTCTTCAAGCAAGTCTAGACAAATAACCTGAATTAAATAATAAGTCCATGTGTACCACAAGACCAATCCAAGAATTCAGAACCGGAATGTACTCCCCTATTTTTCCTTTAACATATCCCTCTTTTTACCCATCTCCACACAATCTATTATATCCTTCTTCCTACCCCTCCCCTACAATTTTTCCCATAATAACTACATGTTAACTCTCATTACTCACCCGCTTCCCATTCCCATACCACTTTCATCCTCCTTTCCTTACCTATCTTACATATCCACACATAAATGACAACCTCTCTACTTAAAACATTACCACACATAAATGACCACCTTATTACTTATAATTCACAGTTGCATCCATTCTATATCACTTTATTATCCTGTTTTACTATGTAAGCCGCATTGAGCCTGCTATTGAGTGGGAAAGTGCGGGGTACAAATGTTATAAATAAATAAATAAAATAATCTGCATAGATATTTTATTTGACTTGTGAGATAGCAAGACTGGAATAAACTTAGAAACGTGGAATCTCGGTGATTGAATCACCACTTTTGGAAGTGCTTTTATGGTTTATACTCTATGTTATGTTCTTCTATTCCTTTCCTGTTTTATGATGGAATTCCTTTCTTGTTTCTAGATTTTAATTATTGTAAACCACTTTGAAAGCTTTTATCCATGAGCGGTTTATCAAGCTTTTAATAAACTTTAAACATGAACCTGAAGTAGCCATGTGGGCTCCAAAAGCTCATGTCCATTTTGATCACTCATGATTAATTTCCATGACTGGACCTGTTAGCATCACATATTAGGGTCCTTTTATGAGAAGTTAAGTTGTTAATATGTGAATTAGGATGTGCTAACTGCTACCACAGAAGCATGTTAACAGCTATTGCAGTGGCAAGATGGCTTGCACACAGTAATTTGTGCATTAATTGCATATTGTATCAGGGGGCAGGAACTAGATGGGTCATGGAAGGAGAATGGGCTTGGACTGCCTTATATGGCATACTGACCTTGCCTGGTGCATCCCAAGATGCACTGTGTGGGGCCAAACACAGCCATTTTTCAAGATGGCAGCAATGGAGGCAGGAACAAGTGAGAGTGGGCATCATTCCTGCCTCTTAAAGTAGGACCTGGGGGAGGGTGGCTGGAGGTCCCACTAGACACCAAGGAGTTTTAATTTTTTAAAGATGGGGTCATACATATGTAGGGACTGCTAGACTACCAGGGAATGGGGGGGGGGGGTGAGTTGGGGGAAGAGAAAGGGAGTCATGTTAGATGGGGGGTGCCACTAGATACCAGAAATTGTAGGTTTGGTTTATTGAGGGAGGGAGGGAGGGAGGGAGGGAGGGAGGGGTGAGGCAGCTTCACTTGTGTGTACATGAGGTTTTTTTAAATGTCACCCTTCCTGTCGGCATGTGAGCTAATCATCACTTATGCACTGATAGAAAGTGACATCTATATAAATAATTCTCACCTCCAACGTTCAGAACCTCACTGTGTGGCAGGGAAACACTAAAGCCCTGTAGTCTTCTAGGCTGTCCGCACCACTCACTCTCACTCTCACTCATAGACCCGCCCTCAGCCACGCCCCATCCACACATAATTCACAACCCCAACATTCTAAATGCAAATTTGTAGTTGCAAGATCCCATGAGTGCATGCCCCACCCTCGCGTCACAACTGCTGTGATTTTAATGTGGTAGTAATTGGCACGCTCACTGATTACTACATCCAAGGGTAAATTTTGGCGGAACCTCACGTTAGAAACCATGCAGTCAGTGGTTCTAACATATAGCTTTCTGCTTTCTACATCAGACCCTGAGTGTGCACTGCACTCCTCCTCCTTCCCAGTTCACCACCAGGAATAAGATTACAGAGTATTCTAATTCTCATGGATGGGGAATGGGCTTGGACTGCCTTATATGGCATACTGACCTCGCCTGGTGCATCCCAAGATGCACTGCGTGGGGCCAGGCACAGCCATTTTTCAAGATGGCAGCACTGGAGGACCCAGCTAGTTTTGTAAGAGTAGGTAGATCATGCCTCCTACTTGGTTTCCATATGTAGAGATATGCAAGCTAGAAGTTTTGGTTTCATTGAATTTCCTTGTTGTTCTTTTTTTTTTTTTGTCTTTTATATTGTAATTTATTTTGTTGGCCTTCCTTTTCATTTTGTTTTTATTTTTACTTTCATTTTAGTACTTCCTACAAATTGCCAAACTAAGCAACTGATGTACTAATCCATGGGAATCCCCTGTGGGTTAGTTTGCCACTCCTTGCTAGAGCTGAATATCAAACTTTTGAACAACAATATACTCCCAAGGTGGCCAGAATAAAGCAAACTGCACCTATAGAAGAATTTTTTCTTTATCTTTCTTTTTATGTTTTCACTAGTAAAAAAGGCCCGTTTCCGAAACCAATGAAACGGGCGCTAGCATGTGGTTTTTTTTGTGTGTGTATGTGTCACAGAGTTATTTTGTGTGTGTGTGTGTGTGTGTGTGTGTGTGTGTGTGTGTGTGTGTGTGAGGGTGCAGTGTGTGTGCAGGTTGTTGATGATGGAGGTGGTGCGTCGGTGTGCGGTTGTTTCGTTAGTTTGGCAGCCAGTCTCCAGCGATTCCTAGGCAGGGAAGGAGTACTCCTCCCCCTTCCTTGGTCGCTTTTTGCTGCTGGCTGGGTCGTGGGTAATCCTTCCAGCTGGGCCGCAGCTTGTCCTGTTCGCCCACGTCCCAGATGGTGACGGGCACGTTGTTTTCCGGCTCCTCTGACTCCATGTCAAGCGATTCCAAATATAGTCTGTGCTATAGGCCCTCTGGCACTCTTCAGTACTGGCATTAGGCATTTAAAAATTTCTCCCCCCCCCCCCCCTCCCCTGGTCTATTTTTGCACATACCCACAGCAGGAATATTCTCTCGTTCCAGCGGTGGTTCTGTGCTCTCCGTGCTGCACAAATAATGAGCCATTCTGCTGGGGAATGCTCCTCCCTTATTGTCACGTAGTTTCCTCTGATTGGTCCGTCTTACGTTGCCTAGTGTTGCCTGGGAATGGTGTTGTGATGGTCCTTTGTGTTTCAGAATGTTGAGGGTGTTTTTTCTGATTGGTCCGTCATGCGAGGGCGGGGCAGAGAGACATGGTCAGTGTTCTGGCTTCACCACCATGAATCCATGAACCCTTCAGTGAGTGACTGAGTGACTTCAGAACGTTGTCTTCAGAACGTTGAGGGTGAGTTTTATTATAGTAGATTTGCTTGTGAAAGCCAGCATGAGATGTTTTAAAGTACCATGATGTAAAACATTTCAAATCAATAAACTGCTTTGCATGTCTCTGCATTGAAATAATTCATGTTTTATACATTTAAATAAACTTTAGCGTGCATACAAAAGTTCATTTCCAAGAGGGGGAGAAATACTTTTGCAAAAAGAAAAAAAGTATAAAAACACACAAAGATGCCAAAATGTGGATGTTTCTGGGTATATGCATGACCAACAAAGGTATGCACAGGAGCACTTCCAACCCTAACCTTTTTACTGAGCAAACTGGATAGACCATGCTGGTCATTATCTCCTGTCATTTACTATGTTACTTTGTAGCAAACGTAAATTGGTGCTCCAGGGAAACACAGACGCTTTCTTACATGCAGTTGGAAGCAACCAGCACTTGCTGCAGGTAATACTAATACAACACAGTGTTAGAAGACTTGCAGAACTGTTTTATTATCTCATACCAAGCGGAGCGCAAATATATATGACCTACTAATGATTTTATATCTAGCTCTGGATCAGAAGAGTGCATCCAGACCCTAGCAGTTGGTTTAAGTAACCAAGGGATGAGGTGTTCTAACATGAATATTTAGTGACCCTTAAGCTGAACTTGTTATTATCCATCAGCGGTTCCTTTTACAGCTGTACATCAGAGTGAACAGAGGTCACATATCTATTCAAGGCCTTTCTGCTAGCTGAGTGAACATTAAATTCCTTTTAATACTCTTTAAAATATGTTTTTCTTGCAAAATTCCCAGCATTCTTTGATAGATCATTTGCTAGTAACACAATAGAGAGGCTTTATTTGTTACAGCTGTGGCACGCTACAGCTTTGCACCAAGCCGAACGCATGAAGCAGCATTTAGAAAAGCTTTGGTATTAGAGTCCTTCAGAGGAAAATATGATTTCTGTTAAAATTCACGTCTGAATAGATAAAGAGGGAAAAATATAGAGAGAATTGGAGCAGTAGAAAATAGACTTAAATTTCTGTTCCACGCTGTCATTCCTTCTCCCTCTTTCCCTCTGCAGGTCTACAGGTCATGGATATAAGATCTCCACAAGCGTCCATCCATGTACTGTATTATTTCACAGGGGACTATCTGAAGGTTATCCACAGCTCCTCCTGTCCCCACTCTGCTGACTTACCTAAAGATTTCCACTGAAATCTTCAGCTTTTTATGGCCTGCTCTGCATGCATGGTGTAGAAAGTCATCTGTCAGCTTTTGCAGAGGTTTACAGTCAGCTTTTATAACATATATTTTAAAACTGATTTTTTTGGGGAAAAATTCTGCTCCTTGATCACCCTTAATTTCCTCCACCAGGTATAATAATTATAGCGATTACTTGATACTGATTTTATTATTTAACTAGATAAAGAAACCCCATTTTGGCAAGATGGCAAGTGATAACTCCAAGCCTTGCCCTTCTCTGTCTCCTGACCTCATTTACCCTATCCTCTCTCCCTTCCCCCTCCCCCTGTTGCCTCCAAACTAGCTCCTACAAGTAGGTCAATCAATTTTTTGCCTATACCATCATTGCTATCACTATGCCAGCCACCAAGGATCAATCCTTTTTGCTGCCATCAGTACCACTAGGCTAGCTTCTTAGGGCCAACCTCTTTTAGTGGTAGCTACTGCCCGCCTCTACATGAGTCCCAGTACATATTGACAACACAACTCTGTATACACAGGTACTGTTCTCCTGGGCTTTTGCAGCCCAAATGCATGAACCTGCATTTTTTAGCATTAAATCTAATCTGCCAAATTCCAGACCATTCCTCTAGCTTTGCTAACTCCTTCTTCATGTTATCCACACCATCAATATGCAGTCCCACATTCTAGACTTCTTGCTGCCAGCACCACTTAGGTTTTTACCAATTCCTGTGTATGTTGATGTCAGGGGTGTAGTCAGACTTCAGTGGGAGGGGGGGTCCAGAGCCCGAGGTGAGAGAGCACATTTTAGCCCCCCCCCCCCGGTGCCGCCTCCCCCCCCCCACCACCATTGCTGACACCCCCCCGCCATTGCCGACACCCCCGCCACCCCCAGCACCACCAACAACAACTTTGACCCCCCCCCCCCGCCGACGAACCTCTCGACCACCCTCCCGCCGTCACCGTCGCCTACCTTTGTTGGTGAGGGACCCCAACCCCCACCAGCCGAGGTCCTCTTCTTCCTTCATTCTGTTTCTGAGTCTGATGTCCTGCACATTGTATGTGCAGGACATCAGACTCAGAAACAAAACGAAGGAAGAAGACTTCGGCTGGCGGGGGTTGGGGTCCCCCGCCAGCAAAGGTAGCAGACTGCGGGTTGACGGTGGCAGGGGAGGCCAAGGCCAAATCTATGGGGGTCCAGGCCCCCGTGGCCCCATAGTAGCTACGCCCCTGGTTGATGTCATAGCCCTTATCCTCCAAATTCTATATAGTGCAAATTAAATTGTGTGCAGAAATCTGGTCAAATTCTGATTTGCAAGCACAAATTAATTGGCTTAATAAGCCAATCAGCGCCGATAATTGCCACTTACCAAGCAATTATGGACACTTGACTTTAATTAGAATTTACACGCACAACTTTCGAAGCATATTTTATAAAGTGATGCACGTAAATTCTAAGATTCAGATCTGAAAAGGGGGAGTGGCCATGGGAGGGGCATGGGCAGGTCATGGGCATTCCTAGAATTTATGTGCAGTGTTATCGAATATGCCTGTTCTGTGTGTAACTTAGGCGTCAGCATTTACACCAGGTTTTAGTTGGCGGAAACGACCATGACTAAATTAGTCACAGGAAATGAGTGCTAGGTGTATTCTATAAACGATGCTTAAATTTTAGGCATATATTGGAGAGAATCCGCCTGAAGCAGAGAACTCAAACGCCCCATGGGAAAACACAAAGATAAGACAAAAAAAAGTGGGAGGTTGACCACGGATGCCAAAGACTGGAGAGATGTATACTTGAAATCAAATGTTTATTTGGTAAAAAGACTTGACACAAACGTTGTGTTTCGGCCGTTAGGCCGGCATCAGGAGTCTACAATAAAAATATGTACATAAAAATGAAAAAACAAAATTTACAGTAAAAGAAAGAGTTCAATTAAAAAAATTTTCAATATATGAAAGAATGATGGCAAATAAAAATAAGCAAAATATTCAAATATATATAAAAAAGGCAAAAATATACAACAAAGGAATAATAAGGACATACACAAATACATAAAATCAATGCACGTAGTCACATCATATGGGTTCAATATTAAAGATGGTTTGAATAAATGATAAAAATGGTGTGCATACTAATATGTAAACAAATAGAACAGCACTAACAAATATCTTTACATTGCATGCAAATATACTAGTAACATAGTAGATGACGTCAGAAAAAGACCTGCACGGTCCATCCAGTCTGCCCAACAAGATAAACTCACATATGCTACTTTTTGTGTATACCCTACTTTGATTTGTACCTGTCCGCTTCAGGGCACAGACCAAATAAGTCTGCCCAGCACTATCCCCGCCTCCCAACCACCAGCCCCGCCTCCCACCACCGGCTCTGGCACAAATCGTATAAGTCTGCCCAGCACTATCCCCGCCTCCCAACCACCAGCCCCGCCTCCCACCACCGGCTCTGGCACAGACCGTATAAGTCTGCCCAGCACTATCCCCGCCTCCCAACCACCAGCCCCGCCTCCCACCACCGGCTCTGGCACAGACCGTATAAGGAAATATATGTACCAAAAACATATAGATAAACAAAGGAAATAACAAAAAAAAATAATATACATCAATACGTCATCTAAACACACTATTGGGATTAATTTAGTGAATAATTAAAAACTTTATTTTTTTATCTAGCAGTGTGAGAAAAAAGCTGAAAACTGTAATTTGGCTTGATGTAATATACATGTAAGGGGGGAGGAATTATTAATAGTAGTGCTTTTCTCAGGTGTTAGATATAGAAGAATGTAATAAGGGTACATAACGTGAGGTATGGGATACCATCAGAAGAAATGAGCATTGTGATTATCGTGCTGTAATGGAGATGGTATAATAAATGGTAACAATAATACACATACTGATATTTGAACAAATGAAAACAACACTAAAAGATATCATTACATCGTATACAGATATATGAAGGAAAAGGAGGAGGCCAAACCGATAAAATCATCCACGCAGACGCCCCAACCTATATGCTAAACCTTGTGGACCTGCCTCCCAGAAACGCCAAAAGATCATCCCGCAAATTTCTGAATCTACACTTCCCCAGCTGTAAAGGACTAAAATACAAGCTGATGCATTCAACTACCTTCTCTTACATGAGCACGCAGTTGTGGAATGCATTACCTACTACCTTGAAAACTATTGACGAAATAACCATCTTTCGTAAATCTCTGAAGACACATCTCTTCAACAAGACCTACAAAGGGAACCCATAATGTTACTAAATCACCTCGCCAACCCACCCAGTTATGAAAGTCTACTTTCTATACCTATCCGCCTAAATCTTTTCTTCTTTCCCTTATTTAATATTTTTACATCACTAATTGTATTTGACATCCTGGAATGACAAAGCCATAACAGGACTCTGTAAGCCACATTGAGCCTGCAAATAGGTGGGGAAATGTGGGATACAAATGCAATAAATAAATATATGGATGAAACAAAGGGATTGGCAATAAACGTATGAAGAAAAAATGTAAACGAGAGAATACATCAACACATCATTAAAATGCAGTATAGGGAATAATTGATGAATGTATATCAATGAAAAGAAAAAAAGAAAAGAAAAATGTGGCTGACACCTGTAGTGTAACTTGATATAATATGCATATAGGGATAAACACAAAAGGGGGAAGGATAGTCAGCCGTAATATTATGTACCGGAAAGAATGAGCTTCAGGCTGACAAAACTATAGTCAATATTAAAATCATGAGAGCACTGTATATATTCAAATCTTTGCTCAAAGCTCACCTCTTCAATGCTGCCTTCGGCACCTAACCTTTTGGAAATCTAGACTGCCCCACTTTGTCTGTACACTTGTCTTTTAGATTGTAAGCTCGTTGAGCAGGGACTGTCCTTCTATGTTAAATTGTACAGCGCTGTGTAACCCTAGTAGCGCTTTAGAAATGTTAAGTAGTAGTAGTAGTAGTATATAGGAAATTTTAACACTTGTGGGTTATATAGAGTATTGTTACCGTGAAAACAGCTGAAGAAACCACTGACCTGTATGAACAGAAACTTCTGCTATGCTGATGTTATAAGGTGCAGCATTATCCGTCTGTATACAGTAATTATCCAATCTTTTGTTAGAATGGGTCGAAATAATGGTCTAGAAGAGAATGTAAGCATCTTGTTGATGAAAAACGGAGTTAACGGGTATACCAGAAAAAAAATGAAAATAAAATTATAAAATAAAATGTGATAAATGAAAACGAGACATTAGTGGATCTGGGGAACCGAAAAAACGACTGGAGAACAAAATTTGAATCTGACTGCATGTCTGGAATCCTCATTGGAAGTAATTGCCCCATGTAAGCCGCATTGAGCCTGCCATGAGTGGGAAAGCGCGGGGTACAAATGTAACAAAAATAAAATAGATACTATTGGAGATTCTACATGGAATGTTGCTACTATTGGAGATTCTACATGGAATGTTGCTATTCCACTAGCAACATTCCATGTAGAAGGCTGCGTAGGCTTCTGTTTCTGTGAGTTTGACGTCCTGCACGTACGTGCAGGACGTCAGACTCACAGAAGCAGAAGCCTGCGCGGCCACATTGGTGATCTGCAAGGGCCGACTTCTACATGGAATGCTGCTAGTGGAATAGCAACGTTAACATTCCATGTAGAATCTCAAATAGTAGCAACAGCGGAGGAGTGGCCTAGTTGTTAGGGTGGTGGACTTTGGTCCTGAGGAACTGAGTTCACTTCCCACTTCAGGCACAGGCAGCTCCTTGTGACTCTGGGCAAGTCACTTAACCCTCCATTGCCCCATGTAAGCCGCATTGAGCCTGCCATGAGTGGGAAAGCGCGGGGTACAAATGTAACAAAAATAAAATAGATACTATTGGAGATTCTACATGGAATGTTGCTATTCCACTAGCAACATTCCATGTAGAAGGCTGCGCAGGCTTCTTTTTCTGTGAGTCTGACGTCCTGCACATACGTGCAGGACGTCAGACTCACAGAAGCAGAAGCCTGCGCGGCCACATTGGTGATCTGCAAGGGCCGACTTCTACATGGAATGTTGCTAGTGGAATAGCAACATTCCATGTAGAATCTCAAATAGTAGCAACAGTGGAGGAGTGGCCTAGTGGTTAGGGTGGTGGACTTTGGTCCTGGGGAACTGAGGAACTGAGTTTGATTCCCACTTCAGGCACAGGCAGCTCCTTGTGACTCTGGGCAAGTCACTTAACCCTCCATTGCCCCATGTAAGCCGCATTGAGCCTGCCATGAGTGGGAAAGCGCGGGGTACAAATGTAACAAAAACAAATGCACTGCAGAACCCACTAAAACTGCTCCTGAGTCTTGCATGCGCTGTCATGGACCTGAGTATGACATCTGAGGCTGGCACAACATATTTTGAAAGATGTTTTTTGAGGGTGGGAAGGGGTTAGTGACCACTGGGGGAGTAACGAGAGGTCATCCCCGATTCTGTCCGGTGGCCATGTGGTCATTTCGGGCACCTTTTTGTGCCTTAGTCGTAAGAAAAACAGGTCCGGGTGAAAACTTCCAAGTTTTTCTTTAGGACGTCCCTGCTCTATTCGATTATGGCTCAAAGACATCCAAGCTATTTCTTCTTTGTCTTTTATTTCCTTTGTAGTATACCATGTAATCATTAGATTCAAAGTGTCTGATGCCAGTCCATTTCAGTTGCATGCATTCCATTTCATTCTTGACCACTTCCAGCTTTCCCTGGTACATGCTTTATATGTTCCATGTCCCAATATTGAAGACATCTTTGCAGCTTCTAACTCTCATTTCATGTGCAGCTACATCAGCAATCAAATGTCCCAAGGGCTTTGTTCCAACCACTTCACAAATGTTGTTTTACTGTGAAGAGCCCATTGAGTGCCTTCTGACTTGAGGAAAATCATCTTCCAGTGCTGTATCGCAATTTGTTTCGTTGTTAACTATTCATTGATTTTTTTTGTGTGACAAGATACGGAACTAGATTGCCAGGCCTTTCTGCCAGTGTTGTTGCCATTATCACAAAAATGTGATCCTCCGCTGCCAACACCGTCCTCTACTGCTGCTGTCCAGATGGGTGGATTGTCTACTACTACAGAGAAAAACCACACGGAGTGTGGAGGTGCACTTGATCCCCACAGGACAAAAAAACGAAAACAAAAAAAGGGGTGGGGAAAATAGGCTCTATTCAAACAATGGGGCAGACGTATAGATTAGTGAAAACAATGATTTTCATTGTGAATAGGTGACTCAACACAGCCGTGTTTCGGCGCCGTAGCGCCTTCCTCAGGAGTCTATAAAAACAAAGTAATATTAAAAGTAATATTAAAATAACAGCATTTGTTTTTGCATTACTGATGCATGCATTTATTCTGCTACACCATTTTTTCACATTTAATACTTTTAGAGATTGCATGACTGTTATTTTAATATTACTTTTATGGATTTGAAATTGGTTATAATTTTGCTCTGTTTTTTACATCTATATATGTTCATTTGGTTTTAACTCATATATATGTTTTGAGATGTTCATTTAGTATATACGTACACTGCTATATTTATTTTGTATGCAGTATTTATGTATTATATCTGTCATTATATTTGTTTTTATAGACTCCTGAGGAAGGTGCTAGGGCGCCGAAATACGACTGTGTTGAGTCACCTATTCACAATAAAAATCATTGTTTTATCTAATCTATACGTCTGCCCCATTGTTTGAATAGAGCCTATTTTCCCCACCCCTTTTTTTGTTTTGTTTACTACAACTACATCTGAAATGCAACTTGCCCTGATTGACCACTGAGCCAAATCTATAATCTCTCCCCTTGGGGGTGCCTCACAAACATAACACACTGAAAAATGACTGCACCATGAGTCACAGAGGAGCTCCTGGGAGGGACATGGGCAGGTCAGGGGTATAAAACAAGGGTGGAGAAGAGGAGAAAAATTCCAAATGACCAAAGGAAACAAGGAGTAAGAGCGTCCAAAAAGGTTTATTTGCCAGAGAAGACTTTTGTCCACAACATGAAGTCTAGTGAACTGTGCTCGAGTATTTCATGGTTTCCACATTTTCTGCGTTGCTGACTCGCCTGAACTATATGGACCCTTGAGGAAGGCTTTGTGCCGAAACACGGCCCGTGTAGGGTCTTTTGGGTTAGTCTACTTTGGCAAATAAACTTTATGGACGCTCTTACGCCTTGTTTCCTTTGGTCATTTGGGATTTTTCTCCTCACTTCCACCCTTGTTGTTATGTGCTTGCTTTTCTTGTGGACGTTGTGGGCCCTATCTTCTGTTTTCGCCTGGACCCAGGTCAGGAGTATGCCCAGCATTTGCATTTACTCATGTAGGTTATAGAATACCATCAATTAGGTGTGAGCATTTACATAAGCAATTGAGTTAACACAAATTCTCATGCCTGAAGTTGTTTTCTAAGGATCCCCACCTATACCTGGGCGTTCCCCTATAATTGGTTATGATATTTAAATTAAGAAATTATGGAATATAGTTTTAATGAATATTTGCTAAAGAATTTCAGCATCTCAGCTGAGAACTAACAAAAAAAAGATATAGCACGTTCTCACTATTCACGCACTCAAGAATTGCAGTTTTGCACATTCACGGACATGTATATGTAACCACCAAATCATCTTCCACACTGCGTTCCCAGCTATTCACGAATATGCGCATTTTAAAACAAGTTCTTTTGCTTTCATCTTTCACACCATTTCTGGCTATTCACCTACATATGTATTGTAAAAACAAGTTCTTTCTTTCATTTTCACTTTGCTGGGTGTTTATTATCAGAACTGGAGTCACTGGTGGAACTAGTTTGCTGAGGAGGTGGTCATCAGAACGTATGTATCAGAACTGAAAATGGCACCTAAGCATCCTGCAAGTGAGTCTCAAGCTAGCATTCATAGACACAAGAAATCTGTGATGTGCCTTAGTGATAAAATACGTGTTTTAGATAAGCTTCATTCTGGCACATCTGTTACTGCTGTTGGACATAAGTTCAATGTTAACGAATCAACAATCCAATACACCCGGTTAAAGAAGTTCAATGTTAACGAATCAACAATCCGCTACATCCGGTTAAAGGATGAGGATATTCGCCAGTCTGTTCGTGAGGCTACACCAGAAAGTGCTAAAACAACCTCTGTGGTTCACGATCAGTCAACGGAAATGACGGGAAAAAGCTGCTAAGTTAGTAGAATATGCAAATGGTGGACAAACAAAATCACAGTGGATAGCATTGCGAGAATGAAAGGTAGAGAAATGTATAAACACGTCACACAGGGCCAGTAAAAGATGAAACTCTTTTCTGCTTGTTCTGGCCGGCTTGTGCATTTTCAAAGGTGATTTGCACTTAAGAACATAAAGCTTTCCAGCGAGGCAGGTTGCACTGACAACAAAGTTGCCAAAGAATTTAAAAAATACCTGCTAAGTATGATAGAAGAAAGGGATTATGAGTCGGAACAGGTCTTCAACGTTGCTGAGACTAGCTTGTTTTTACAAACAGACTGGGAAACAGACATATATAATGAAAATGGCAGCCAAAGCCCCTGGCTTTAAATCATTCAAAGACAGCTCCACCTTTCTACTGTGTGTCAACGCCAAGGGCGATTTCAAATGCAAGCCTCTCATGGTTTACAGAGCACGAAATCCTTGTTCTCTTAAAGGAAAGAACCTGAACTGCATGTCAGTCCATTGGAGAAAGAACCGCAAAGCTTGGATGACATCCAAAGTATTCTGGGATTGGTTCGGCTATTTCATCCCAGAAGTTGATTGCTATCTTCACTGCACAAAGTTCGCCTTCAAGGTTTTTCTGATTTTGAATAATGCCCCAGTACAGTCACGAAGCTCTTGAAAATGCTCACCCAGACTTAGAAATCCTTTTTATGCCCCCAAACACTACTTCTGTCATCCAGCCCCTTGATTAGGAAAGTATGAAGGATTTTAAGTGTCGCTGCATGTGGAAGCTTTACAGCAAAACCTGTGAAGCTTTAGATGCTGACAGTGAAACCATCATGCTTGATTACTAGAAGACAGTGACGATACACAACGCAATTGACTATGTTGACATAGCCTAGGACAACTTAATGCAGGCTACTAAAAAACAATTGTTGGGGGAAAAAAACTTGGCCTGACTGCATAACAAACTTTGAGGTCTGTGAGGGTGTTGCGGAAAATGTGAAAAAAGAAGGTGTGGAAAACATAATGCACTTTGCATGAGGAATCAGTGGAGTGGGCTTTGAAGATATGACACGTTGGGAGGTGGGGCTGGTGGTTGGGAGGCGGGGATAGTGCGGGGCAGACTTTTACGGTCTGTGCCCTGAAGAGCATAGGTACAAATCAAAGTAGGGTATACACAAAAAGCAGCAAATATGAGTTATCTTGTTGGGCAGACTGGATGGACCGTGCAGGTCTTTTTCTGCCGTCATCTACTATGACACAGGAAGATGTGGAGGAAAGTTTGGTTGAAACTGCAATAGAGCCCAGCAATGAAGACTTAGACGAGATTGCGCAACAAGGCATCAGAGGCATCGATAATGACGACGAAGAGGAAGATCAACCTAATGCTTCAAAAATTGCGCCTCTCACAGCGTCAAAAATTGCGGAGCAGGCATCAACATTGGATACAATGTTCAGCGATATAAAGGAATGTGATCTCATGCTAGAATGCAGTCTAAATTTAAGCATCTTGCAAACTCTGCATTTACCCCACATTGAGATGCTTAAGGACTTGAGGAGGAAAGCCAAGCATGCAAGGCTGACACAGTTCTTCTAGTCAGTGAGTTGCAAGAGCCAGGCTCCAGAGGTTGATCTACCAGCTTCGCGATCTTCATCATCTCCTACTTTGCAGGAGGCGCAAACCTCTCCTGAGTCAATCTGCCAGTGTCAACGTCTTCATTGTTTCCTACTGTGCAGGAGGTGCAAACTTCTCCCTCCCTGTTGATGTATGATGCTGTTTTAATTTCGTGCACTATTTTCTGAGTATGTTTCTTTTAGTACTGTAACTGCTTTATTTATTTTTATTTATTTTAGTTACATTTGTACCCCATGCTTTCCCACTCATGGCAGGCTCAATGCGGCTTACATGGGGCAATGGAGGGTTAAGTGACTTGCCCAGAGTCACAAGGAGCTGCCTGTGTCTGAAGTGGTAATCGAACTCAGTTCCTCAGTTCCCCAGGACCAAAGTCCACCACCCTAACCACTAGGCCACTCCTCCGCTGTTGCTACTATTTGAGATTCTACATGGAATATTCCACTAGCAACATTCCATGTAGAAGTCGGCCCTTGCAGATCACCAATGTGGCCACGCAGGCTTCTGCTTCTGTGAGTCTGACGTCCTGCACGTACGTGCAGGACGTCAGACTCACAGAAACAGAAGCCTGCGCAGCCTTCTACATGGAATGTTGCTAGTGGAATAGCAACATTCCATGTAGAATGTCCAATAGTAGCAACATTCCATGTAGAATGTCCAATAGTATCTATTTTATTTTTGTTACATTTGTACCCCGTGCTTTCCCACTCAAGGCAGGCTCTATGTGGCTTACATGGGGCAATGGAGGGTTAAGTGACTTGCCCAGAGTCACAAGGAGCTGCCTGTGCCTGAAGTGGGAATCGAACTCAGTTCCTCAGGACCAAAGTCCACCACCCTAACCACTAGGCCACTCCTCCACTCATGTTACTGCAAATAAATCATTTGTATTCAGTATACATTATTTAGTTCAGTATGCAGTTTTTTGGGGTTTTAATTGCCTGACAAAAAACGCAAGCTGGAACCTAACCCTGTATTTTTCACAGAAGCGACTCTTCACTTTTCACGAAACCAGAGATTAGTAGGAACCTAACCCTGTATTTCCCACAAGAACAATGTATCGACTTTCGCAGTTTCACAGTTCGCACAATTTTTTTGGAACATATCTGCGTGAATAGCGAGAACACACTGTACTGTAGTATGTGAGCTTTTAAGAAGTTCCATCTATGTGCTTTTAAAGAAAACAAAAGACAAGACAAAATACTCTATTCAAGAGGGTTAGGTATCATCAAGCAACCAAAGAGAAAGAAATAAGAGGCACTGAATATATATATCACATCAAAAACATGGGCGCTCAAGAGGAATATATCAAGAGCATAGCACACAAGGCATGCAGGTGCAGACAGTAAAGGCAGGACTGACCAACGGTGGGAGGTGTAGGGCATTGTGCCTGGGTAAAAGCCTGAGTGAAGACGTAGTCCTTAAACGAGGCCTTGAATTTCTTAAAGGAGGATTCCCTTACCCTTACTCACTTGTTCAGTATCCTTACTTTATCATCCCCACCTTAGTAATTCTCTTATCTCTTATTTGACCTGTTTGTCTGTCCTAATTAGATTGTAAGCTCTGTTGAACAGGGATTGGCTTTTCATGTTCAAATGTACAGTGCTGCGTACGTCTAGTAGCACTATAGAAATGATAAGTAGTAGTAGAAGTAGGATCCAATTCTAATATCTAGAGGGAGATAATTGCAAAGCGAGGGAGCAAGAACACTGAAACAGGAGTGCCTGGTATAGTCAAGGCAAAGATGGTGGAGACAATCATAAGATTCTGTTGAGAGGAGCAAAGAGTTCACCATGGGCAGTACAGAATCAGCAGGCTAAAGAAAGGCACATGGACTGCAATGCCCTTTTTGTTCATTCTGAGGTCATTTTACCAAGCTGCGGGAAAAAGGGCCCTGTACTAGCGGTGGGGACCATTTTTCCCGTGCGCCAGTGCCCTTTGTAGCGCAGCAGGTAAAAAGGCCCCCAGACACACGAGGCCATGGTAAGAGAACTCTTACCGCATGGCCATGTGGCGGGGAGCCCTTACCGTCACCCATTGAGGTGGCGATAAGTTTTCCTGAACTAACCCGACGGTAACAAGGCAGCACGTGGCGAAGCCCAATTACCGCTGGGTTATCACCACGCAAGCCATTTACAAGGGTTTTCTTTTTCCCCCCGGAAATAGCACGCGCTCAGGGTGGGACTACCACCAGCGGCTGCATTGGACCTGGAAGAGCAAGCGGTATGCCCGCATTGGGCTTACTGCTTCTCTGTAAAAGGGCCCCTCTGTAAAAAGCTCCAGAATCCAGTATGACTCTTGCATCAGAACCGAATGAAACTCCTATTTTCAGTAATACAGCTGCTTGAAACAAACTTCGAGTAACTTAAACCAAGCCTTTATCTCTAGATCCCTTGCTATATCCCCTTTCGCCTCGTCGACCCGTCCCCAATGCTCACCTACTCTTGCTCTCACCTCTCCTACTCCCTTCACTCTTGCCCATCCCCTTCCACCTCATCTACCCTCCAATTGCTCACTTGCTCATCCTTCTACTACTCCCCTCATCCTTCCATCTCTACATTCTTATTTCTTTTATTACTCCGATAACACCCGACATTTCTCTTCATCAATATTTTGTAATCCCAATTACTATGTAAGCCGCATTGAACCTGCTTTGATTGGGAAAGCGCAGGGTACAAATGTAATAAATAAATAAATAAATAAATAGTATAATCATTTTCCTTCCTACTGTGACACATGAGCAGACCAAATTATCGTGCTCCCATCATTTCATGAAGTTAAGCTCACCCAGTTGGTCAATGGATTATCATGAGGTCTGAGAGAGAAAGAATAAATACCAGGACAGTGTCGTAAATCTACATGCTGCATCATTTGTGGCAAATTAAAAACAAACCTGATTTTTAGATGAGGGTAGTATTTGTGTAAGTATTCACAGCAGAAAGACTCAAATGTTCTTCGGTACAGTACATCCTTTTGGGGTCCTTTTACTAAGGTGCGCTGAAGAATGGCCTGTGCTTGTCAGACCTGTGAGTTCTTGTACCAAGTAGAGCGCTGCCAAGCCTGGTACTCAGACCAGGTTCTGCTTGGTGGCCGGACAACCCCGGGTTTCACCTGCGCTGACTGTCGTTCCCCAGAGGTTGAGCCCATAGGTGCAGGCGGCCTGCAGGGCTTACGAGATGGAGCAGGAAGCAGGGTGATGAATGTGACGGCCAGACAGGCAGCAGGCAAGAGAGTGATCCAGATACAGGCAAGGTCAGGAGGCAGGCAGCAGACACAAGAGTAATCCAGGTACATGCAGAGTCAGTAGGCAGGCAGCAGACATGAGAGTAATCCAGGTACAGGCAAGGTCAGGAGGCAGGCAGCAGACACGAGAGTAATCCAGGTACAGGCAAGGTCAGGAGGCAGGCAGCAGACACAAGAGTAATCCAGGTACAGGCAGAGTCAGTAGGCAGGCAGCAGACATGAGAGTAATCTAGGTACAGGCTAAGTCAGCAACGAAGAACAAAATAGAGGAGAAGCACAATACTGAGCAAGTAACACCTACCAAAGTAGAAGTCGAAGCAAGGAGTCTAGGGAGAGCTCAGCTGATAAAGTGCTGGCGTCTGACATCAGCAGGGAGAAGGGGCACAGCCATAGGACAAGAGCAGGGGAAGAAGGAACCGGAAGACCAATAGGAGAGAAGGGAAGCCAGG
Source organism: Microcaecilia unicolor (assembly GCF_901765095.1). NCBI lineage: Eukaryota > Metazoa > Chordata > Amphibia > Gymnophiona > Siphonopidae > Microcaecilia > Microcaecilia unicolor. Next base: position 34,217,739 of record NC_044033.1, on the reverse strand, counting down.
CAGAGGAAGAGCAGACCCAGGTGGGTGGAAGCAAAGCAATCAAGGAGCCTGGAAGCCAGGCAGAGAGAGAGAGAGAGAGAGAGCAGAGCCAGGTGCATGGAAGCAAAGCAATCAAGGAGCCTGCAGCCAGAGAAGAACTACACACACATGGCTCAAGGCTGTGCCAGTCAAGTGTGCGTGTTGACAGGACCCTGCGCAGCCCGAGGACGCTGCTTGCATTGAGGTAGGGGACATGACAATGCTAGTGTAAGCGCATGTTTTGGACGCGAACAGATCCGTTTTTCAGCGCACCTGTAAAAATGCCTTTTTAAAAATTTTGACCGAAAATGGATGTGCGGCAAAATGAAAATTGGCGCGCATCCATTTTGGGTCTGAGACCTTACCGCCACCCATTGACTTAGCGGTAAGGTCTCATGCGTTAACTGGGTGGTAAGGGTCTACGCGCGTCAAATTCCTTTTATCGCCCGGTAGTGCCATGCGCCAGAAAATAAAAATTATTTTCTGATACGCGTAGTGGACATGCATCAAAAATGAAATTACCACCCGGGCCACACGGTAACTGGGTGGTAACTCAAATTTGGCACACCTTGGGCACGCATAGGTGCTTATGTGGCTTAATAAAAGGGTCCCTTTATAAGCTGAAGCACACATCCTTCCTATCATGAATCTGTTCCTATATATTCATTAGTGATTTTATAGAAGGCCATATCATTCTATTTTAGTAAACAATGAAGCAAACTGTTCATTTTCAGTGAACCTTCCTATTGTTTTTCTGGCAAAGCAAGCCTTCCTAGACACTACAACATTCATGTATTGATTCTACAAATGACAAGCATTATCATTAAAGCCTTTCTGCATCATTCTAAGAAAAACAACCTCTTGCAAGAAAGAATCTTATTGTCTTTTAAATGTTTTGTGACCATGCCAACTCTATAGATTTAATACATGTTCAGAATTAATGTTTCATTAGCTGGAGAGAGAAAATATTTATTCAGAGAACTAAATCTTGGTAGCTGTTTCCCAGAGACAATTTGTATCCTTAGAAACAGCTGCACAGTGCAGTTATAGTACTTGTTTAGAAGTGTGGTACCAACAGATCTGCTGTTACAGAGCCGGGTGTTCAATAAATGAAATGACCTTCCAATTAAAATGAGTATTTTCTTCGCAACAGTGTGATTGCAGTTCCTTTCTGATTTTATCAAGTGGCATTTCAGGACATCTAGGGCGGGTTCCTGCTCAGTGAGAGGCCAGTCTTCTAAAACATGACAAAATTAATCCATTATGTTCCCATATGTGGGAACAAATCTGGGAACATTGGGCACTAATGGGTTAGTGAGTGCCATTTGCACATATGGAGGGGTAATTTCATAAATGATTTTCTTGCGTAAAATGCTGATTTATGCACATAAAGTTCCTAAAATATGTGGGGTGAAAGTCAGTGCTTATTTGTACAGTAGGCCTAAGTTCATAAGTATTGCCATACTGGGACAGACTAAAGGTCCATCAAGCCCAGCATCCTATTTCCAACAGTGGCCAATCCAGGTCACAGATACCTGGCAAGATCCCAAAAAAGTACAAAACATTTTATACTGCTTATCCCAGAAATAGTGGATTTTCCCCAAGTCCAATTTAATAATGGTCTATGGACTTTTCCTTTAGGAAGCCATCCAAACCTTTTTTAAAACTCTGCTAAGCTAACCACTTTTACCACATTCTCTAGCAACGAATTCCAGAGTTTAATTACACGTTGAGTGAAGAAAACTTTTCTCCGATTCTTTTTAAATTTACTACATTGTAGCTTCATCGCATGCCCCCTAGTCCTAGTATTTTTGGAAAGCGTAAACAGACACTTCATGTCTACCCGTTCAACTCCTCACTATTTTATAGACCTCTATTATATCACTCCTCAGTCGCCTTTTCTCCAAGTGCTCAGTGGCCGAGTTTACGTAGAGCATGGACAGAGTTGCGATTTCCATATGTATTTTGTAAGAGATGCACGAGCACACATTTGTATACGCATACATACATGTTCAGCTGCTCTTCAGCAAGCATAATGTCTGCATCTGCAATCTAAGCATAATTTCTGCAGAATTTATACTAGCATTTTATAAAGACATGTAGAGGGGCATTTTTGAAATGACACACAAGACAGAACATCCTAAACGGAAATCAATCTCACATGTATTTTCGAACAGGGAATAAATCAAGATTTACTGTTCAAAAATATATCCAGCATGAACATCCATTTTACAAACTATGAACGGGGAAAACAAGGGACATGAACATCTGTATCATAGCATTCTTTCAAAATGGCCACACAGACATCCATGCAGAGCAGAAGGGTAACCTAGTGGTTAGTGCATTGGATTTTAAAGCAAGGGACAAAAAAAAATACCTACTGTACCTCAATGTACACCACTTAATAGCCTTCAGGCTTGCAGGTGGCTTACATATTTAGGTTCAATCAGGGGAGTAGCTAGGTGGGGCCACGGGGGCATGGGCCCACACAGATTTAGCCCTGGCCCCCTCTACTTTTGACCCCCCCCCCCTGCCGCTGCTGCTGCTGCCGACCCTCTTCCGCTGCCGCAGGTACCTTTGCTGGTGGGGGAAGTGCATACAGGACTCACAGCACAAATCAACGAACGCACAGGAGACCGGCACTGAAGAAGACTAAGGCAGCAAAGGTACCTGGCAGCAGCGGGGGTCGAAAGTGGCGGGGGAGGGTCGGCGGCTGGGGGGATCGGCGGTGGGGGAGGCGGGCTAAAATGTGCCCCCACCACCACCTTGGACTCTGGACCCTCCTCCCACCGAGGTCTGGCTATGCCCCTGGGTACAATAGGTACGTTGCTGTTCCTGAAGGTCCCTTGGCTGTACTAACCACAAGGCTAGTCCTCAGACTTGCTTCCTACTTTGTTAAGAATGCCCATAATACCGGAAGCTGTCATAGAGCCTGGTATCCCCTTTTGGTTTCACTTTCAGGGGAGTGAGAAAGGGGGACAGCAGCCACTGGGGGATTAAGGAAGTGTCATGCCTTAATTCCTCCAGTGGATGGCTGCTCAATTTTAGTACCCTGGAAACGTCTGAAACAGATCTAAATAAGGATGTCCTACTTTTTAGACATGGCCATTTCTTCTCCTTCGGTAATTGCTCTTGGATATCCAGATTTCATGCCCTCCCTAATCTCACCCAAAACATGCCCACAACAAGGTCTCTTGCTATTTGGATGTACTGTATTGTTGAGTGTCCCTTTTCTGCCTTTGCAAAATCAGGATTTGGAAGTTTTAAGCACATGGACATCCTTTTTGGCCTTCTGAGACGCCCATATACTTCGAAAATGAGCGCCTATCAGGCTCATTTTCGAAAGAGAAGGACGCCCATCTTTCGAAACAAATCGGAAGCTGGGCGTCCTTCTCACAGGGTCGCCCAAATTGGCCTAATCGAAAGCCGATTTTGGGCATCCCCAACTGCTTTCCATCCAGTGGCGTACCAATGGGGAGGCGGTGGGTGCGGTCCGCCCCGGGTGCATGCCGCTTGGGGGGGGTGCCACGCGCCTGTCTGCTACGTTCGTTCTGTGCTCCCTCTGCCCTGGAACAGGTTACTTCCTGTTACGGGGCAGAGGGAGCATGGAAACTAACGAGGGGGACAGGCACGCGGCACCCCCCCAGCGGCGTGCACCTGGGGGGGGTTTCTTTCGCCAGGGGGGTGTTCTTTCACTGGGGGGGGGTCACGCTGCACCCGGGGGGGCGCTGAACCCGGGGGGCGGGGCGCATCGGCGATCCACCCCGGGTGTCAGCCCCCCCTAGGAACGCCACTGTTTCCATCGCGGGGATGACCAAAGTTCCCGGGGCTGTGTCGGAGGCGTTGCGAAGGTGGGACTTGGGCGTGCCTAACACATGGGCGTCCTCGACCCATAATTGAAAAAAAAGGGTGTCCCTGACGAGCACTTGGACGACTTTACCTGGTTCTGTTTTTCTTACGACCAAGCCACAAAAAGGTGCTCGAACTGACCAGATGACCACTGGAGAGAATCGGGGATCACTTCCCCTTACTCCCCCAGTGGTCACTAACCCCCTCCCACCCTCAAAAAACATCTTTAAAAATATTTTTTGCCAGCCTCTATGCCAGCCTCAAATGTCATACTCAGGTCCATCACAGCAGTATGCATGTCCCTGGAGCAGTTTTAGTGGGTGCAGTGCACTTCAGGCAGGCGGACCCAGGCCCATCCCCACCTACCTTTTACACTTTGTGGTGCTAAATGTGAGCCCTCCAAAACCCACCACAAACCCACTGTACCCACATCTAGGTACCCTCTTCACCCGTAAGGGCTATGGTAGTGGTGTACAGTTGTGGGTAGTGGGTTTTGGGGGGCTCAGCACACAAGGTAAAGGAGCTATGTACCTGGGAGCAATTTATGAAGTCCACTGCAGTGCCCCTTAGGATGCCCAGTTGGTGTCCTGGCATGTCAGGGGGACCAGTGCACTATGAATGCTGGCTCCTCCCATGGCTTGCATTTGGTTGTTTCTGAGATGGGCGTCCCTGGTTTCCATTATCACCGAAAATCAGAAATGACCAAGTCTAGGGACAACCATCTCTAAGGACGACCTAAATTTCAAGATTTGGGCGTCCATGACCGTATTATCGAAACGAAAGATGGACATCCATTTGTTTCGATAATACGGGTTTCCCCCGCCCCTCCACCGGGACGTTTTGCGAGGATGTCCTCAGCAAAACGTGGGCATCTCTTTCGATTATGCCCCTCTATGTGTCTTTATAAAATGCTCATGAAATAGGCACCTTCCTGCCCTATTAAACTAGGTCCCCATTATATAATTAATCTTTACAATTTACTAAAAGCCACTAATATGTTACCGAACACCATCATGCATTAATGTACCTTACTGATTGTGGGTCTGAGGTTATGCAATAGAACTTAACAGTACTTACTAGTAATGAGCTCCTTTTGCCAGACTGTGTTAAGCAGTTAATGCAGGAATTTCTACGCTCTTAGCACTGGTTCATGCTAACAGTTGATGTAGCAGTGTGACAGCATGCTCTAATTCACGCATTAACTGACAGGGTGGGGAATGGGCAGAGACTGGGCAGGAACAGCACCATCCACTTTGGTGCTTAGAATACATACAAGGTGTACATGTCAATATTACACTTAGCCACTCTTCTGTAAATACATGCACACCTTAGATCGCACATATTTGCAAAGGGGCAGATACAGGGGCAGAGCATGGACATGACTCCCACTTATACACATACCGTTGGATTCTGTATAGGTTGCCCAAAGTTGGCTGTGCAAATTTGGGCATGGATCACAGATCTGTGCATAAACGAATTAGCTAATTAGGTGCTAACAATCAGTAATTGATGTTAATAAACACTTAATTGGCAGTAATTAGGAATTAGACATGGGCCTGCCCTATGCCCTTTTCTATAACATGTGCACCTAAATTTCATAGAATGCAACTCCAAAGGGGGCATGGCCATGAGTACAGCCCAACCAAACTCAGGATCTTTGCCTTCTGCTGAAACCGAATCTGTGAACAAAACTGGTTGCACGGTTTCAGCAGAAGCCAAACATCACGGACCTCACACAACTCTCTCCCTGAGCCAAGGAAATACTCACTGATATTCCCCTCCTCAGAAAACTCCTTCCCCTTCTTCACGGCCTTAGTTACCATCATGGAGGTTGGTTAAAACAGGAGACGAAGTGACATCAAAACGTTGAGGACAATTAGGTTAATCTCTGTTTCCCATTCCCTGCACAGCTGTCATCGCTGTACACTCAAAACAAAGCAAGCAAACCTATGAGCCGCTGCATCCACGTTGTCGTTCTTTATTGTTGGTAGCATTTTTATTTAATCCCACTTATATTTTCAAACATGATGGCTTGTGCAGTACACAGATGTGCACAGAGGAAGTATAATAACGGAATAGCATATTCCATCATTGTTTCATTATTGCTACCATGTATTTCATATTATGGGCATTTGCTTTAAACTTTGATTGTTTTAATTTGTTTATCCAGACATTAAATGCACATGCTTCTGCTTTTTAAACCCAAAGATGAATCCTAAGGGTGGTTGAACAATTAGGCATAAACTGTGTTGTTTCTGACTTTACTTGTTTTGGACTGCTTTGGGTTCTGCTGATCTGTACATCTGCTGTCTGGAATTTTGGAAGATGGAAATAAGAAAATAAAAATTAAATTTTGGATGTACTCTGTAGAAGTTGTGGCTTACTTTTGCAATGTGATAGATGCCTGTTCTGGTGTGTGTATGTGATAATCTTTGAATAACTGCTTATACTTATGGCTATGGTTTCAGAACATGAACTTTTAAATGCCCACTTGTGGTTATATGCTAATCTTAACTTTGTTAAATGTTTCAGACATATCCATCTGTTTGCTCCCATGATATAACTGAATTCTGTTATTCGCACTGTATTTTCATATGTAAGCCACATTGAACCCAACTTTGCTTGGGATAATGTGGGATATAAATATATATTTTAAAATCCTTTATCTTCCACCTTTAAGATGAGAAACAGAAAAGCAGATCAGTAGTAGATATGAATACATTTTATTGAAACATATATCAGGTACTTATTTTGTACCAGGGGCAATGGAGGGATAAGTGACTTGCCCAGAGTCACAAGGAGCTGCAGTGGGAATTGAACTCAGTTCCCCAGGATCACAGTCCACTGCACTAACCACTAAGCTACTCCTCCACTAGCAGTACTCCATGTAGAATCTCAAATAGTAGCAACCACTAGGCTACTCTTCCACTCCCTGGGATTCCGGAATCTTGCTATTCTTTGGGGTTCTACATGGAATGTTGCTACTCTTTGAGATTGTGCATGGAATCTTGTTAATGGCACTTGATATACCTCCTTTCTGAGGTTTTTGCAACTACATTCAAAGCGGTTTACATATATTCAGGTACTTGTTTTGTACCAGGGGCAATGGAGGGTTAAGTGACTTGCTCAGAATCACAAGGAGCTGTAGTGGGAATTGAACTCAGTTCCCCCAGGATCAAATTCCACTGCACTAACCACTAGCTACTTCTCCTACTGGACTGCAGTAGTGGCTTATAGCCCATTTAGGGTGGTGGTAAGGGCTCCCTGTCACATGGCCATTTGATAAGAGGGAGCTCTGACTGGAGCAGGGAGGGAGGGACCGAGAGAGCCACTGGTTCAGAGCGGGGAGAGGAGGAGGTCCAGGCTGTGGAGGGACATGAGGGGAGCTGTAAAAAATGCTCGCCAGCCTAGGGAAAGAGGGAGGGGGACTGCTTGCAAGTAAAAAAAAATATGCTTGCTGTGGAGGGTGAGGATGGAGGGAGGGACGGATGGAGGGAAGGAGCCAAACAAGGAGGTTAGATTGAGAACAGGAAACAGCGTGACATCAAAAAGCTAAGGTTAGTCTCCCTTTCCCTCTGCGCAGCTGCCGTCTTCCCCATTACCCAAAACAAAGCAAGCAAATCTATGAGCTGCACTAGCCCATTGTTCTTTATTGTTGGTAGCATTTTTATTTGATCTCTCTTATATTTTCAAACATGCCAGCTTGTGCAGCATACGGATGTACACAAAGGAAGTATTGGTTTCATTGGTTACAGTAGTAATTGGTTCTAAATTGTAATCATTGTGTCATTTGGAGGGCGTGGTTATAGGGACTCCTTGTATTCATGTAGAGATGTTTTCACCTAGTAAAGGGGCACCAAAACAGACATCATGTTATGAGAACCAGGTGCTTAACAATCAGATTTACTATTTACAAGTACAATTTTTTTTAAAACATTAATTAGGTTGAAACCTGGGAGGCATTTAACACTTTATTCCCCGTGCCTACATCAAAAGAAAAAAGATGGCATGTGGGAACTTGCTCTTTTATTTTGTAGAATGCAGTGGTATATTGTAAGAATGCATTTACCTTTTTTTTTTACTACTACTATTTTACAGAGGTATTGAAAAATTGAGGGAAGGGCTTCCTTCTTATGTTCAGTGGAAAACAAAATCTGTTGGTTCAGGCTGCTTGCTGTGTGAATATTCCATCACTGTATCAATACTGCTACCAAGTTTTATATATTAACTTGTTAAAAAGGCCCATTTCTTAACGCAGTGAAACGGGCGCTAGCAATGTAATGAGTTCCTGCCATTAATGTTTCCACGGTTGTATTCTGAATGTAATTGTTGTTTACATGTGTAAGATTTCTTTATATACAATATTTTTTGTGTAAACTGTGTTACAATGTGGGTAAAAGTTTTCCTTGTTCAGAGCCCTTCAATCAGTTTAACAATCACATCAGAAGAGCTCCTTACTCGTGAGAATGCAACATACAGTTGCCCATGTGAGAGACTGAGAGTGACAGTGTGTTTACAGACAGTGTAAGAGAGAAATACCAGAGTGATTGACTGTGTGTGATGTGTGTGAGTGAGTGACAAAGTGATTAAATGTTTGTCTTCCCTTCCGTTCTGTGCACATTGCCTCCACTGATGTTCGTACCTCCCTGTATATGATTGTTTGTTAGAGATTCAATCCACTCCACTTCCCTCCTCCAAGTTCCGTCCTGTCTGATTGGTGAGGGCGGGGACAGTGAGAGCCAATGAAATGCTGAATTACAGACTTACGAACCCTACACTGCCACAGTGCCACAGAGTCAGCTTCAGAACGTTGGAGGTGCTTTTTATTATATAGGAAGCCTATGTTTACTAAGGTGCGATATGGGCGCGTTAGCATTTTTAATGCTCGTTAAATGCCAACGCACCCATAGAAATGTATAGGCTCATTAGCATTTAATGTGCCTTAAATTTAAGGGCAAGTTAGAAATGCTAACGCACCTTAGCAAACATACCCCTAAGAGCATTTGCTTTGTACTTAGTTTTAATTTGTTTATCCAGTCCTTACATGCACATAAGGCTGGTTGCACAATTAGGTATAAACTGTGTTGATTCTGACTTACTTGTTTTGGACTGCTAAGTGCTTACACAAATTAATTTTAAAGTCTACTTTTTAAGAAAAAGGAAATGAAGATAGTTTGAAAATAATAATAATATGATTATGATGATTTTTATCATTATGATGCTATTTTGGCATCGAAACTGTTGGGCTGTTTTTTGGCTACTTTTGGCCACAAATTGGGCTGGTAAATTTTCCGCCTTCTGGCAACTCTGCCCACAAGGCAGCTTACTGCCAGAGCAGAATGTCAGTTGGAATGGTTGCTTTCTCCTAGATCACGTACAGCCAGAGAATAATCTGGTTCCCAATCATTTTAACCAAAGATTTTTTTTTTTTCCTTCTGTTTCTGAAAACCCCCTTCCTTTAGTAGGGTTTCATTCTCCCCTCCTAAACCTCTTGCTGTCCTCAATAAGACCCCATATTTTGCTTTATTCCCTAGGTGCTCAGCATTCCTGTATCTTGATCCTTCCTTTGGAGCTCCCTTCCACTGCCTCTCTAGGGGGGATATTCCTAAAAAAAATTAGAACTGATCTTAAAACACATTTCTGTACTTTGGTTTTCAGCATTGATTACAGTATGGAAACCCCTGAGCGCAGCTGGCAGGTGAGATAGGTATTTACCACATGCTATTCTTCTTTTGCTTTTCTCTATTATATCTCCTGTCACTTCTTGCTTTCCTGTTTCTAGTGGGGTTTTGTGTTGTACTTCTTGATTTTATCTATGGTATTATTGTACATTACTCTGCTGCCATCTGTGAGAGACGATATAGCAAAGTTAGGGGCCATTTTACAAAGCCACGTAGGCGCCTAGGTGTGCCCAACGTACGTCAATTTGGAGTTACCGCCTGGCTACCGCGTGACCGTGTGGTAATTTCATCCTTTTACGTGCGTCCGCTACATGCGCCAGAAAATATATTTTATTTTCTGGTGGTGGCGAAAATCGGGCGGGGTAACGCTGACTTGATGCGCGTAGGTGATTGCCACATGGTTAATGCAAGAGACCTTACCACTAAGTCAATGGATGGCGGTGAGGTCTCAGACCCAAAATGGACGCGCGCCAATTTTTAATTTTGCTGCATGTCCATTTGGGCAAAAGTTTTTAAAAGGCCTTTTTTTATACAGGTGCGCTGAAAAATGGATCTGCGCGTGTCCATAACACATGCTACACTACCGCAGCCCATTTTTCAGCGCACCGCCATTAATAAAAGTACCCCTTAATGAACAAAACTGGAAACTAAACAGACATTATTGATTCATATAGTGCATAAAACAAGATATATCTTGTTTCTATATATCTTGAACTAATAAACAGAGAAATTGCCTAACTAAAATCTTTAGGACTTCATTCATTAAGGACTTTTTTTTCTATTCCGTGTCCATGGGAAAAACATAGCAAATCAGGACCTCAATGCGATACAATTTTAACAATTATTTATTATATTGCTTTGTATCCCACATTTTCCCACCTTTTGCGGGTTCAGTGTGGCTTACAATATGATATAAATGATGGAAATACAATTTGTTACAACTTGGTTATGGATTACATTGTGTAGAGTTAAGCGAGAATTGTCAGTAGTACGAGGAATTACTGCGCCTGGCATGCCTAGCTATGGGTATATCATCATAATGAGCTTAATACAACCTATTTTTCTCTGTGCTTCTGCAGGTTTGGGATGACCACACCTGCAACAGTAGCTGGCAAGGTGTTCCTCATCTTTTATGGTCTGGGGTGTGCTGGTACCATCCTGTTTTTCAACCTGTTCTTGGAGCGCATTATCTCTCTTTTGGCTTTCATCATGAAGGCTTGTCATGAGAGACAGCTGAGAAGAAATGGTCTTCTACCTCCAACCATTCGAAGAGGGTCATCTATCTCCGAAGTGGACAGCCTGGTGGGCTGGAAGCCCTCAGTTTATCATGTGATGCTCATCCTGGGTATTTTCGCCATCATAGTTTCTTGTTGTGCCTCAGCTATGTACACCCCGATGGAAGGATGGAATTACGTTGATTCTTTATACTTTTGTTTTGTCACCTTCAGCACCATTGGTTTTGGAGATCTGGTAAGCAGCCAAAAACGCAGTGTACCAGCATCAGGGACTGTACCGATTTGGAAACTGTATATTCATTCTGCTGGGAGTGTGTTGCATCTACTCTCTTTTTAATGTCATCTCAATTATCATTAAACAAGTTTTAAACTGGCTGTTGAGAAAACTGCGATGCAGATGTTGTCCAAAGTGCCATAAAACAAATACCCGCCTGGGACGTCGCAATGCAATCACCCCTGGATCCCGATTCCGTAGGTACCCCTTCTCAATTGAAAAGACAGGTCTTACGACAGTGATACAGGGGAGGAGGCTTTCTGGCGAGATGATCTCAATGAGAGATCTCACAGCCTCAAACAAAGTCTCTTTGGCCATCCTACAAAGCAGCTGTCCGAGACTGCCAATGGTTACCCCAGGACCGTCTGCATCAACACCAGACAAAATGGCTTTTCTGGAGGGGGGGTGCTCTAGGAATCATGAACAACAGGTTAGCGAGACAAGCGATTCTAGATAAAACTTTCCAATTCTCTAATATAAAATAAAAACGTTCTAACTTTTTGCTTCAAAATAAAATGTTATAAAGGCTGATACCATGGTGGACAGGTTTATGACGGCTGCTACATAAGATCTTCTTCATTTAGCTAGAAATCTTCCAAACACGAGAAAATCTATTTGACATGGTTGATGGTCTACATTGCTGTTATTTACAACATGCAACTTATTCACCAGGGATATAGCCAGCCAGTGTATAATTTTATCAGTACTTTCATTTGCAAATGAAATGTTGCCATGAATTTATTTATTTATTTTAACAGGCATGAGATTCCTCATATTTTGTCCCTTTATCCAGCAAAATGCAGCTCTCTAAATGACTGATTTAACCCCTTATTACTTGTCAAAGATATGGCTGTTCTGTGGCTTTATTTTTTAACTGTGGAAGATCTTGATATAATGGAAAATTCTTAAAATTAATGGCGTCTTTTTACTAAAGCTTAGTATGTGCTAATGGAATTAACACGCACTAAATGCTAAGAATACCATACTTTAAAAAAATGGCTTCTTAGCATATTTATTTACTTAGCATAAATATTTATTTACTGGTAAAAAAGGCCCGTTTCTGTCGCTGATGAAACGGGCCCTAGCCGGCACCGGACTCCCTTCCCCCCCTTACGCTTGTCTCCCTGGTGGTCTAGAGGTACCTGTTCGGTCGGGGCAGGAAAGAAAGAAGCCCCTCTTTCCTGCCTGTAGCGGTGCTGCTAGCTTCCTTGCTGCATCGTGTGGGAGTCCGGCTCTCGGCGTTTCAAAATGGCCCGAGAGTTGAAGTCTCGCGAGGCAGCTTCAACTCTCGGCGGCCATTTTGATTCGCCGAGAGCCGGACTCAGAGACGATGCAGCCGGGCAGCTAGCAGCAGCGCTCCGGGCATGAAAGCGGGGGTTCCTTCATTCCTGCCCAAGCGAACAGGTACCGCTAGACCACCAGAGATAGTGGCGTAAGGGGATGGGAGGTGACAGGGGGGAGGGAAGGTGATGAGGGGAAGAGTGTGGTACCGGGGGCGGGCCGGTACCTTGAAAGGGGCGGGGCGATGTGGTGAAAGGGGCCGGGGTGATGGGCACGTCGTTGTTTGCAGCTGGGATGTGTTGGAAGGGGAGGAGTAGGAAAACACGCTGCGCGTGTTTCCCTACTGCTCCCCGTGTGTTGATTTGCCTTGTTTTCGTGTTCTGCCCTCGACGTCATCACGTGTGATGCAAGGGCGGGGCATGCAGACATGGTGAGTGTTGTGGCTTCACCACCATGAAGTTACGAACCGGTGTGTGAGTGCCTGCAGTGACGTCAGTGTCCTCAGAACGTTGAGGGTGCGTTTTATTATAGTAGATATTTTGCTCACATCTTTTTCAGTAGTAGCTCAATATGTGCTAAATCTTTAGTAACAGGGCCCCTAATATGTATAAAATTTAAAAAGAACTGCAAAACAGAGAGAGAGAGAGAGAGAAAACAATATTCAAACTCCATGGCTAGTGCTTCATTTAAATGCCAGCCACTGGGCACTGGCTGGATAAATTTTGCCTCTGTCCATTCTGGGCCCCAGTACCACACTGGGATGATGCAGATAGTACCACGGCTGTTTCTAATGATTTTCACTGGGCTCTCTATTACGTATATGTCTTTCAATATCAAGCTAATACATATTACTCAAATACATGTTAAAACGAAGGATAGTCCTACTGGCTCCAGATTTTCTCATAAGGGCTGATCCAGTCCTGGATTTACTCACAGCATGCAGGGATTTGTCGTTTTGGATTTTCCTCTTACATTCTCTAAGAAAAACAAGATAAGTCCCTTCTTGTACATAAGTACAAATAAGTACATAAGCATTGCCATACTGGGAAAGACCAAAGGTCCATCGAGCCCAGCATCTTGTTTCCAACAGTGGCCAATCCAGGTCACAAATACCTGGCAAGATCCCAAAAATGTACAAAACATTCTATACTGCTTATCCCAGAAATAGTGGATTTTCCCCAAGTTCATTTAATAACGGTCTATGGACTTTTCCTTTAGGAAGCCGGCCAAACCTTTTTTAAACTCCGCTAAGCTAACCGCCTTTACCACATTCTCTGGCAACGAATTCCAGAGTTTAATTACACGTTGAGTGAAGAAACTTTTTCTCCGATTCGGAGTAAGATGTATCCAGCACTGAAGAAACCGTTGAGGCAATCTGGAACCAGTTTTCAATCCAAGGGCCTCAAGCACTAAAATGTGAAATGATTTTGCAAAAGTGTACTTTGTGTGAAATATAGCGCAAAATACTTGGAGACTAACAAAAACACCACATTTCAGTGTGTATGGGGAAGAGGGGCAGGGCTGGCCCTCTGCTTATTTTATTTACCGGGTGGAGCTTCTTGGGGTTAAGAGTTCTACAGATATTTATGTCCAGCACCGGGGCTGGGAGGACACATTAGAACCAGGGGTCAGAGATTCCCTGCAGTTTGGGGATGCAGATCCACTTTTTACAAATTCATTGGTGCCCCATATTGGGGTTTGAGGGACAGAATAGGTACCAAGGATTGGAGGTCCTATCTGAGGGATGAGGTCTGAGGAGACCATTTCTTAATTCATTGATGCCCCATGTCAGTGCTGTGGGGGTGAGGGGAGTATGGGATCCACTGGCTCTCCAGTGATGTGAGGCCACCCCAAGGAAGCCTCGGATTTGGGCCCTTTAATTCTGTCACGTGAAGCGAGAAGATATTTTTATAAATTTCTCATAAGCTGCCACTGCCAGGAATGCACTAAGGTGTCCTTTTACTAAGCTATGGGGAAAAGGGCCCTGCAGTAGCACGGGGACTGTTGTGCCTGCGCGCTAGGGTCCTTTTTACCGCAGTGGGTAAAATGCCCCCCAAAATTTGCCATGCTGTAAGATAACCCTTAAGTGATGCCCGATTACCACCAGGTTAGCGCCGCACTACAGAAAAAAAGAAAATTTCCAGAGCGCCGCAAATAGCGCACGCTCCATCCAGAACTACCACGGGTGGCCACATTGGGCCAGCAGTCATTCTGGATCCCCAAGGTTTCTGGCTGTGGCAATGCATAATGTTTGCATTAAGTTTAACTAAGGGATGTAAATGAGCAAAAAGTTTGAAAAAGTTTTGAAAAACCGGGTACCAACCTGTGAACTTCAAGCATGTGTTAGTACGTGAGGCCCCTAATAAAAAATAATTCAAACAACAAATACCCACAGTTATCAATAATGAACAGTAATTGAAAATAAAACTAAAAAATTAGAAAGGCTGGTGCAAAGTTAAACCTGAATTCCTTACATGGCCATGTTTCATTATTAACCCAAGTGAAGCTCTAGTGACATCATTATCCCCTTGGCCATCTCTGCTCTTTGCTGTCTTGTCTTCTGTAGAATGTTTTTTTTTTCTCTCTCCCGTTTCTCTTCATGTTTCAGCAAAAACGCCTGCTTCATATTATTGTGGCAAATGACCTTACTATGGATATTTCCCAAAAGACTGGTGCAAGATCCTCATTGATGTGGTCCATCAAATATCTATACGCTGTCTTGTACAGATCCAGAAGTCTCACACACTACACATTGATCTATTGATGATCATCTCACAACCTATAAACAATGTAAACCACATTAAAGAAGTGCACAGAGAAAAAGTATTTATTTTCTCAGAAACTAAGGCAGTGGCGTAGGAAGGGGGGTGGGAGGGGCGGGAGGGTGCACGCGCTCGGGGGGTCCCGCCCCGCTGTTTCCCTGCTCTCTCTGCCCCGGAACAGGTTACTTCCTGTTCCAGGGCAGAGAGAGCAGGGAACCAGCGGGGCCGACGCAGCTCCGAGTGACGTGCACTCGGGCGGATCGCCCTCCCGCAGGTAAGAATGCGGTCCGGGGGGGGGTTGCGGTCCGGGGGGGTGCGCCGCAGGGGGGGGTGGCGCCATGCTGTACCCGGGGGGGGGTGCGCAGCGGCGACCCACTCCGGGTGCCATTAGCCCTCGCTACGGCACTGAACTAAGGAGGCAAATCTATAACTGTGTGCCTCCAGTTAGTTACGCCATTGATGCTCACTTAGCACCAAGATGCTGTTAGAGAATACTAGTGTAAGTCAGTATTTGGCGCACCTAAAGTTTGTTTTTGTTACATTTGTACCCCGCGCTTTCCCACTCATGGCAGGCTCAATGCAGCTTACATATTATATACAGGTACTTATTTGTACCTGGGATGGGGGTTAAGTGACTTGCCCAGAAGTGGGAATTGAAGTGGGAATTGAACTCAGTTCCCCAGGACCAGAGTCCACCACCCTAACCACTAGGCCACTCCTCCACCATCCTTTTGGTAAAATTACATGCCGTAGTGTTCCATGCCATGTGCATAACTGACAATATTCTATAAGTTACACGTGTAACTTGGAGATATGCCTGTGCTCCTCTTTGCATATGTATGCCACCTTGCATTTACGTGCTATCTATAGAAGATGACAGATGAAATTTAATGTGGACAAATGCATAGTGTAACCAGGTACCTCTCTGGTGCAGCCAAGGATAGAACAATCTCCTCCAGCCACAGGCTCCCGGTACAATGAAGAAATAGATGTCCACCAGTAACTTCAATCTTAAGGACTTTTATTCCATGCAGGTTTCTAGTACACAGTTCCAACAGCAGCATAGCACATACCAGGATTCAATACAGGCTTACGGGCTCAAGTCTGGGCTCTTTATCCAGTGCACAATAAACAGTAATTCAATTCCCAAGACAAACAGTTCTTACAGTTCAGTCACCAAGCAGCAGTTTCTACCTTCTATCCTCTTTACCTTCAGGAGAGTTCAATATTTTAGGGACTTCTTCTACCCAAGGGTTTTCCCCTGCATCAGCTTCACAGTGAATTCAATACTTTTGGGACTTCCTCTCACCCAAGGAATTTCAGCCCGCTTCAGTACTTTAGGGACCTCCCTGCCCAAGGATTTTCAGCCTGTAACTGCCAGTACTTTAGGGACCTCCTTGCCCAAGGATTTTCAGCTTGCAACTCCTTCTCCTTCTGCTTCTCTCTCCTGAACTGAACTCCACTGCTGGGACTCCTTCCCACCTGCCTAATCAATCCCTGGCTTCAGCTACCACCACCAATCATTCTCCTTCCATTAGCTTCCTCACACCAAACCAGCTGAGTTAAGCATTAGACTAATGAGACCAATGATGAGCTCCTGCACACAGGGTTTCCTAACTCTCTTTCCGCCTAGTGGCAGCCACTCTACACAACCTGCCAGCTTACACCCATGTCTTCCCTGAGTGCAGCTAGGAGTCCAGTCCGGGTTCTTCATCTCCCCCTCTGGCTTGCCTGCAATGCCTTCTGGGACTTGTATTTCAGACTGAAACTGCCTTAACCCAACTATCCTGGATTTGACTTTATCACAATAGTGATGCACATGGGGAAGAATAATCCAAATCACTAGGTCAGTTCAAGAGTGCTTGCTAAAGTGTTTGGTGCAAGAAGACTACCCCTTCAGAGTAATTAAGAGTATAGCTCCTGAGAGAAGATTTGCCTTCTGAGTGGTTAATTTGCATATCCTGTGAATCCTGTTTGTCAAGTGGTATTCTCCAGGTGGTGCAAGGAGGGTAACAGAGCTATGCCCTGTTACTGGGGAAGGCTTCAGAGAGGGATGTTGGACAAAATAATAGATGTTATGATTATTCCCCCTCAGTAAAAGGGGAGCCTTGCAGATTGACTTTGAAAGAGCAATAAAACACTTGAAAGAGAGCTTTTCTATGGATTCTTTTCTTGTAGAAGAGTTCAGGCCCCTGCAAAACCATAAATTCAGTGCCCATGCCTGGACATAGCCTGGTATTGAGTATCGGGAATAACGCCAGTGATGGTCAGCAAATTGCCAACGGCTGAATATCAGGTCCTAAATTTTCAAGACTTTTATACTTTTTAACAGGTCTAAACCCAAGAATGTTACATTAAGAGGCAAGAACTTTCTACTGGAAACCAAGTGGTACAGTAATAATAAAAAGCTTGTAAATAAAGAATAAAAAAAATTCCTGTATTGGCATGCACATAGATCACTTCTGTGAAGCAATGTGTAAAAGGGGGAGGGGTCCGTTTCCTCCTCTGGGGTGGAGCCAGCAAGCCTGTGGGGCTCTCAGGGTTCCAGGACAGAATGCTGCTGATACTGGGACTCAGGGCCAAGTATTTTATTATCAAGGCAATTTCATACCAAAATCATAATTCTTCAAAACAAAAGGTACAGCCCTCGTAATATATAGTCTTCAAAAAAAAGGTACAGTCTTCATAAGATAATCTTCAAAAGAAAAAAAGGTACAGTAGGTCCCAAAATCCCTCAGCAAACGCTCAGCTCCTCAAGGTCTTCTCTTAGGGCCTTAGGAAAGCATGGATAGGGGCACTTTTGCTATAGAAAGAAGTTAGTAAGCAGTGAGTTCTGGCAGCCAATTATGCAAAATGTTGCTCAACATTTACTTTGGTACGAATTACCCAATTTTACTTAAATTTTATGTTGTTAAACAACAAAATTAGTTGACAAAATGTAGGGGGCTCCCTTTTTTCCAATCACCATGTTATGATAGATAGATGATAGATAGATAGATATGATAGATGATAGATTAGTAGTTAGTTAGTTAGTTAGTTAGTTTAGTTAGTTAGTTAGTTAGTTAATAAATTTCAAGATTTCATTTTATCAAGATCTGCCACTTTGTACATCATTTTGGATTTCCCATTTTCTGGTGGTAATAGTAATGCACTTCCTTTGACGGATTTGTTTGAAGATATTTGTGTATCTTAAGTTCTAGGTCTTTTGGTGTCTGACTGACGCAATTAATTTGTATACCATATGTACAGGGTAACAAATGCTCAACATTCAATTATCATCATTTCTACTCACATTCCCCTAAATTCTGTATATGGTGCCTAAAGTTGCACACACAACTTAATTGATTAGCAAGCCAATCAGCGATGATACTTGGTACTTAGCAAGCAATTAGCGGCACCAATTGGATTTAATTAGAATTTATATGCACGACTTTCTAGGTGTATTCTATAACATGGTGCGTGTAAATTCTAATGCACACAGCTGAAAAGGGGTCGTGGCCATAGGCGTAGATGAGCAGGTTGTGGGCATTCCTAAAAACTATGGGACCCTTTTACTAAGGCACGCCGAAAAATGGCCTGTACTGGTGTAGGCACATGTATTGGATTCACACAGGTCCATTTTTCAGCATGCCTGCAAAAAAGGCCTTTTGGGGGGCGAAAATGGATATGCATCAAAAAAAAATTGGCACATCCATTTTGAGCCTGATACCTTACCGCCACCCATTGACAGCAGTAAGGTCTCATGCATTACCCAGGCGGTAATTGTCAGCGCGCATACACTGCCGATTATTCAAATTCAAAAATGCGTGGGATAAACATAAAGGAATCCTGTTCAGAAGGAATGGATCCTCAGAAGCTTAGCGGAGATTGGGTGGCAGAGCAGGTGGTGGGAGGCGGGGCTTGTGCTGGGCAGACTTCTACGGTCTGTGCCCTGAAAATGGCAGATACAAATCAAGGTCAGGTATACACATAAAGTAGCACATATGAGTTTATCTTGTTGGGCAGACTGGATGGACCGTACTGGTCTTTCTCTGCCGTCATTCACTATGTTACTATGATTATGCCTGGTTAATGCCATGCGGTAGAAAATAAAAAATATTTTCTGATGTGCATATCGGACATGCATAAAAATTAGAATTACCGCCCAGGGCACGCGGTAGCCAGACGTAGTTCTAATCTGACACGCATTGTACATGCATAGGCACCTACACGCCTTAGTATTATGGAATAGACCCGATCTGTGCCTAAGTTAGGTGCAGGTATTTAGGCCTGGTTTTACGTGGCCTAAATGGGTGCACCAAATTTAAGTCACAAGAACGGCACTTGCACATATTCTATAATGTGTGTCTAACTTTAGGCGTAGTTTATAGAATAATAACATGGTTTTTCGGCGCCAATTTTTCAGGCACAATATATGGAATTTGGCTCATTACCTTTCAGTATTAATACTGAAAAAATTGTTCCATGAGACTGAGTAATAATTATAAGAATAGGCAACCCTGATTACAATTTATGACCTTTCAAAAAGATATTCAGACGAATAATTAGGTCAGGATCAAGGACAAATATAGAATCCCTATCGTGATCAAATGTCAGCAGTGGTAAAAGTATCCTGCTTGACTTGGCAGTATTCTAGATTCGGTTTTACCCATTTTTAACTAATTCCATTGTCTCCAGAAAAAAATAGCAGCCTGAGTTTTCATGAAATGTTAAAAGGGAGATGATCTCTCGGGTTGCATTGAAAATGTTCAGTCTGGGTCCATTTCTAGAAGCATGGCCAGCAATTGTTAACCCAGTCACGGATAGATTTGCTTTGGCTTCAGGTTTGCTCATTATTGTTGCTGTTTCACTGATAAGGTTTTGTTTTTATGTTTAAATATAAAACACAAAAATTACTTAGGATATTAAAATTATATGAATGCCTTACCTACAAAGAAAATGTGCTTGTAAGAGATGTATTTATTTAGCAATCCATAACAGGAAGCTAAACACACTATCACCAAATGCCCTTTTATCTGAAATGCTCTGTAGAAGGCTCTTTGGAATCCCGGCAATAACAGCATAATCTTAAGAGGTTGTCATGAAATGTTCAATAAATTATAATTTCAGTGCCTGAGTAATCTCGATGTCAGGTAGCGTTCAGTACAAAGTTCACAAAATTTACAGATTAGAAAAAAGCATTTTGAGTACCTCAACTGTTTTGAATGAATTTGACTAAACCATTAAAACCAAAACAGAGGTCCTTCAAGATAATGCAAGGACTTGACGGCAACATGATTTCCAAGAAGATTAAGGGGCCTTTTACTAAAGGACATTAAGCCCTTACCCCAGGATTCTATACATCCTATCTTAATTTCTGCGTGGAAATCAAAGTGTATTCTATAAGTGCATGTAACTTAATTGGTTAATTAGTTAATCAGCACTGTTAATTGGATGTTAACAAGCAATTATCAGCACTAATGGGCAGGAATTAAGATTTATGCACACAACTCGCTAAGTGTATTCTGGAACATGGTGCGCTTTAATTCTAAGGTGCATTGTTGAAAAGTGGGCATGGCCATGGGCAGACAGTGAGCATTTCTAAAATCTATGTGCTTGCGAATATACCCGGTCTGGGGGAGATTCTATATATGGCGGGACTGGAGGTTGGGAGGCAGGGATAGCGCTGGGCAGACTTATACGGTCTGTGCCAGAGCCGGTGGTTGGGAGGCGGGATAGTGCTGGGCAACTTATACGGTCTGTGCCAGAGCGGTGGTTGGGAGGCGGGGCTAGCGCTGGGCAGATTTACGGTCTATGCCAGAGCCGGTGGTTGGGAGGCGGGGATAGTGGGGCACTTATACGGTCTGTGCCAGAGCCGGTGGTGGGAGGCGGGGCTAGCGTGGGCAGATTATACGGTCTGTGCCAGAGCCGGGGTGGGAGGCGGGGATAGTGCTGGGCAGACTTATACGGTCTGTGCCAGAGGTGGTTGGGAGGCGGGGCTAGTGCTGGGCAAACTTATACGGTCTGTGCCAGAGCCGGTGGTGGGAGGGGGGATAGTGCGGGCAGACTTATACGGTCTATGCCAGAGCCGGTGGTTGGGGGGGGGCTAGGCTGGGCAGACTTATCTGTGCCAGAGCCGGTGGTGGGAGGCGGGGATAGTGCTGGGCAGACTTATACGGTCTGTGCCAGAGCCGGTGGTTGGGAGGCGGGGCTAGTGCTGGGCAAACTTATACGGTCTGTGCCAGAGCCGGTGGTTGGGAGGCGGGGCTAGTGCTGGGCAAACTTATACGGTCTGTGCCAGAGCCGGTGGTTGGGAGGCGGGGCTAGTGCTGGGCAGACTTATACGGTCTGTGCCAGAGCCGGTGGTGGGAGGCGGGGATAGTGCTGGGCAGACTTATACGGTCTGTGCCAGAGCCGGTGGTTGGGAGGGGGGGCTAGTGCTGGGCAAACTTATACGTCTGTGCCAGAGGGGGTTGGGAGGCGGGGCTAGTGCTGGGCAAACTTATACGGTCTGTGCCAGAGCCGGTGGTTGGGAGGCGGGGCTAATGCTGGGCAAACTTATACGGTCTGTGCCAGAGCCGGTGGTTGGGAGGCAGGGATAGTGCTGGGCAGACTTATACGGTCTGTGCCCTGAAGAGCACAGTACAAATCAAAGTAGGGTATACACAAAAGTAGCACTATGAATTTATCTTGTTGGGCAGACTGGATGGACCGTGCAGGTCTTTTTCTGCCGTCATCTACTATGTACTATGTTACTATGAAAAAATCAGTGCTGAAATCAGTGCCGACTATCCAGTGGCGTAGCTACGTGGGGCCAGGGGGGCCTGGGCCCCCGTAGATTTGGCCCTGAACCCCCCTGCCGATGACCCTCTCGACCCCCCCTCCCGCCGTCACCTGCCTTTGCTGGCGGGGACCCCAACCCCCGCCAGCTGAGGTCCTCTTCTTCCCGCAAAAGGCTTCCTTCTGTTTCTGACGTCCTGCGCCTACAATGTGCAGGACGTCAGAAACAGAAGGAAGCCTTTTGTGGGAAGAAGAGGACCTCAGCTGGCGGGGGTTGGGGTCCCCCACCAGCAAAGGTAGGCGACGGTGGGTTGGCGGCGGGAGGGGGTCGAGAGGGTCGTCGGCAGGGGGGAGGAAAGTTGGCGGTGGCGGCGGCAGCAGCAATGGCAGGGGGGGGGGGTCGGCAATGGCGGGGGGGTCGGCGGCGTCAGGGGGGGGCTAAAACGTGCCCCTTCACCTCGGGCTCTGGACCCCCCTCCCGCTGAAGTCTGGCTATGCCCTGCGACTAGCATATTAAACATTAGGCATGTGCATTCATTAGCACATATATAAGAATTTGGGGGCCTATTTACTAAACCGCAGTAAAATTTGGAGTTTCTACAGCACTTTACCATCCAATAGCTGCAAATTTAATGTGGCACATATTGGGGGAGTTCCCAGTATTTTCTATTGCAGGTCATGGATTAATATTAACATTAACTCACATTACCTGCTCTCAGTTAACATTAAATCACTTAACTTCTCCTAATTTTGGAGGCAGTAAGTGAAAGGGCTGTGTCAGCATTACCGTTCCAGCAGCTGATAGCATGGCTATGTAAACAGGGAGATACATATGGCGCCCCCAAAAATCGGCACTGAAAATAACGCTATTCTATAAGCTGCGATGGTGCAGTTTATAGAATAGCACTTCCCCCAGGAATCGTACCAAAGTTCCAGGGTCCAGAACCTGAGGTGAGGGGGCACATTTTAGCCCCTGGTGCCCGACCCCCCCCCCCCCCCCCCCGCTATTGCCAACACCCATCCCCGCCATTGCCGACCCCGCCAACCCTGCCACCACCAACTTTGCCCCCTCCTGCCGACGACCCTCTCGACCCCCCCTCCCGCCGCCAACCCACCGTCGCCTGCCTTTGCTGGGGGACCCCAACCCCTGCCAGCCGAGGTCCTCTTCTTCCCGCAAAAGGCTTCCTTCTGTTTCACGTACAACGTGCAGGACGTCAGAAACAGAAGGAAGCCTTTTGCGAGAAGAAGAGGACCTCGGCTGGCGGGGTTCGGGTCCCCCGCCAGCAAAGGCAGGCGACGGCGACGGCGGGTTGGAGGCGAGAGGGGGGTCGAGAGGGTCATCGGCAGGGGGGTCCAGGGCCAAATCTACGGGGGCCCAGGCCCCCCTGGCCCCACGTAGCTAGCCACTGGTTTAGGCACAGCCATTTGCACCAACTGAAAAACGTACACGCCTACATTAGGCGTGTATCCCCATTATTCTATAACTATGAATGTCAATTTTAGGAACACCCCCATTCCGACGATGGCCTTCCCATTTCCGCACCCCCTTTTTCAGATCGCGTGTAAAATTCAAATTCAATTTAATTAGTGCCAATAATTGCTTGTTAGAAAGCCAATTATTGGTCCTAATTAGCTTGGCATTTAGTTAAATTGTGCATGCAAATTGAGCACATGCAATGTTTGGTGACTTTTACAGAATTAGAGCGTTAGTGTGCAGAAAATGCAGCACGTTAACTGCCAAATGCCTTCCACGCCCACTGTCCGCCCATGCTAAATGACTGCGAAGCCTAGCTTAGCAAAAGGGCCTCTTTGCTTGTACACAATTGATTTACAGTACATTAACCTATGAATTAGTGCATTACAATGATTTGCATGCATTAAGAAGCTCAAATGCACATTCAAAAATTTTAATTAAACTAAATATGTGAGATAAATTGGAAAACAATAAACAAAAATCAAGAATGTTTCCAAAATTCCCCACCCCCCCCCCCCCCCACCCCATGGCACAGCAGATTGATTCATGCTTACGTGTCCTACCATTATGGATTATAGAGAATTATTTTCCAAAAGCAAAAGATTGTATTTGTTTTATCCTTCTGTGAGTAGGACGAATGTGAACTTAGGGGCTCTTTTACTAAAGGGCATTAAGGCCTAACGTGTGGTTAACATGAGAGAAAAGTCTTACCACTAAACTCATTAAAGCATTTGCAGTATTTTGCCTATTTGGACACAGTAGCAAGTGGAACAAAAGTACATAAGTACATAAGTAATGCCATACTGGAAAAAGACCAAAGGTCCATCGAGCCCAGCATCCTGTTCCCAACAGCGGCCAATCCAGGTCAAGGGCACCTGGCAAGCTACCCAATCTTACAAACATTTTAGACGTTATTCCCAAAATTGTGGATTTTTTCCCAAGTCCATTTAGTAGCAGTCTGTGGACTTGTCCTTTAGGAAACCGTCCAACCCCTTTTTAAACTCTGCCAAACTAACCGCCTTCACTATGTTCTCCAGCAACGAATTCCAGAGTTAATTATGCGTTGGGTGAAGAAATATTTTCTCCGATTTGTTTTAAATTTACTACACTGTAGTTCATCGCATGCCCCCTAGTCCTAGTATTTTTGGAAAGCGTGAACAGATGCTTCACATCCACCTGTTCCACTCCACTCTATCATGTCTCCCCTCAGCCGTCTTCTCCAAGCTGAAAAGCTCTAGCCTCCTTAGTCTATCGTTTTTGTCGCCCTTCGCTGCACCTTTTCCAGTTCTTTCTTGAGATGCGGCGACCAAAATTGAACACAATACTCAAGGTGCGGTCGCACCACGGAGCGATACAACGGCAGAAGAAGGAAGCAGAGCTTATGAAGAAAAACCATGGGCATTGGTTTGTGAGGCCTGGGAGCTGTGGACAATCAATAAAAAGAGTGTTTTTCTTCATAAGGTCTGCTTCTTTCTTCTGTTCCTCGTTGGATCTAGTGGACTGATTGCCTTCTTGTTTTCATACAGTAGCGAGTGGGCAAACCCACATTATCTAGCTAGAGTGTAATGATTAGTAACCGGATAATGCAGACTATTTTTTACTTTCCAGTGTGGGAGGCGTACCAAATGCGCAGAGCGTAGGCACGCCTGTGCTAATCAGCCGGCACGGGCATATTACTGCGTGCTACCTGATTAGTATGGGAGTAGTGTGGGAGCCCTTACCGCCTCCTAGATAGGTAGCAGTAAGAGCTCTCGAAGTAATGGCCACACGCTAATGGGGAAATTAGCCCGTGGCCATTACAAAAACATATGCCGAGGCAGCCATTTACTGCTGCACTAAAAATGCCTTTCTATCGGTGCATGGTACGACCGCATCTCGAATATCGTGTTCAATTCTGGTCTCGGCATCTCAAAAAGATATATAGTGAAATTAGAAAAGGTACAGAGAAGGGTAACGAAATGATAAAGGGGATGGGACGACTTCCCTATGAGGAAAGGCTGAAGTGTCTAGGGCTCTTCAGCTTGAAGAAAAGACGGCTGAGGGGATATGATAGAGGTCTATAAAATAATGAGTGGAATGGAACGGGTAGAAGTGAATTGTTTGTTTACTCTCCAAAAATACTAGGACTAGGGGGCATGCAATAAAGCTACAAAGTAGTAAATTTAAAACAAATTGGAGAAAATATTCTTCAATCCACTTGTAATTAAACTCTGGAATTCGTTGCCAGAGAATGTGGTAAAGCTGGTTAGCTTGGCGGGGTTTAAAAAGGTCTGGATGGCTTCCTAAAGGAAAAATCCATAGACCATTATTGAATTGACGTGGGGAACATCCACTGCTTATTTCTAGGATAAGCAGCATAGAATGTATTGAACTTTTTGGGATTTTGCCAGGTATTTATGACCTGGATTGACCACTGTTGGCATAGGCGCTGACTCCGTGGGTGCTGTGGGTGCTCGAGCACCCCCAATATTTCGCTGACTGGAGGTTCCAAAAGTCCCTCCCTCCGAGTTCCAGGGCTCCCCTGCCCGTCTGTCCATCCCTCCCTCCCTCCCTCCGAGTTCCAGAGCTCCCCCTGCGTTCACCCTCCCTCCGTCTGTCCAAATTTTAAAATCCATCTTCTTACCTCCTCGGGTGTTAAGGCGCCAGCTGCATATAGTGAAAAACGTGCATACTCGTGCTTCAGCATTCCTTCGTCTGTCTCTGAGCTCTGGTCCCGCCCTCATTTCCTGTTTCCGCTTGGGTGGGACCAGAGCTCAGAGACAGACGAAGGAAGGCTGAAGCGCAAGCATGCACGCTTTTCACTACGTGCAGCTGGCACCTTAACACCCCGACGAGGTAAGAAGATGGATTTTAAAATTTGGACGGAGGGAGGGAGGGAGGGAGGGATGGAAGGGCGAACACGGGGGGCTCTGGAACTCGGAGGGAGGGATGGACGAGGGCGGGGTTGGCCCTGGTACTGAGGGGGGGAGGGGGGGAATATCACCTCTAAAAAAAAAAAAAATTGAGCACCTCCAATCATTTTAAAAAGTCGGCTCCTATGACTGTTGGAACAGGATGGGCTTGATGGACCATTGGTCTGTCCCAGTGTGGCAATACTTATGTAGTTATCTACTTAGCGCGTGGAAATCGGCACGCTGACACCAGCACCTGCCACTTTTTAGCACAGCTTGGTAAAAGGACCACCTTACCGTGGGAGTACTTAGTACCAACTAAGTAGGAGGAAGTAATTACTCCTGCATTAATTGTTTTGCATTAGCACAGGACCTGCAAATAAAACATAAAGGGCCCTGTTTACTAAGCTGCGCTGTAAGCGCACTAACTTTTTAGTGCGCACTAAAGATTAGTATGTGCTAACGCTAGAGACACCCATAGGAATACAAGGGTGTCTCTAGCATTAGCGTGTGCTAATTTTTAGCACACGCTAAAATGTTAGCACGCCTACAGCGCGGCTTAATAAACAGGGCCCGAAATCCTATAAAATGCTGCATTAAATCTGGGCTTAGCACAGAGGAAAATCTCGCACTGGAATACATTAAGTAAAAGGGCCACTTAGTTTTCATTCTTCCAAGTCAATTTACCCAAGCTGTTTTTCTTTCCCACAGGAAATGGTGTAAAAATGCATCATCGCATTTTGTTATTTTCATGTAGCAGGTGCTCTGTTCATAGCTAGGGAACCACCGACATTTCAGACTACCTACTGTTCAAAATTACAGATGCTGCCCACACACACATTGTTCCCCGATGGTGTTTTTATAGTAATCCTGCTTCTTACTACGAAGACAGAAAGTATCTGGCAGATCCTTGGCTATGGAATTACACGGCAGGCAGGAGTTAGAAATGCAATTCACCTCTCGAGTTTTAGACTTAACTGTTCTCAGTTGAAAGCACAATGAACCATATCATTAAGTCAACGCTTTGACAAATTAGGTATGTTTTTAAATCTATAAAGATGTTTTCTTGCCTCCTTGCTGGTAGTGAATGCTACAGAGTGTGATTGTAGAGGGAAAACACCTGCAAAAAACAATTATTTGCTAAGCACTTCTTAATTTATGAAGAGTTAGCTAGATGATACTAATGAAATGCTTACAGCCAAAACTTGATAAAAGCTTTTTTTTTATTGTATTTCTATTTTTATATGCTGCTTTT
This sequence comes from Microcaecilia unicolor, assembly GCF_901765095.1. Taxonomy (NCBI): domain Eukaryota; kingdom Metazoa; phylum Chordata; class Amphibia; order Gymnophiona; family Siphonopidae; genus Microcaecilia; species Microcaecilia unicolor. The sequence continues at coordinate 34,190,260 of NC_044033.1, read as the reverse complement.
TGGAATGAATTCTTGATCAAACTACTTACCGCTGTCCTATGCATGATTGCTCTCTCTCAAATATAACTGATAAGTATGTAAAACTCTTCAGGGTTCAGACAGAAACAAAAAAAAGGCAAAGATCTGCCACAGAAATAGCAAACCAAAAGAAAAACAGATCAAAAAAGCAGATTTGCCTTATGCAGTTCTGTTGATATATTTTTTGTTGATATCTTATGTCTTGTATTAAAATTATTATTTATTGCATGCATATTAATCTGAATGTTTTTAACTGATATTGATTTGATATTACATTTTATTGTATTATGTTTTAGATTTGATCTGTTTTATCTTATATGATTTGATTGTGGTTTTAGATATGTTTTATTATAAATATACAATGTGATGTTTATGTTTTATTCATTATGTATTTTATTTTGTAGTTTTTTGTACCCCTGACGCAGCCTGAGGGCGAAACGTGGCCACGTCGGGTAACCTCATAATAAACCACTTCTTCTGTTACCCTCCTGTTCCATTTTTTTGACTTTTTTTGATCTGCTTTTTTTCTTTTGGTAAACTCTTCAGGGTTTAAATAGTAAATTACTGTACAGATATCCCTGCAGGATTGCATAGATAAGTGCTTTACTTTGCCCAGTTTCCTAGTAAAAGTAAAAACTTTTTATCCAAAACCATAAGCCCATTGGTGCTGCTTTTCATTCATACATGAGGAAACATTTGGTTTTCTGATATTTAATGGTGATTTGTTTGGGCTTCTTTTATTCACCAAGGGGCCTTTTTACAATGCAGCAGTAAGCCCAATGCGGGCTTACCGCATGCCAATTTGGAGCCATGGCCATCCCAACCTGGGTGCCAGCAATAGTTCCAGCCCCAGTGCATGCCATTTCACATGCTGGGGGAAATAGGGCTCGATTGTTTTGAGTAATCGGTAATCGGGCAACACCGTGTGCTACTCAGTTATCCCTGGGTTAGTGCGGGAGCCCTTTCCGCCATCTCAATGGGTGGCGGTAAATGCTCCTCCCAGCATGGCCACAAGGTAGGAGCAATCTTACCGCATACATAGTAACATAGTAAATGATGGCAGATAAAGACCTGTACGGTCCAATCAGTCTGCCCAACAAGATAAACTCATTTTACATGGTATGTGATACTTATATGTACGAGTTTGATTTGTCCTTGTCATTCTCAGGGCACAGACCGTAGAAGTCTGCCCATTACTGTTCTTTTATTAAAAGTTCTGAAGATTCTGGAATCCTAAAGAGTTACAAGATTCTGGAATCCCAATTAATAGCAACATTCCATGTAGAACCCCAAAGAGTAACATAGTAACACAGTAAATGACGTCAGATAAAGACCTGTACGGTCCAATCAGTCTGCCCAACAAGATAAACTCATTTTACATGGTATGTGATACTTTATATGTACACCCGAGTTTGATTTGTCCTGGCCATTCTCAGGGCACAGACCGTAGAAGTCTGCCCATTAGTTCTTTTATTAAAAGTTCTGAAGATTCTGGAATCCTAAAGAGTTACAAGATTCTGGAATCCCAATTAATAGCAACATTCCATGTAGAACCCCAAAGAGTAACATAGTAACACAGTAAATGACGTCAGATAAAGACCTGTATGGTCCATCCAGTCTGCCCAACAAGATAAACTCATTTTACATGGTATGTGATACTTTATATGTATACCCGAGTTTGATTTGTCCTTGCCATTCTCAGGGCACAGACCGTAGAAGTCTTCCCAGCACTGTTCTTGTACTAAGTTCTGAAGCTAACGTCGAAGCCCCTTAAAATTTACACTCCAGCCCATCCCTATCTATTCAGTCAAGATCAGGGCTTAGACCGTAGAAGTCTGCCCAGCTCCTGTTTTGTTTCCCAATTACCGGCGTCGCCACCCAATCTCCGCTAAGATTCCACGGAACTATTCCTTCTAAACAGGATTCCTTTGTGTTTATCCCACGCATGGCCATACATTTTTGCAGTCCTTTCACCCACTGTAAAAAGGGCCTCAGCGCTCAGCAAAAGACAGCCACTGCCGCAGGAGCCTTTTTAGTAAAAAGGCCCCCAAAATTGAAAGGTGGGCACAAGAGTATATCTCCCCAGGGCAGAGACCATTATCCCCTTTGAGCTAGATTCTATAAATGGCACCAAAATATCGGCACTGAAAATTTTATTTGCAGAACGCTATTCTATAAAGGATCCACGTTCTAATCAGTTACCCCCACCCCCATTTACAAAGCTGCATTAGCGGCTGCCAGTGCAGTAATGGTCTTGCTCCTCTTGCTGTTTGACTGAGGAAGAAGGGAACTCCTTAGCCTTAACCCTCGTCCCTGATGAAAGCAATTGAAACCCGCTGAGTCGGGCGGATCCAGGGGAAGGTGTGAGATGAATGTTTTTCAGCGAGGCAAGATAAGTGCACAGCTTTTTCACCAAGTATTTATACATCTTTAAAGTGATTTTAATAGCACTGTGGTGAAGGGAAGCAAATTAAAAATGAGCATAATGTTGCTCCCCCAAAAAATGTTTAGAGTAACCCGATGAAAGAAGTGCTATACCACTATATAGCAGCTTTATCGTCTGCATAAATTGTGGGAAATATCTGAGGGTTTATATACATACAAAAATTTATATCAAATTATACTTGTAGGAGCTGTGACAAACACATTTTTTATAAATGGGTGGTCTTTAGTCCTGGTTTGTGTACTAGCTAGTGCAGTAATGCCAACTCAGCCCGTTCACATTGAATGGGCTGGGTCGGCATTGCCGTGCAACTTTGAAAACAGGGGGGTTAGTGTGTGGTAATTAGCAGAGAAACACCCACTCTCTACCCCTGCAATGCCCCCCCCCATCGGAAAAATTAAAATATTTTTAGCAACTAGTATGTGCAGATTAGGAACTTACCACAGGATGCCCGAGTGCGTTGCGCGGGAAGCCCATTTAAGCTGCGGTAAGCACGTGCTAGCGCTTACTGCAGCTATAAAATGACAGGCAGATGTGTTTCAGTGCAAAGAAGTGTAAGGTCTCATCACTCACACATCTAAGCAACAAATTGATCAAATGAATTGCAATTATATAAGCCGTGTTAGATGAGAGGAAGAGAAAAGTAGAAACATAGAAACGTGACGGCAGATAAAGGCCGAATGGCGCATCCTGTCTGCCCATCCTCTGTGACCCCTAACTCTTCCTTTTCCTAAGCGACCCCACATGCTTATCCCGTGCCTTTTTAAATTCTGACACAGTCCTCGACTCTACAACCTCCACCGGGAGGCCATTCCACGCCTCCACCACCCTTTCCGTGAAATAATACTTTCTTAGGTTACTCCTAAGCCTATTCCCTCTTAACTTCATCGTGTGCCCCCTTGTTCCAGAGCTTTCCTTCAGATGGAAAAAGCTCACTTCCTGTACATAAATGCCCTTGAGATATTTAAACGTCTCTATCATATATCTCTCTCCCTCCTCTCTTCCAGCGTCTACATGTTGAGGTTCGTAACCCTGTCCCTATAATTTTTGCATTCAAGACGCTTACTAATTTCGTAGCCGCCCTCTGGACCGACTCCATCCTGTTTAATTTCCGTAGGTGCGGTCTCCAGAACTGCCACAGTACTCTAAATGAGGCCTCATCAGAGACTTATTCATGGCATATCACCTCCTTTTTCTGCTGGTATCCCTCTTTTTTTGCAGCCAAGCATCCTTCTGCTTTAGAGAGAAAGAAAATTGGGAAAAACCCCTCCTTACTACTATATACTAATTTAGCATTTCTATAGCGCTACAAGGCGGTACGCAGCGCTGCACAAACATAGAAGAAAGACAGTCCCTGCTCAAAGAGCTTACAATCTAATAGACAAAAATAAAGTAAGCAAATCAAATCAATTAATGTGAACGGGAAGGAAGAGAGGAGGGTAGGTGGAGGCGAGAGGTTACAAGTGGTTACGAATCTTGCATGGAATCTTGTCACTCTTTACGATTCTAGAATCTTGCTGTTTTTGGGGGTTCTACATGGAATGTTGATACTCCTTGAGATTACTACTACTACTACGCATTTTTATAGCGCTACAAGGCATACGCAGCGCTGCACAAACATAGAAGGAAGACAGTCCCTGCTCAAAGAGCTTACAATCTAATAGACAAAAAAAAAAGTAAGCAAATCAAATCAATTAATGTGTACAGGAAGGAGGAGAGGAGGGTAGGTGGAGGCGAGTGGTTACAAGTGATTATGAGTCAAAAGCAATGTTAAAGAGGTGGGCTTTTAGTCTAAATTTAAAGGTGGCCAAGGATGGGGCAAGACGTAGGGCTCAGGAAGTTTATTCCAGGCGTAGGGTGCAGCGAGACAGAAGGCGCGGTCTGGAGTTGGCTAGTGGAGAAGGGAACAGATAAGAAGGATTTATCCATGGAGCGGAGTGCACGGGAAGGGGTATAGGGAAGGACGAGTGTGGAGAGATACTGGGGAGCAGCAGAGTGAGTACATTTATAGGTTAGTAGAAGAAGTTTGAACAGGATGCGAAAACGGATAGGGAGCCAGTGAAGGGTCTTGAGGAGAGGGGTAGTATGAGTAAAGTGACCCTTGCGGAAGATGAGACGGGCAGCAGAGTTTTGAACCGACTGGAGAGGGGAGAGGTGACTAAGTGGGAGGCCTAGTGCTGAAAGCCATAGAAGCCAATTCCAATAACGCTGGAAACACAAAGGGGTCCTTTTACTAAGCTGCGATAAAATGTGGCCTTAGCATAATGTGTGGATGAATTATTTCTTTATTTCATCCTATGTGCAACCAGTTCCGGCGGTAATCGGCACTTGGCGAGCGCCCAGTCATTGCTCATGTGGCATGTGAGCCTGTACTGCTAGATCAATGGGTGGCGTTAAGTGCTCAGGCTGGTTTTGGGCGCGCGCCGGTTTCATTTTTACTGCAGGCCCTTTTTCCAGCCCATTAAAAAAAAGCCATTTTTTTGTAGATGTGGTAAAAACTGGCCCGGCTAGCACACAATACACGTGGCTACACTACCGCAGGCCACTTTTTCCCACGGCTTAGTAAAAGGACCTCTTAGGCACCAAGAATATGCGTGAATGACAGGTACGAATGTACGTGTGGCAATATTCAGGAGTCTTTTTTTAATATTTGAAGCAAATAGTTGACAAACCAGACCATATTTTTGCACTGCAGTGGCATAGGAAGGGGGGGGGGGCGGTCCACCCCGGGTGCACGCTGCTTGGGAGGGTGTTGGCTCCCGGAACAGTGCAACAGTGCCGTAGCGAGGGCGGCTGACACCCGGGGTGGTTACTTCCTGTTCCAGGGCAGAGAAAGCAGGGAACCAGCGGAGCTGACGCAGCTCCCAGCGACGTGCACTCGGGGCGGATCGGCCCCCCCGCCCGCCCGCCCCCTTTCCTACTCTAGTGGTATGAATGCGCTCGGGGGGGGGTGCACGCACCGAGGGGGGTGTGCCGTGCTGCACCCGTGGGGGGTGCGCAGCGACGAACCGCCCCGGGTGTCAGCCGCCCTCGCTACGGCACTGTTGCACTGTGATCACTAATGTCCTGTGATCTTGTAATGCCTTCATTAAACTGAGTACACTTGGACATTACTTGCAGAGGAATTTTTTCAATAGCTGGACCACTGGAATGGAATAAGCAGAGCGCAATGCACAAATATTTCAACGACAACTGAAAGCACACTTGCTATTTTATTTGCAATTTGTGCATGCTGGTGCGTTTCTTTGTCCACCTAAGGAGCGTGAACATTTTTTTCTCTTTTTGATTGTATAATTTGAAGAACTTGTTTTTAATGTGATTTTATGTCTGTATTTTTGTTCGCTGCCCTGGACAAGGGCAGGTTATAAATAATAAATCTGAATCAATATTCTAGCAACATGCTATTCTGAAAACGGCACCTAAATGGGATGTGGGTAGTTTGAGGGTGGACGTACACAGGGGTAGAATTCGGGAGGAGGATGTGCGGTGCACAGTTATGCATGTAATTATGCAATACTATAATTTATGCATGCTTTTTAGCAATCTAGGTGCAAACATTTACTCCAGCTCTATGGCTGATGTAAGGGGTCGCACCTAAAATAAAACCCACATATTTGCCCTGCTCTGTACAAAATAGGCTCCTACATTCCTTTATAGAATAGGCTCAAAATAGGTTTCCCTTTATTTATTTGTTACATTTGTACCCCGCGCTTTCCCACTCGAGGCAGGTTCAATGCAGCTTACACAGTAATAGGGGTTACAAGGTACAGCAGAGAGAATACAAGCTGTGGTATAACAGAATAATGATGGAGATATGTAGATAGGTGGGATGGTCAAGTAAGAAGGGGGTAGGAGAGGCAGGAGGGGGAAGGTTGAAATGAGCATGGGAACAAGGGGGTGGGGGTGGCTGGAGGAGGGAAACTTTTAAAGGATAACATAGGGGGAGTTGATGGAAGACGTGGTCTAAGTCATAGTCTTTTGTCGAGTGATTAGGTGTTGGGTAGAGGGTTCATAAGATTAGGTTTATAGAATGATCCTCAGAATGCATTCACCCTTTTTTCGGAGCAGGTGTAAATTAGCGCGGGAGAATTTGCACATTGTCAGGGCTGGTTCTGGTCCCAATTCTTTTTTGGGGGGAGGGGGAGGAATTCTATAAATGGTGGCTAAAAAGTTGGTATTAAATTAGTATTTAAAAAAAGCATGTAGCGGTATTCTATAAACCGTGCGGTTTTTTAAATAGTGCTTAAGCCCAGGGATTGTGCCTAACTTTAGGTTCAGCGATTTGCACCAACGAAAATGTCGTGCAAATGCCATAGCTATATTTAGGCGCAGAACCCCCTTATTCTTTAATTCCATGTGTAACTAAAGTCACACCCTTAATCCGCCCCTGGCCCCCTCCCATTTCCACGCCCCCTTGTCTGACATGCATTAAAATTGTGGCGCAGATTCCACGCTTAAATTCACACAAGTAAATGTTAATTGAATCTAATTAGTGCCAACAGTTGCCTTGTTATTCAATTAAAATGTTTGTGCAAATTGGGCACATGTCCAAATTGCGTGCACATTTTATAGCGCTTTTTATAGAACTAAGGGTTATACATAAATGCCAGCCCTGGCTTGTTATGCATATTTTGTAATTTGTGCCTTTTTGAACTTTCTACAGAACATCCTTTTATTAAATTATCCCTGTGTATCTGACAGCCAAAGGAAAAGACTGAAGTGGAAAAACAACCTTCATTCAGGGGTCCTAAAGGAAAAGTCCATAGACCGTTATTAAATGGACTTGGGGGAAATCCACTATTTCTGGGATAAGCAGTATAAAAGTTTTTTGTACATTTTTGGGATCTTGCCGGGTATTTGTGACCTGG